>NC_081430.1:12279328-12585453 GCF_949786415.1 Peromyscus eremicus | reverse complement strand
TGGTGCTACAAAGACATAAAGTAGAAGAGGAGAAATATGAAGAACAGCATTCTGGGTACTGGAAAGCATGGAGACAGAGAATCAGTGATGTGCAAGACCCAAGAAAACTAAGAACCAACAAGTGACTTGAGCTCCATTCTGTGGATGATGGCATTTTACTAAACAATAAAAGCGAATGGAGCAGTAATATCTGCAGCTACCCGGGAGGCACTCCACATAATTATATTCCCTGAATGAAAAGTAGAAACCAGGAAGGTCTACCCTCTGTGGCCGTACTTATGTATTAATTTTGAAGTGATAACATTTTTGAGAACACTTACTAATAATCTCAGAGGTTGGGAAGACATGTAGGACAGGAGGAAGAGGATGGCAATTTTAGTAACACCAAACTGACAGTATCACCAAAAAATGAACCAAAATTCAAAGAAGGGAAAGAGAGAAGGCGGTGGAGGCTAAGACATCAAGAGAACCAAACTCACAGATCTGCTGAGATGTAAACACTCCTGTGCTGTTTTCCCAATAAATGTTGAGTAAGAACCTCATCTGTCAGGCAGCAGATTCAGCACTGGAGACATAAAGATAAATTAGACTTGGCTTCTGACCGTAAGGGAGATGTAACTACTCCCCAAATGAAGAATAGTTAGGTATTTTTCAATAAAAATTTCAATCAACCCTCATCTCTGATTATAAAATTGTTATTCCCTGTAGAAAATACAGCTACAGATGCTTCATGGAGTAAAGGAGAAGACACATCTATGTAATTGATAGCTTTGACTCTTCATGCTCCCTGTAGACTTCACAATGAAGAAGTTTCCTAGGCAATCCAGACAGGATATATCTCTGGTTTTAAAAAGAGAATAGTCTTAGAAACAGAGGAACAGCAGCGAGGTAGAACACTGAGAACGCATCACTCCTTGTTCATATTGAAAGCACTAAAACAAGATTTTCTGGTTATATGGGTTAGATTAAAATGGCCCTTTCCTTGATTTCAAATGGCAGTGCATGCCTGTAATCACATCCAGTGCTTGACAGATAAAGGGAGGAGGAATGAGATGTAAGCCCATCTCACCCAAACTTCAAGCTTGAGAGTATCCTGGACCCTGTCTCGGAAATTCAACCAAGTAAGCAGACAAATAAACCAAGTAGATAGACTAGAAGAGAGATATAATAAATTACCAATAACTAAGGACTCAGCTAATGACTCAATTCTAATAAAAAGTTAATATGATAGAGCCAAAGATCCTCAGCATATTAATAATCACCATATTACATAGGTTAACTCCAAAGTAATAATGATCATGGCACATTGCTAGATATTTTCTAATATTACTCTTCACTGAATTAATTTTCTTTTTCTCTTAAGTTTGAGACCAATGCCTTATGCACCAAATGCTGCCCACTGTCGTAGCAGCAAATTTAACTTAAATAGAAAATTACATTAATTACTTTGGATCAGATCAAGCATCAGACTCACATTTCTAGTTTCTTCTTTGCCTTCTTTGACAGTGATGAGCTCAGTGACTCCTTGCCATATATAATAATGGGGCCTCTTCAGCTGAGGGCACAGTACTTCCTGCATCTCTCTGACTGACAGATGAAAGTCTACCATGTGCTTAAGAGGAAAAAGACACTTTAATTAACACAGTTACTTATGAGTGTCTTAGACACTGTGACCCAGAGTTGATGACTATAACACATGTTGACAAGAGATTTCTGGTCTTTGTCTAAAAAGACTCTTGGAGCTTCTGGGGCTCTTATTCGAAATGGGTAAATCATTTAGAAGTCACATGTCCTTCAATCACAACATCATAAATCATAGATTTTGAAGCTTCTATTTCTCACCCTGAGCTTGAGAGCCATTAAACCATCAAGGAACAGCAAAGTCAGTTTAGCAGAGAAATAATAGTTTTTCAAGAAGTGATATGTACTACTGGCCATCCGTATGCAAAAAATGAAAAACAATAAATCACTTTATACCTCAAGCCATCTAAAAATTAACTAAAAAATAAAGCAGTTGGGTCCTTGAGATGGCTCAGAAGATAAATCCCCAGAAACCACTTGTCATGGGCAAAACCAATTTTCACAAGTCATCCTCTGACTCCCACCTACTTGCTGTGGCATTTACACACACTGTAAGCACACCAAGTAGATAAACAAATAATAAAAATAAACAAAACAAGATATAATATGTAAAATGACTTCCCATAAGGAAGTATATTGTTGCTGTGGGTAATTCTTTCCTATGTACAATATGAAAAGCATGAGCCATAAAGAATTATACTGGTTAATTGGACTTAACAGCAAAATTTATGTATTAAAAATTTCTATTAAGAAAGAGAATGTAGAGGCCAAAGACTGGAGAGAATATTTTTAAAACATTTGTTCAAAAGATTCATATGTAAGAATATACAAAAAAATTTACAATACCATAACAACAAGGTATCAGGGGCCAGGGTAGGGCTCAAGTGGAAGAGATAATGAAAAGAAGGGAAGTTCAGGGGATGACAGGGATGTTTCATCTTTATCAAGGTGATTGTTCCACTAATCTATACGCATGTCAAATGTTATCAAATCATATGCTTTAATATCTTCAGTTCACTGTATGTCAGTCATTCTGTAAAGCTGCTTAAAAGAAACCAACTTCAACCTTTGCTAAACTGTCTTATTAGGAGTGACTACTTGGCCTCTTTGGAATTTGCCTCATTTGCAAATGACAATAATATTGGATTTCTGTGACACTTCAAGCTCACTGTATCATGTGAACTGATTTTTAAATAAAAGGTCATCTCCATATAATATAATATACTTAATATACAATAGCATAATATACATAACATAACTTTTAATATTTTGATTAATTTCAGAATGACTTACTAAGAACTCATGCATACAGAAGGATGTGAAAGGCATAGGAGCAGAGAATGATATTAGTTATGCCAAGGGTCACAATGACTTCTGACCCATTCCAGCCACTTCTGTCTTCAACTGCAATATTCCTTTATGAGCTGTACCAGATTTAGCCTCTTTGAATAGCAGACTTGCAATCTTTCTATCCTTTGCTTTGTCCTGTTTGGCAGGCCACTATATCTTTTATACTCTCTTGCAATCTGGCTTCAAAGTGGGCTTAAGCAGTGAGAGACACTGGTGATTGGCTAGATAACAGGAGGAGGGGCAGGCCAGGGTTCCCCTTGCTCCATGAGCCTGTCTTGGGGAGGTGATCAGTCCCACCACACAGCTGAATTTCATCCTTAGCATTATTAAGGGCTTCTTCCTTCCTGCATAATTCAGCACCTTCCACACAGCCCTCATCAATGAGTGTAGCCTTCTAAATTACCCCAGATTCCACACTGATAAAATAAGTAAATGGCTCTGAAGTTCAAACCAACAGAAATCTCTTAAATATGAATGCTTATAGATATCATCATTAGCTATGGTGTTCTAATGGCATCTTCTCCTGATATAGTATGTTGAAAGTGCACTTTGCTCTCATGAATTGATCAACTAAATTTTCAAGTTCATGAGCTAAATATCATACAAATTCCAAGTGGCAGGTATTCTACAATACATCTAAGCAGTACTTTTAAGAAAATCAAAGTATCTCTACCAGCTAGTTTGAAATAATAACTATATTATCCCTTAAAATAATTGGACTCTCTTATAAAGATTGAGTTATAATAAACACTGAAGGTTAGTTTAAGTATACTGCAGTTAATACTTCTAAGTCATTTACTGAGATTTCACTAGCTCATATATTCATAAAGTAACCTTAACTCTTACTACATATAACATTGTATGTGTTTGTGTTGGGGTATGTATTGGTTACTTTTCTATTGTTGTGAGAAAATACCATGACCAGGGCAACTTATAGAAGGAAGGGTTTATTTGGAGCTTATACTTCCAGAGAGATAAGAATCTACCACCATCATGTCGGGGAAGTATGGCAGCAGGTAATTATGATGACTACACCACCAAGCTGAGCGTGCACATCCTTTATTTTTTTTCTTTATTTTATTTTTTCCCCAATATAATATCCTTATTGATTATTTGGGAATTTTATACAATGGACCACGATCACATTTGCCTCCCATTCCTCTCAGGTCCACCTTCCCACCCTTGTGCCCTCCCCCCAAAGTAGAAAAAAAATAAAAACACACCAAGTCCTGTTTGTGCTGTACATACCCCTGGATTATGGTCAGACTCCCAGTGGCCAGCCCCTCAGAGATAACTGAGTCCTTCTCCCCGCCCAACCCCAGCAGAAGCCATCAACTGTCAAGAGCTATACTGCAGCACCTCTGCCACAATTTTAAAGGACTCTTTCTTTTTTTTGGGGGGGGGGGGGTTCGAGACAGGGTTTCTCTGTGTAGCTTTGCGCCTTTCCTGGAACTCGATTTGTAGACCAGGCTGGCCTCGAACTCACAGAGATCCGCCTGCCTCTGCCTCCCGAGTGTGCCACCACCGACTGTCAAAAGATTTACTAGTTTGTTGTTGTTGTTGTTGTTGTTGTTGTTGTTGTTTTTCTGGAGCTGAGGACCGAACCCAGGGCCTTGAGCTTGACTAGCCAAGTGCTCTACCATTAAGCTAAATCCCCAACACCAAAGGACTCTTTTCAATGGCTGTCTTCCAGTCTGAACTGTTTTTTTGGGCGGCCTGGGGGGCGGGGGGAGGGCGGAAATAAAAGAGGGGGAGGCCTGTCACAGAAGCCTTCAGTGTTTCTCATGCTCAATTATGAGTCTGCAGTCATAGATACCACTGCAATAGAAGCTTCTTTGACCATAAAAGCCAGCTGCAGCATGGCTCATGGATTTCCACATGGCTTCCGGTGGTAGCATGGATCACAGACATCCACATGGTCTCCAGCAGCGACACAGACCACGGGCATTAACATGGCCTGCCGTGGCAGCATGGACCAAGAAGGTGTTTTGAGGAGGCTTAATCCAGAACACAGCTCTTCATCTCAGATATTTTCTTGCTGCTTAGAGTCAGGATGAACTTGCAGCTGGGCTCCATGTTCAGTAACAGAGCCTCCATGAGCTCCAGGTGTTTGCATACCACCCTGCTGGCCCTAGACAGCAATGACATACTCCTTTGTTATTGCAATGAGTCATTGGTCTGGTTCAAGGTTTCTGATAAATCCCGGACTATCACTGAGACTCATCTCAGATATCATGTTGTTGCCCAGGGTTAGGGTGATCCTGCAGCTGGGCGGTGCCGCCAGGGTCAGAAGCCAAGTGAACTCCAGTCCTTTCTGTCCACCATGCCTTAGAAGGTCTGTTTTCCAGCTGTGAGCCTCACTAATGGCAGTGTGGAACCTCACAGCCAGGTCTGAGAATCCACATCATAAACGGCAGGCAAGAAGCATCCAGCCCCCAAACCTTCATCCTACAATCTGTCCTGCCTGCAAGATGTGTTGGAGTAAAGGTGGCACAGAACTTGTGGGAGTGGCCAAGACTGTTCCAACTTGAGAACCATGCCACGAGAAGGAGCCCATCCCTGACACTGCTTGGAGGACCAGGAACCAGAGGCTGTATAGCCCAGAGACCTAGGATAGACCCAAACAAGCTCAGCAGTAGCAAAAAAGAAAAAAAGTCAGTAAAATGATTTCTAATAATACTCTGCTGTGCCCTTAGACAGGAGCCTAGCGTAATCATCATCAGAGAGCTTCATCAAGCAACTGATGGGAACAGATGCAGAGACCCACAGCCAAACATCAGACTGAGCTCGGGGAACCCTGTAGAAGAAGGGGAGGAAGGATTGTAGGAGCCAAAGGGGTCAAGGACACCACAAGAAAACCCACAGAATCAACTAACTGGGTTCATAGGGGCTCACAGAGACTGAACTGACGATCAGGGAGCCCTGCAGGTTTTGACCTAGGCCCTCTGCATATATGATATGGTTGGGTAGCTTGGTCTTCTTGTGGGACTCCTAACAGTGGGAGGGGTGGCTGTCTCTAACTTTTTTGCCAGCTTTTGGGACCCCTTTCCTCCTACTGGGTTGCCTTGTCCAGCTTTAATAGGGGGGAGGTGCCTAGTCTCACTGCAATTTGATAGGTCATGCTTCGTTAATATCTCCAGGAGCCCTGCCCTTTTTTGAAGGAAATAGAGGAAGAGTGGATCTGGGGGAGAGAGGTGGGGAAGGACTGGGAGGAGAGGATGGGGTAGGAAACTTTAGTCAGGATGTAATATATGAGAGAAGAATAAATTTAAAAAAGAATGGCAGGAGGCTTTGAAACCTCAAACTCTGCCCCCAGTAACATGCTTCCTCCAGCAACACTCAACTCCTAAGCCTCCAGCCTATAGTGGACAGCTCATTGAAATCACCACCGGTAAAACTTCATTGCTTTTAGTTTCAGAACCAAAATAAAGTATCACATGTTGTTCAAGCCAATTCATCAGAAATAAAATGTATTTAAAAATGAAAACAATGTTAGGCATATGCTTTTATTCTACCCTAGCATATGCTTTCCTCCTCACTTCTCTTCCAAATTCCGACAAACTATTCAGACAAATTGCAGATGTCTTTGTTCCCAAATCATGTGTTGACTCCTAGAACTCAAAACTGAAGCCACAGTGTTTTCCCATCTAAATTTAGGGGTATCACCCCTTCACTTCTTTTTCTTGCTGATGTTAGTTTTGTTTTGTTCTCTGGATCAGAGATGGCTCAGACTCGGAGCAATTATCCAGCAGTCTCAGCCTCCCCTGTGCTGGGATTACAGATGTGAGGCACTGTACTTGGCTTCACGCCAACACTTTTACCTTTTGCTGTTAGACATACACATTGGCTCTAATGACTGGGAACTGATTCTGCAGAACCGCTCTTCTGGAATGGTAGTCTGGTAACTTAGGACCGTTTTTTACCATATACCTCATCCCTGACTCAGATTTCATGTGCATAAACTGAATAGACCTTTGTTCTGTAACAGAAAGTGGTAGATTATGATGGAGCAGTGGCCAAAGGGGGAGTAGAAAATCCTGGAGAAATTGTTTGACCTCTCTCGTTGATCTAGATGTCTAGACTGAGTATATATCACTACTGTGAGTGGGCACATGATAAACAACAACAACAAAAATGATACATTTTTAAGAAAAAATTTTTTGTGCAATTTTGCATAAAGGTGAAGGCTGCAAGCTAAAGAACTCCTAGCATCTTTGAGAAGCTGTGCAGAAGTCAAAGTGTATAAGGGTTGGAGAAATGCCTCAGTCATGTCTGTGAGATCAGGACAGCTGTAATCCCAATGCCTTCAAACACTCAGCACTCTGTATGATTTTCCCTTTAGGGACTAAAAAATCCCACTACAGACATTTCAATGATGTTGCTGCTTAGGCAGAAGAAGAGATTGGTCACTGGAACAAAAACATAGGGGCAAAGGTGAGCCAATTTTGAAGACTTGGGTAAGTGAGATCAGGATCCCAGTATCTATTTTGGAATTCTAATTTCTGTCTTGAGGTTCTTGTTTTCATTTAAAGCAAGATAATATGTCCATAGTGAAGACTAACCAGTATGTATCTTTCATTTCACTCAGAGAACATTATAGTAAAAGTCCTATTATGCATTTATGTCTACTGCTCTGGGATCCCTCAAACACATTACTAGAATCAGTATTTGTTCATCTTCACATTTCTATGATTCTTAATGGAACTATCATTCTATTAGACAATTTTAAACTTAGCCTATTATTACTACCTTTCTGTTCCAACTTTGTCTCAGTGAGAATGATCCTGTTATGTTAGGAAGAGAAATTGTCTCAAATTGACTTAAAGCACAAGAAATCCTTACCTAACTGCATATTCAGAAGCAATGGAGCAGAAGAAAGTAGAGGAGAATCGAAGCAGTGGTTCAGCATCATAAACAAAAACTCAGATACCTTCAGACTTTGCGCTCTCCTTTTCAAACCAGTTCTTTTCATTGGCACAGGATGCTGAAACGTGGCATTAAGGATGATACACTTTGTCCTAGCAGAGGAATGAAACCTTAATCCATTAGGTTATGAATTCGTTTTTTTTTTTTGTTTTTTTTTTCTTTCGAGACAGGGTTTCTCCATGTGGTTTTGTGCCTGTCCTGAATCTCGCTCTGTAGACTACGCTGGCCTCGAACTTACAGAGATCTGCTTGGCTCTGCCTCCTGAGGGCTGGGATTAAAGGCGTGTGCCACCACCACCACCACCACCACCACCACCACCACCACCACCACCACCACCACCCAGCAGGTTATAAATTCTTTATTCTGTTTTCTTCTCTGTTCTTTTTTTGTTTTTATTTGTTTTTTTAGATTAAAATTTAATTACCATGTTACTCTCTGTAAACCCTCCCATATATTCAAATTCATCACCTCATTTTTTATTGTTATTGCGTGAATATATATATATATATATATATATATATATATATCACTAAGGATCAGCTGTTGAGTCCATGTAATGTTACTTGTTTAACATGGATTATAAGGTCTTTACTTATACACAACCGGGTAATTTTTTGCTTGTAAAATTCCACGTACATTCAATATACATTCCACTATATATTTTCTTATTTAAATTAATAAGTCTTGTACCAGGAAGAAAAAGCAGAGGAGTCATATTCCCCCAAGCTATGGGTCCTGGAGACCAAGACACAGTTATATTTCTCTCAAAAAAAAAAAAAAAAAAAAAAAGACAAGGCTGGATGTAGTTTCAGACATAGTCGTTAGCAGTCAGTGTCTGTACAGGTGTGCTCTGTTCTCGTGTTCTTGACATTGTAGGCCTTGCCTTTGCATATACTACCCTTTCCACCTGGAATTGCCACTCAGTTCCATGTTTATCAGCAAAACTAGCATTTATACTCCTAGGACAGTGGTTCTTTATAGGGGTAAGACAGTACAGCTGGACTGGGATGGGGATTCATAAATCACTCATGCCTGGATTGAGAGCTTCTGACTTAATCGATCTACAGGAAGTCACAGAGCTGTGGTTTGGTTTTGTGGTCATCTTAATTTGGGGAGGGGTAAGTTCTGATTATTTTTTTTTTAACTTCTCTAGGTGATTCAAATGTTAGCAAGAACTGAGGACTTCTGCACCAGAGGGAAAGAACTGTTCTTTGGAACAAGGAGTGGAGATGACTGTCCTGTTCTGAAACTTGGCACACTTCATTCTCTCACTGACTTGTATAGTTTTATGTATTCTTGACTTAACAGCTCCTCAAAACTGTGAATTCCTTAAGGACAAGGCCCATGCCATCTTGGTCCACACTACCTATGACAGGCCTAGCATATGACAGGTGATGACAATTAGTTCATGAGACTCTAAGTACAGGGGCCGCAGAGATGGCTCAGCTGTTAAGAACATACACTGTTCTTGCAGCAAACCTGAGTTTGTTTCTGAGCACCCATGTTGAGCTGCTCACAACTTCCTCTAACTCCAGCTCCAGCAACACTGGAAGCCTCCTCGCCTCTGTAGACACCTGTACACACACACACACACACACACACACACACACACACACACACACACAATATAAATATTGACAAAAGATAATATGAGTACAAAGTGATAAAAAATGGTTTGGTATAAAGTATTTTTCAAAAAATAAATACATACCTTTTGCACCAAGTAATAGTTTCATTAAACTATCCAAAATTCTAGTTTATCAGCACCTCTGAGACCCAGAAATAAAGATAATGA
The DNA here is from genome assembly GCF_949786415.1 of Peromyscus eremicus. NCBI lineage: Eukaryota > Metazoa > Chordata > Mammalia > Rodentia > Cricetidae > Peromyscus > Peromyscus eremicus. Next base: position 12,575,801 of record NC_081430.1, on the reverse strand, counting down.
TGGAGAGAGCTTTGCTTTTTTTTTTCAAATAAGCGTTGTTAAACTGTTATCATATTTTATAGAGTTTGTAGGTCTCAAACCATTTTAATTTCAAATCATAAGAATGAAGTCTCATCAGTATATATACATCAATCTAGACTTAATGTTTATAATTGAAAGTGTTCTTTAACACGAAGCGGTAAATGTTTACTCCAAGTCCTTCTGAAACTTTATCTCATATCATTCTGAGAACAAGCCTATGAAGGGGTTGCTAATCAGCTTTCTGTTAGAATGGTAAATGCCTGTGATAATCAGCTTATAAAGAGAAAAGGGTTAATTTGACTCCTGGTTTTGAGGCTCCAGTCTCTGATCCCTTGGTTTGAGATCTGTAGCAAGGTAGTGCATGGTAGAGCAAAGCCAGTCTCATGATGACTGTGAGTCTGGAAGAAAAAGAAGAAGGTGTGTGGCAACTAATCTTCATTGTCAACTGGACACACCATCCCTAAGCACATGGACCTGGGCCATAGGAAAAAGGGAGCTAAGAAAGCCAGAGGAAGCAACCCAGTAAGGAGCATTCCTCTGTGGTTTCTGCTTCAAGAGTCTGCCATAAGTTCCGTCCTTCAGTGATGGACTATAAACTGTAAGATTAAATCAATCATTTCCTCTCCAACTTACCTTTGCACATAGTGCTTATCATAGCAATGGAATGCAAATTAGGACAGGATGAGAAGACTGTCCCACAACCCCTTTCAAGGGTAGAGCCCCAATGGCAGAAGCTTTCAACTGTTCCCTACCTTGTAAATTATTGATCATCAGTGTCAAGCTGAAGACTAAACCTTTGGGGAATCTTCCAGACCCATGTTGACAAGCAACTTCCTAAGAGTAACACAACTGGCAAAGAGCAGGGTCATGATTCAATCCCAGCTGACTGGGTGTACACCCCAAAGCCTGTCTTCTGAACCAGTGTGCTGCTGGAGTGGCTGACGCAGGAAGATCACAAAGTTAAGGCCAGCCTTGCTAACTTACAGAGATCCTGTCTCTTTAGTAACGAAGGGCTGGGATATCTCAGTGTAGAGTATTTGCTCAGTTTATAAGAGGCCCTTGATTCAGTCTCGTACTGGGGGGAGAGCAGAGTATGTCCCTGACTATTCACCATTCTTCATGTAAAATTTACATTCTTCATGTAAAATACAAGCTCTGCTCAGAAAATGTAGTCAATTTTTTCTGAAAATGATTTCATAAGATAAACCAAATTAATTATCTGTAGTATAAATTACTTCATTAAGCAGACTTGATATTCACTCATCTTTGAAGTCTGGGGGAAAAAATGCTGAAATCCAGATCTCCACAATCAAGTCTATTCCCTTTCCAAAAATATAACTGTGACAGTAGAAACCCAGCCTACGAAAAAGGTTGAAGGATGGGGCCTTTGAGACTCTTCTATCAGAAAAGTGATACTCGGAAAAGAGCTGCCAGATAAGAACTATCACTCAATATTAGCAATTCTATTTAGGATTAGTTTGCACCATAAAGTTCTCAAGACTTCAACACGGAAAGCTTATTGAACTTTCATTTAATATATATTGGAGATAAAAATAACTCTGGTTCAGGTGGTAGCACGATGCCACCCCAGAACAAAAATCTTTTTTTACATTAGAATCTTGTTATTCGAGATTCATGAACTGCATTCTCTTTGGTAACCGCCAGCATATTTAGATAATTGATCATGTGCGCCACCCTTGGGTTCCTACTGACTGTCAATTAAGTTTGTTCTTAATGTCGCAGCACAGGCATGGCTACAAGCAAAGACAGATGATATTGCTGCTTTAGGGCGATAGGATTTTAAAAACATCCTGACAAATGCTTCTGGCCGCTAGAAGCAGAATATTCAGATGTAAATTCCCTTTTACATCAGCAGAGCAATATTTATCTTTGACAGCCCTGATTGCCTACTAGGGAGGTCCTTTTCAGAGATTAAGTTGAAAAAAATGCTGCCTTTTACATTGAAAAATTCACAATCAGGAATGACAACAGTTAACTGAACATCTAAGTCTGATGGAAAATTTCTTATGTTCCCCCCACCCCAAGAAAAGTAAACTTCCTTAAAAGAAGTAGAGAAAGAGTAAGACATATGTAGTGCATATATGGATATAAGTAGGTGGTTGCTTCTTATTCATTTTTAACTGTTGCCTTAGGAATGGAATGTATCAGTCATCATTTCCTGTTTCAAGTGACTGAATAGAATCAACAAAAGTGGACACTGGAAATTTTATTGACTCATATAATCTATCTTCTGAAAAGGCAGAAGTGGACCTGACCTCTGGGGCTGAACCCAAGCCTCAAAGCCTTTTGTGTGCATAGTCTGAATTCAGCCCTTTCATTGGCTTCCAACCCTCCAGCCTCATCTCTGTATGGCAAACGGCACAGCTCTGGGCTTATCTCCACTCACACTCCTAAAGAAGAAAAATGGTCTCTTTTCACAACTTGAATCTGAAAACTCCACATAGGAGTTGTTCAGTCACAACTTGGTTCACCTGCCCATCCCCTAGGCCATTTAACACAGTCAAGGACAAACAGGATACACAACTCTCTCTCCATCAGTTCCCACTGCAATTGCTAAGCAATTTGTTTCAGTTGTCAGAGGGCACATCAACATAGAGGAAAACAAGGAGCAAGAGAAGAAAGATGATTTGGGTAGTGTGCAAAAAAACAAACCAAAAAGTTTACCATCTTGGTTTTTAATTACTTACAACATAATGTCGATAGGTTTTTATTTGAACAAATGTGCCATAATGGACTGAGCTGGATGATCTGTTAGTTCACTTTTGCCCACCTTGCTGGAAGAGTAAGCTAACAGAATATAGATGTGATCATTTGGATTCTTTTTTTTATTTTAAGAGTATGTATAAAAGATTCCCACTGGCTTAATTTTGAATTATTTTCTATCCAATGGAAGAAGGACTACAGACTTAACTTGATAATGGTTACTTTTCCACTTATGGGGTGCCACATTAATATTTTAAACATAGTCTTTATATAGATTCCAGCCAGGTTGCATGTGTTAAACTATTGCTCAGGCAAGTATGCATGTTTGAGATAATTATACTGGTTTCCGTATTTATTTATGAAGTGTCACATTAAAATTTAAAGCAAGATATATAGTTGAGTGAGATGCCTTATGCATAGCAAACAGCAGTCCCCTCTTCAGTCTGTTGCTGAGTGTTACATTCAGCTTTCAAAACCAACTGCTTAATACTTAAGGACCAAGTTAACCAAAATAAACACTAGGGAGCTTGAAATGAAATAATATGCTCATCTAAGAGTCAGCTTGAAGAGTTAGACTTCCCTGAATACTTAGTAAAACTGCATAAGCTATCCATGATTTTAAAAGGAGTCTACCTTTACTCTATTTCCATATTCCAGCCTTCCCAGTGACCATTTTCTCCTGATGGGAACTTCCTGAGTTGGGTTGGATTTTACATTGATTCTTTAATTTACTGACATCAGTTTGTGGAATTAGGTGAAAATGAAAAGCAAAAGCCTGCAAAATGGAAAGGTGCCCAAATACCATTTCGTTCTTTGCCAAACCTGTTACATCACCTCTTTATATTTTTTTCAACAAAATAACAATGGGATTTTAATACTTAAATTGAGACATTGTAACGTTTCATCAAGGAGCTGACTGTAACTGGAGTGTTTATTGGGAGTGCACACGGTGGGTGGATAACATGAAAACTGCAATAACTATCGGTGCTCTGGCTTGACTCACACTAAGTCCTCAGCAGCCTTCTAAGCATCACTTCTGTGTCATCAAGGCAAATTTCGACACAGTGAAGAGGGAAGTATCTTCAGTTATCATCACAACAGCTGGAGGCCCAAACACAGCCCTTGGGAATTATATACCATCCTCTGAGGACTGCTGAACTAAGGCAAAACATTCATCTTTAATAGTATACACTCATATATAACATATATACAGATATATGTGAATATACATATAAACTGCATGGATTAGCTTAGATTGAGACTCAAGATCTATCCATGGGATCCTTGGTGAATCGTATAACTGCTGTAAGCCCTAGAGCTCCCTGAACCATAAAGTAGGCATACAAACAATGTCTACTTTCATATATTTAAAAATTAAATGAGATTGATTCATGTATAGGATTTAGTGTCCAGATATCTATTACTAGTGCTACAAATGACAATTATTACCATTATCTATTAGTTTTTACTAAAGATTTTAAACTAAAGCATGAAGGTACGTTTCTGAGAATAATAAGCTATGAAGTTTTCTCAATAATTTCAAATCAAGAATATCTTGCCCAGGCAATCTTAAATATTTTTCTATTATGCAATATTCATTATAATACTATGATTTGTGTTTTGGCATCCATGATGGCTATTCTTTGTTGTCAACTTGACCACATCTGTAATTAACAATAATCTAAAAGTGGAGGACACATCTGGGAAGGATTTTCTTTTTTTTTTTTTTTTTTAATTTGAGGTAGATAGATCCATTTCTAGAAGACACACATCTTTAATCTGGGACACACCTTCTGCTAGAACCCTATATAAGAACAAGGAAAGAGGAAGCTTTTGCTCTTTGCCTGCTCTGCTTGTCTTTAATTTACTGGCAAGTTCATTCCTTCATGGACATTAGAGCTTGCTTCTTCAGAATTCCAACATATACTGAATACCTACAGATACATCCAGCCTGTGGACTGAGCAACTACTGGATTCTTGGACTTTCTGTTTACAACCAGCTATAGTTTGATTAGAAGGACCACATCCTGTAAGTCATTCTAATAAATCACACATACATATATACATACATATATACATACATACATACATACAAATATACATATATATGTAGTGGGTAGCCATTCCAGCTTCGACCTGCAAGTTCCAACCCCCTTTGAGGCTTCAGTAATGGTCAGGCCTACAAGGCAGGGCTGAGAGAGGATGCTGAAGACCCAAGTTCCGGATGCAGGGGCTCACTTGGTTCTTGGACCCTGGACACTGGAGGTAGACCCAGCAGAGTTCTCCAGAGAACACTGCCGGACTGTACCACACCTTTCTTAGACCCTGCAACCTACCTATCCCTTCATTTGTAAGTTCTGCCACTAAATAAACCTCTCTTTTAACTGCATGGAGTGGCCTTAATAATTTCACCAATATCTGGCACCTTCCCCTCCAGACATTCTCCCACAGGTATTTTGATGCAGAGGGAAGATATTATATTGGAATGGATATTCCTATAACATAAACCAAATAAGGAATTAAAGACTTATATAGAAAAGATCTCTGATTTGATTCAAAAAGGTCAATTAAGACTTTGCCAGTTGACAGGAATGGACCCAGCAGAAATTGTAGTACCTTTAACTAATGAGGAAATTTCATCACTATGGAAAGATAATGAATACTGGCAGAGAGCCTGCAGTAACTTTTGGGGAGAGATTAATAACCATTATCCCAAAGCAAGAGAATAGAATTCATAAAGAAGACTGAATGGGTTTTTCCTCATATTGTACGACAAAAGCCAATTTCTAGAGTCCTCACATTCTATACTGATGCAAATAAATCAGGGAAAGCAGGATACAAATCAGGAGACTTAAGTAAAGTAGTACAAAGTCCATACAACTCTGTACAAAAGGCAGAACTGTATGCCATCCTTATGGTACTGATGGACTTCACAGAACCCCCCAATATAGTCACTGACTCTCAATATGCAGAGAGAGTTGTTTTACATATTGAAACTGCTGAATTTATTCCTGATAATACAGAATTAACTTCATTATTCATACAATTGCAGGAAATCATCAGAAAAAGGGAATATCCTATATATATAACACATATCAGATCCCATACAGGTCTGCCAAGACCTCTAGCACAAGGTAATGATAAGATTGATTAGTTACTAATATGTAATATGCTAGAAGCCTCAGAATATTATAAGAAACAGCATGTAAATAGCAAAAGGTTTGAAGAAGGATTTCTCCATCACTTGGCAACCAGCTAAGGATATTGTGAAAAAAATGTCCTACTTGTTCCTTCTATAACCAAACTCCATTACCTGCAGGGAGCAATCCAAAAGGTATACAAAGAAATGAAATTTGGCAAATGGATGTGTTTCATTTTTCAGAATTTGAAAGATTAAAGTATGTACATCATACCATTGACACCTATTCAGGATTTCAATGGGCAACTCCTATGAGTTCTGAAAAGGTTGATTCTGTGATTACACACCTTTTAGAAGTTATGGCCATCATGGGAATACCTGTACAAATTAAGACAGACAATGCCCCAGCATATGTCTCCAATAAAATGAGACAGTTCTTTGCTTATTACAATATAAAGCATGTTACAGGTATACCATGCAATCCCACAGGCCAAGCAGTCATAGAAAGATCCAATCAAACTTTAAAGGATATGCTAAATAAACAGCAACAGGTAACAATGACTCCTAGAAATATATTGCATAGTGCTTTATTAACCTTGAATTTTCTCAATGCTGATGAGAAAGGAACAACAGCTGCGGAGAGACATTGGATGATAGGCAAGACTCCTGAGCTAAACAAACTGGTTTATTTCAAAGATGTGTTGACCTCAGAATGGAAACCTGGATATGTCCTACATTGGGGAAGGGGTTTTGCTTTTGTTTCTGCAGGAGAAGAAAAGCTATGGATACCAACAAAATTAATAAAAATTCGATTCGAACAGGAGAAACCCCTTGATGAGGAGAAGTAAAAGATTATCCATCCATGTAACATCTCTTCAAGTTGTAAGAAAAATTTAACAATCAAAGTTTGGGGTAGGGTTCTGTTTTTGTCTTTCCAGGATAATGGAAATACCCATCTTCCAGAAATCATAAGGCCTTGGATATCTGGATATTTACAGCAGAAAGAAAGAATCTATTAGTACCAATCTACACAGGGTAAAATCTCACTGTCTAACATCTATTTCTCTATCGATCTAGAATAGTTGTGGTTCCAATTCAATTACAAACCAAGCTGGCTTTGGAGATGGAATTGGCTCACTCCTTCTCTAAACCCAAGCATATTGAAAGAAGAAAAGGTTGAGAGATTATTCATTCCCATATCAGAAGAGCCCTCTGGTGTGGGACAGAAGGAAACCAATAAAAGGGAACCATTGTCTTCAAGATTCTAATTCTCTCCATGCTTACTCTTGATCTATTGGAATCCTTTCTTACATGTTATGTCCTCTTTAAATCCAAACTTTCCATTTTGATAAAAAATAAGTTTTTCCAATAGCAATCTCTGAAGTCTCCAGAAGTAAGATGGGGCCCCAATAACAAAAACTCTACCCAATCCAGAATGATGCCATGGTAATCATCATCATACTACACTTCTTGCCAGAATTTCAGACAATCTTACCCATTACTCTGAGACTTGCTGCAGAATCTACAGTGAGTCTAACTGAGATTTAACTATCTGAGCTTTCTCACAGTACCCAACAGAGATACCATCGGCCCGTAAACAGCAGGAAGCAATTCTAAGAAAATGACGCCCCTTCTCCCTAAGGTTTCATATTCCTCAGGGTTATGGATGATGGTTATAGGGTTGGGGGTTGAAGAAAACATTAAACTCAGTATTCTCCTTAAGAAAAGAAAAAGTGTCTCAAAAAATAATAAAATATAGGGAAAAGAAGAAATGGAATGGATAGGTATAAAATATTATGGTAGATTATTGTATATACTAGTAAACAAATTTAGTAAAATAGCAGCCTTAGATAATTTGCACTGTAATTTGCACTGTTATGGATTCTTATATGTTGATACAAATGTAAACTATTTTTATATTCCTGTTTAAGATAATTTGTATATTGATACAAATACAGAACTATATTTGTTATAATGTACATATATTTCTACTCTTATTTGAAATATTTGTATATTGATACAAATGTAAATTTATATCTGTCATACTATATGTATGCTCTACTTCTGTTTAGAATATTCTGTATATTGATATATATTTAAGATTATTGTCACATTGCATATTGCAGTATACATTCCTACCTCTGTTATAAATATCTTGTGTATTGTCACAATTTTAAAGTCATTGTCCTTTACCGTATATTTGCTTATAGACTGTTTACCTTGGTCCTTAGGTTATTTTGGTAGATAAGACTTATAGATTTATAGTCACCTATGCTTGTCATCTCTATAGTTTCATTAGTTAGGTTATCCAGACTTACAGATACATAGGTTGGATGGACAGGTAATCTTCAAACACTTCATAGACCTAGAGAATATGGCATTTAAATAACTTAGAATTCTGTTGATGTGAGACACAACTGTTCCTGGCAGCACCAATTTGATCCCGAGAGAATGTTGGGCTTCTAAGACATTTCCATTTGAAAGATTGTCTTTTTGGCACAAAATGGCCGATTGGGCAAAGAACTGCCCTTGTCAACTGCTGACAATATGAGTGCTGTCCTTCTGGACAAGCAGGAGGCAAAGAAAAGTGACTTCTGAACTCTGCCAAGACAGGATAAGATGGTCTTTCAGAATTCCTGCTTCTGAAAATGGTCTGTCAGATACTCTAGGCCTGTAGCCAATTTGAATGCACCAACAATGCTGAGAAACATTAGGTGAGTGTCCAGGCTACCAGCTGTCTCTGTCTACTCTTGCAAGATTCCTGAAAGTTGCTCGCATCCATCTTCCATTTCTCAGGTACCATTATATTCCTTCTCAGGTCTTTGATGGGATTGAAGACTAGCAGTTATAGTTACAACTTTATATATATATATATATATATATATATATATATATATATATATATATGTGTGTGTGTGTGTGTGTGTGTGTGTGTGTGTGTGTGTATATATATATAAATATATAAAATCTTAGATAGAACATATTAAGTATTAGGTTCTTTAGGATAGGACACCTTTTGGAATGATCTTTGTAACATGCCTTTTACCTACGCTCTAGACTTCTCTGGATTTTATTATGTGTTTCTTGCTTGATATTGTTTGCATCGGTTGTAGTTCCATCTTATCTAGGTCATTATTCCTCATTACTCCTGGACAATATTTGATAACCATTCCTTTGTATATAGTCTTGTATTTGAGTAGAACCTTCCTATTTAGACAAAAGGGGGAGATGTAGTAGGTAGCCATTCCAGCTTCGACCTGCAAGTTCCAACCCCCATTGAGGCTTCGGTAATGGTCATGCCTACAAGGCGGGACTGAGAGAGGACACTGAAGACCCAAGTTCCGGATACAGGGGCTCACTTGGTTCCTGGACCCTAGATGCTGGAGGTAGACTGAGCAGAGTTCTCCAGAGAACACCACCAGACTGCACCACGCCTTTCCTAGATCCTGCAACCTACCTATCCCTTCATTTGTAAGTTACGCCACTAAATAAACCTCCCTTATAACTACATGGAGTGGCCTTTACAATTTCACACACACACACACACACACACACACACACACACATATATATATGGAGAGAGAGAGAGAGAAATTCATTCTATAAATTCTGTTACTCTAGAGAACCCTGACTAATACAGTATTCTAGTTTTCAAAACTATACTTGATCAATTTAAGAGTATTTCTTGACTTACTACAAGGCTGGATATTAATATCCTACAATTACTACTTTGGGTACTAGTGAAGCTGTCCTGAAATGGTAACCTTTTCTGATGCCCAACATGCTGCTACCAGATGACTACCTGTTGACAATCTAGAATTTTAATTAAGGGTTGATGAATACTTTCTGCTAACTATTGGCTTCCAAAATACAGATTTAGAAAATGGCTGAACAAGAACAGAGCTAAAATTCAAGAGAAAAATTTACTGGCAAGACACTTTGACAACGGGTTGAGGTAGCATTGACTTATGGGCTTGAATGAAGTGGTATTAGCTTGATTGAGTGCAACATTCCCTATTCTTGTGAGGGTGAGCTGGAACTGACTCTGTTTACATATACTTGAAATCGCTGGTTTTGTACTTGCTACCTCAGCCACAAAGAGAGTAGCATTGTGTTCATCCTCATCAACTTCTCTCACTTTCTTCTGCTGTGACGCTAACTCCTCTTCCTCACATCCCATAAAGAATTGCACATTTTTAAATTATCTTTTGGATGAAAAGTCTTGTCACCCATCAAATTGCAGATCTGGTTTTCTATCACACTTCACCGTGTGTCTTAGGGTTACTATTGCTTTGATAAAACACCATGCTCAAAAGCAACCTGGGGAAGAAAGGGTTTCTTCCACATAACAATTCGTCATGAAAATCAGTGAGGGCAGAAGCTCAAGCAAGGCAAGAACTTGGAGGCAGGAGCTGATGCAGAGGCCACGGAGGGGGTGCTGCTTACTGGTTTGCTCATCAAAGCTTGCTCAGCTGCTTTCTTTTTTTTTTTTTTCTTTTTCTTTTTTTTTTTTTGGTTTTTCGAGACAGGGTTTCTCTGTGTAGCTTTGTGCCTCTCCTGAAACTCACTTGGTAGCCCAGGCTGGCCTCGAACTCACAGAAATCCACCTGGCTCTGCCTCCCGAGTGCTGGGATTAAAGGCGTGCGCCACCACTGCCCAGCGCTCAGCTGCTTTCTTATAGAACCTAGATCCACCAGCCCAGAGGTAACCCCACCTGTAGTATGCTGGGCCCTCCCACATCAATCACTAATTATGAAAATGCCCTACAGGCTTGTCTACAGCAGCTATGGGAAGTAGAATGCTGGTTATCAAAGGAAAGAGGGAGAGTGAATAGGAAGATGACAGTCAAGGAACTTATCATTGCTGTTAGGAGATAAATATTAAAAAGACATCCAGAACAGGTAATAGAGTCAAAGAGTAGGGAAGTGACTGTCAGGTATTAAGAAATGGAAGAGGTAGGAAAAGAGTAGAGAAAGATTAGTAATGACTGTGAAGAAGCTCATGTTTGTGTGATATCTATCAGCTGTGGTTAGACAGCCTTGTGACCTACTAGATAATTACTGTGGGAAGTATTGGATTGTACAATATGTTCAATGTGTTCTTTGTAAATGTGTATTATACTTCCATAAAAGGGTACATAAAAGTAAAAATATACAGCCCTTGCCTTCACAAATTCAAACACATTAAAAGTTCAGTGTCTTTAAAATATCTTTTAGAAGTTCAAAGTCACAGAGAAGCAGATAGGCTAACTGCAAATATTAACCTCTCCTTCCTCTCCTCTAAATCCAATCCCCCAGTCTCATCCCCAACTCTATAGCACACCCACCTGCTGCGGACTCTCACTAGTCACTGATCCCATTTCCAAATGACTTAGAACTTTTCCTCCAATCTTCCTCCAGACACATACTGTTATCCCAGCCTGATACTCTAGTAGGCATTCCCTGGGAACCTTCCAGCCAAGTCTGCCAAAGAAGCAAGTAGGCCAGCAAAGCAGGTAGGTGAGCTTGAGATCTTCACTCTTGCTACTCTCCTCCATATCCAATCCCCGAGTCCCATCCTCAGATTTTGTAGCAGATTATCTGTTGTGACCTCTCTTCAATCTCCGCCCCCATCCCCAGGGGACGAAGCAGATCCTGGTGGAAAATCTTGCTTTCCTCCCTTCTGTAACCTCTCAGATATACCCTCCTGGCCCATCCCCATTCTTAAGTATCAGTTGCCAATACTTGGAAGCATTCTCTATTCAGAATCACCAGGGATCATAACTGTAATGATCCCAGAAGAATTTTCTATCATGCAAAACAAACCATTCCACTCTCCTATGAACCAAAGAGGGCAACAGAAACCAAGGAAGAAAACACCCACCTAACTAAGACCATATTAGCACCTAGAATTATAGTCTTCCCAAACCCAGATGTCAAGATGCCAGCATAAAAACACAATAACAGCCAGAACAATAGGTCTCCACTAGAGTCCCACTATCCTACTACAGCAGTCTCTGAATGTTCCAACATAGCTGAAGCCCTATGAATATATAGCCTTTATGAATATGACAGAGGTCATGAAGGAGGAAATGAATAAACCTCTTAAAGAAATCTATGAAAACACAAACAAACAAGGTATCAAATGAAGAAAACAGTTCAAGACCTAAAATTGGAAATAGAATCAATAAACCCAAACTGGGGGAAATCAGGAAATTTAGGAATTTGAACAGGAACCTCAGAGGCATGCCTCACCAAGAGATGGAAGACAAAATCCCAGGTACTGAAGACAAGATAGAAGAAATGGATACCTTAGGGAAAGAAAATGTTAAATCTAAAAAAAATCTGACATGAAACATTCAGGAAAATTGGAACATTATAGAAAAAAACAAAACTAAGAATAAAAGGAATAGAGGAAGGAAAAGAAATCCAGATAAAAGACACAGAAAATATTTTTTTAAAAAAATCATTGAAGAAAATGTCCCTAACCTAAAGAAAGATATGTCTATCAATGTACACAAAGAATACAGAACATCAAATAGACTGGACCAGAAAATAAATTCCCCTCAACATGTGATAATCAAGACACTAAATGTACAGAACAAAGAAATAGTATTAAAATCTGCAAGAGACAAAAGACCAAATAATACATAAAGGCAAGCCAATTAGAAAGACACCTGACTCCTCAATGAAGACTCTTAAAGCCAGGAAGGCATTAATAGATGTTCCATAAACTCTAAGAGACCACAGGTGCCAGCCAAGACTACTATACCAGCAAAATTTCCAATCACAATAGGAGAAAGAAAGACATTTCATGATAAAAACCAAATTAAAGCAGTATCTATCTTCAAATCCATCCCTACAGAAGGCACTAGAAGGAAAATCCCAATATAAGGAAAATGCAAGGAAGAAATAATCCAAGAACAGCAAATCAAAAGAGCAGGAAACACAACTACAAAATAACATGAATCAACAAACACTGCTCATTGATAACTCTTAACATCAGTGGTATCAATTCCCCAATAAAAAGACACAGACTAACAGAATGTATGCAAAAACAGGACCCATCCTTCTGCTGTATACAAGAAATATGCCTTAACATTAAGGTAAACATCACCTCAGGGTAAAAGGATGAAAAAGATATTCCAAGTAATGGACTTAAGAAGCAAGCTGGTATTGCCATTTTAATATCTGGCAAAGTAGACTCCAAATCAAAACTAAACAGAAGAAAAGGGATGGACACTACATACTCAAAGAAGAAATCCACAAAGAGGACACTGCATTTCTTAACATTTATGCACCAAGTACAAGGGCACCTGAGTTTGTAAAAGAAATACTACTACAGCTTAAATCACATATTGACCCTCACACCCTGAGAATGGAAGACTTCAGTACCCAATTCTTACTAATAGACAGGTCATCCAGACAAAAACTAAACAGAAGTGCTGGAGCTAACAGACTTTATAAAGCAAATAGATATTTACAGGACAAACAAAAAAGAATATACCTTCTTCTCAGCACCTCATGGGACTTTCTCCAAAACTGAAAACATAATCCAACAGAAGCATGTCTCAACAGATATAAAAAAATTGAAATAACTCCCTGCATCCTACTTAACCACCATGGATTAAAGCTGGATATCAACAACAGCAGAAGCAACAGAAAGCTTAAAAACTCATGAAAACTGAACAATTCTCTGTTCAATGAAAAATGGGTCCAGACAGAAATTAAGAAAAAAATTAAACACTCCCTAGAATTGATTGAAATTTTTAAAAAAATATGGAACATAGTTGTGGTGATATTTTATTTGTGCTCTAATAAATAAAGCTTGCCTAGAGATCAGAGGAAAAAGCCAGCCACTATAGTAAACATAGAAGTCAGTCAATGGTAGCACAGACCTTTAATCCTATCACTTGGGAGACAGGGATCCATCTGGATATCTGTGAGTTCAAGGCCACACTGAGAACAGAGCCAGTTGTGGTGGCACACGCCTTAAATTCCATCACTAGTTAACCATAAAGGTCTGGAGGTCTGTAGAGACAGACAGGAAGTGACAGAGCTGGACAGGAAGAGGAAGTGATGTAGCTTGACAGAGAGAGGAAATGAGATAGGTGTGGGTATACAGGAAGTAGGTCTCTTTGGAAGCTGAGGGTCAGTAAGGTAAGGTTGGCTTATGGCTTTTCCTATTCCTCTGATCTCTCAGGTTTTAACCCCGATATATAGCTCTGGGGTTTTATTTAATAAGACCATTTAGCAATTTGTCTAAATATAGTGAAAGCAGTTCTAAGAGACAAGTTCATAGCACTAAGTGCCTACATAAATTGGAGTGATCTCATACTAGTAATATCACTGCACAACTGAAAGTTCTAAGCAAAAATAAAACACACCCAAAAGGAATAGATGGCAAGTAATAATCAATCAAACTCAGGACTGACATCAATAAATAGAAATAACAACAACAAAAAATACAAAGAATTAATGAAACAAAGAACTGATTCCTTGATAAAACTAATAAGATTAGCAAACTCTTATCCAAACTAACTAAAAGGTAGAGAGAGAATATCCAAATTAACAAAATGTAATCAGAAACAAAAAGGGGGATGTAACAACAGACACCTAGGAAATCCACAGAATCATAAGGACATACTCTAAAAACCTCTAGTTCAGGTGAGCCAAACCCAAGGTCATGAGAGCAGGAGAACTGGCCCCACTCCTTGCTGCCTGATGCATTGGGTGAGCTAGCTGTGGCAGTGCTGGAGAGCTTGCCTGGGTGGTGACAATGAGGGAAAGCTAGCAAGCTGACCAGCCCAGCTACCACCACAGGCCAAGAACCAGAGCTATGAGTTAGCCCACCCAAAATCTACCTAATCTATGAACTGCAGGAGCATGTGAAGGGTCCAGACCTACAAATCCAAAACTACAAGATCTCCATGACACAGGACAACAAGAATATATCCAGGAGGAGCACCAGTTAGGGCCCATTATTAACAGCACAGCAGAAGCCAGATGCCTCAAGTCAGACTGATGACTCATAGCACTGAACACTTACAAGTAAAGATGAATGGACTAAGGGGTAAACTGTGTGACTCAATGGGATACATTACAGCTTCCACACCAAGAATTTTGTTTGTTTCTTTGATTTGGTTTGGGTTTTGTTTGTTTAGTTTGGTTTGGTTTGGTTTGGTATGTGTTTTTTGTTTTGGTTTTTTTTTCTTTTTTTTTGTTTTCAGTTGTTCTTTTAATTTTTGTTTTGTTTCAGGAGGACATTGCA
The DNA here is from genome assembly GCF_949786415.1 of Peromyscus eremicus. Taxonomy (NCBI): domain Eukaryota; kingdom Metazoa; phylum Chordata; class Mammalia; order Rodentia; family Cricetidae; genus Peromyscus; species Peromyscus eremicus. Next base: position 12,560,668 of record NC_081430.1, on the reverse strand, counting down.
AGGGCAGAGGGCAGATGCAAGAAGACAGGGAGATGAGTGGGATTGGGATGCATAATGTGAAACCCACAAAGAATTAATAAAAAGTTTTGAGGAAAAAAAAGAATAAAAACCTGTACTCTACCAAATTGGAAAATATAAAAGAAATGGATTTTTTTCTTGATAGGTACCAAAGTTAAATCAATATCAGATAAACAATTTAAATAGACCTATATAACCCCTAGCGAAATAGTAGTCATTAAGTCTTCCAAAAAAAAAAAAAAATGCCCAGGGCCAATAATCCTCAAATTACTCCACAAAATATAAAATACAAACAGAAGGAAAATTTTCAACCTGTTTTACAAGGCCACATTTACCCTGATGCCCAAACCACTTAAAGACCCAACAACATCAAAAACAATTATAGACCGATATCCCATATGAAGATAGATGCAAAAATTTCCAATAAAATACTTGGAAACTGAATCCAAGAACACATCAAAAAGATCATCTCCCATGAGCAAGCAGGTTTTATCTCACAGATGCAGGGATGGTTCAAATTTAATCCACCATATAAACAAACTGAAAGACAAAAAACCACATATTAGTTTGAAAGAAAATGCCCCCATAGTGAGTGGCACTATTAAGTGTAGTTTTGTTGGAGAAAGTGTGTCACTGTGGAGGCAGGCTTTGAGGTCTCATTTTTGCTCAAGATATCACCCAGTATCTCAGTGCCTGAAAGATGTAGGACATTTAGGTACTTCTCTAGCACCATGTCTGCCTATAGACCACCTTGTCACACCATGATGATAATGGACTAAACCTGTGAAAATATAAGCTACTCCAATTAAATGTTTTTCCTTTAAAGAGTGGCTATGATCTTGGTGTCTCTTCATAGCAATAGAAACCCTAACTAAGATACTATATGATCATCCCATTAGATCCAGAAAATGTCTTTAACAAAATCCAATACCTCTTCATGATAAAAAGTCCTGGAGAGATTAGAGATAAAAGGGACCTGCCTTAACACAACATAATAAAGGCAGTTTACAGCAAGCCCATAGCCAATATCAACTTAAATGATAGAAAGTCAAAGCAATTCCACTAAAATCAGGAACAAGACAAGATTTTCCACTTTCTCCATAACTAGTCTATGTAGCATATAAAGTCTTAGCTAGAGTTGTAAGATAACTGAAGGAGATAAAGGAGACACAAATTAGAAAGGAAGAATTCAAAATATATTTGCAGATGATATGTGATTACATAAGATGATATGTGAATACATAAAGTGACCCTAAAAATTCCACAGGCCAAGCAAATGAAAGACTTGTATAAAAATATGTAATTGAAGAAGATAACAGAAGATGCAAAGATCATCCATGCTCATGGACCATTAAGATTAATATAGTAAAAATGGCCATCCTATCAAAAGCAATCTACATATCCAATGCAATCCCCATCAAAATCCCAACATAATTCTTCACAGATCTTGTAAGGACAATTTTCAGCATCATATGGAAACACAAAAAACACAATATATACAAAACAATCCTTAACAGTAAAAGAATTGCTTGAGTTATCACCATCCCTGACCTCAAATTGTACTCAGAGCTAAATTAATAAAAACAGCATGCTATTGACACAAAAACAAATATGTTAATTAACAGAATCAAATTGAAGACTCAAACAAAAAAAAAACATACATGCATGAACACCTGATTTTTTATAAAGAAGCCAGAAATACACACTGGAAAAAAAGACAACATCCTCAGCAAATTTAGCTGGTCAAACTGGGATAACTGCATGTAGAAAGAAGGCAAATAGACCTCTACTTCCACCTTCCATAAGTCCATCAAAGACCTCAACATAAAATGAGATACACCAAACCTAATAGAAGAGAAAGTGGAGAATAGCCTTGAAGTCATTGGCACACATACACACACATACCACCACCACCAACAACAACAACAACAACAACAAACAAAACCTGTCTGAACAAAACACCATTAGCACAGTGTGGTTTGAATGTAATTGAGCACCATAATCTCATAAAGAGTGACACTATTAGGAGGTGTGGCCTTGTTGAAGTAATTGTGGCATTGTAGGAAAAAGTGTGTCACTGTGGTGTTGGGCTTTAAGGTCCCCTATGTTCAAAATACACCCAGTGTCTTAGACCACTTCCTGTTGTCTGCAAGTCATGATGTGGGACTCTCAGCTACTTCTCAAGCACAAAGTCTGCTGCACACCACCGTGTCACACCACGATAATAATGGAATAAACCTCCAAAAATGTAAATCACTCCAATGAAATGTTTTTCCTTTACAAGAATTGCCATGGTTATGGTGTCTTTTCACAGCAATAGAAACTCTAAGACACCCAGGTAATAAGTTCAACAATTAATAACTAGGACCTCATGAAACTGAAAAGCTTTTGGGAAACCGAGGACACCATCATTCTGACAAAGCAGCACCCTACAGAATGGGAAAAATTTTTTACCAACTTCACATCTGATAGAGAACTAATATCTAAAATATATAACAAACTCAAAAAAATAAAACTAGATACCAAGAAAATAAATGACCTAATTTAAAAATGGAGTACAGATCTAAACAACGAACTCTTGAAAGAGGAAACTCAAATGGCTGAGAAATACTCTAAAAAATATTCAACATCTTTATTCATCAGGGAAATGCATATCGAAACTACTTTGAGATTCCATATTACACCTGTCAGAATGACTAAGATCATGCTGGCAAGGATATGGAGTAAAGGGAACATTCATCCATTTCTGGTGGGAATGCAAACTTGTACAGCCACTATGGAAATCAGTGTGACAGTTCCTCAGGAAGATGAGTATCAATCTACCTCAAGATCCAACTATACCACTCTTGGACCCAAAGGACACTTTATTCTATCATATAGACACTAGCTCAACCATGGTCATTGCTGCTCCATTCATATACTCATAAATTGGAAACAATCTAAATGTCCCTCAACAGATAAATAGATAAGGAAAATGTACATTTACATAATGGAATATTACTCAGCCATTGAAAAATGGAATCATGAAATTCACAGGTAAATGCATGGAACTAGAAAAAATCATCCTAAATGAGGTAACGGAGAAAGCCACATATGTCATATATTCACTTGTATGTAGATATTAGCTGTTAAGTCAATGATAACCACAGACTTATGGAGAACCATCTAGGTCAGGTATAGAGTAATGGACTAGGAGGGAGTGGGGACAGATAGAACTCCCTGTGAAAGGGAAATCGAATATGTCACTGCTCTAGAGGCTGTGTGACCTTGGAGAATGGAGTCAATAAACAAAGCAGACTGAAGTCTCATGCAATAGCCAACTTTATTCAGAGCCTTGGATAATTTATACTCTGAGGGTTAAAAAGTGAGTAAAGTTCTCATGAGTTCTATCAAGGCATATAAAGGATAGTTTAAACATTTAATTAAACAACATCAGCAAAGCAATAATGAGTAATCTGAAGTACACTAACTCCTCTCTGCTACACCTGGAAGGAGCATGAAAACACATTCCAAGAACAAATCCACGTTTTTGAGGAAATTGAGGTCACAAGACTCTCATCGTTTTTTGGCATATTCTCACAAGCACTCAGATTTCTCCTCACATGACTCCATTCCTGGACCACATTCCAAGAAGAACAGTTATCAATGGGTGGGCAGATTCTGAAACTGGAGGATCAAGTGGGGAGGGGAAGTGAAGAGGAGAAGGAGGGAGAAAATACAGGGGGAGACAGCAAAGCTTAAGGTCCACTTGAGAGGTAGTATGGAAACTTAATACAGTAGAAACTTCATAAAATATAGACATATATTAAGGGCTTATAAATTACATCACTGAATAACAGGGAAGAGATAGCCCCAACTGGCATCTTTTGTCACCAAAGGAAGTTTCCAGTTGTGGGAATGGGTTGTTGGCCAAAGGCCTTCCATCTTGAGCAGCCCAGGCTGTTGTTATAGGTGGCTCTTGATAAGCTAATGAAAAGTCCCTTTCGCTGAAGATAACACCTACACAACTCACTGAATGTGGAGAAGTCCAACTGATGCTTACATAGAGCCTTCATCCTGAGCATGCAGATGAGTGGGTCTCTGCATTTATATCTGTTTCTTGTGCCTTTGGGGGCTCTTTTCCTTCTGTTCATTTTTTCCTATTCTGAAGTGTGTGTTTTTGTTTTGTTTTGTTTTGCTATTATCACTTTGAAGCATGTTTGATTTCCAATGAGAGACAGAAAGGGGATGAGAGGGGAGAGGGGGAGGAACTGGGAGGAGTAGTGGGAGGGGAAATGTAAGCAGGATATATTATATAAAAAAAAATCTATTTACAATGAAAGAAAAAATAGTCAAAGTCTCTTGACTGTGGGCTCATATGAAAAGCAAAATCAAATGAAATTCTTTCTTACTTCAAGAGGGAAGGATGAGGGCACAATCACAGTCTGAATAAAGCAAAACCACATTCATAGTTTAAATAGCTTAATGTCCCATGTCTGGGATTCACTCACAATCTTCTGGGCTCCTCCAAAGGGCTTGGTCTCCTTTCTGCCTCTACCTATGCATGCCATGCAGCCCATGCAGCTTTTCTTCAGGCTCTGGGAGGCTCCACTTCCCTGCTGCTGCTGTTCTTGGTGGTGGTCCCATGATACCAGCATCTCCAAAATCCGGGGATCTCTGTTGCAACTGGGATGCATTTTCACAAATAGTCTCTCCTGGGCCCTCTTCATGATGCCAAGCTTCAACTTCTCTGCATGACCGCTTCGGTATTGGGGCTTCAACTGCTACTGAGACTGCACCATCTCCAATGGCCTCTCCTTGCTTCTCGTAGGGTCAAGCCTCAGCTGCTTTTCACAAACCCTTCATGCCTTCAAAACCAGTACCATCTATGTGACAATTACATGTTACTATGTTTGGCTGCCAGTATAAGGAACAAACCTTGGCAGCCCGTGGAACATAGTTCCTATGCTGACTCTGAGAAAACACTTTCTAGATTTCATCTCAGTGATGTTGGTCTCTTCTTAATCACCACTAATTTCTCAGCTCTAACTAACCATCATCAATTGTCCCAGTAAAGCAAAGACTTTGCTTCAATTGTTCTGGTCTCATGTTAATTACAGCTGATTCTTCTGCCCCAGCTAACAGAATCACAGACTCTCAACTCAAAATAACAAACAGCCATGATAGAGTCTGTAAGTAACTCTCAAATTTCCCTCTGGAGCTTCACAAGCCAGGCCTCCATTGTCTGCGTTGTTTCAGCATTTTTATCTTCCCACAGAAGAGCTCACCAAGCTTTGAACATTCAGTGGCTTTTCTAGCCCAAAGTTTCTAAATCCTTCAATAATCCTCCCCAAAACAAACAACACGGTCAGGTCTGTAACAGAAATACTGCACAATCTTGCTACCAATTTGTCTTAGTTAGGGTTTTTCTTGCTATAATGAAACACTATGACCAAAAACAGTTTGGGGGAGGAAAGGGTTTATTTCATTCACCATTCCATACAAGAGTTCCTCATCAAAAGCAGTGAGGGCAAGAACGCAAACAGATCAGGAACCTGGAGGCGCTAGCTGATTTAGAGGCCGTGAAGGAGTCTTTCTTACTGGCTTGCTCCCCATGGCTTGCTTATCCTGCTTTCTTTTAGAACCCAAGACCCCCAGCCCAGGGATGATATCATCCACAATGGGTTGGGTCCCATGTTAGTCACTAACTAAGAAAATGCCCCCCTCAAAAAATCTTGCCTGCAGCCTTATCTTATGAAGACATTTTCTCAATTGAGGCTACCTCCTCTGTGATGACTCTAGCTGTGTCAAGTTGACATAAAACTTGCCAGCACATAAAGTGACCACAAAAGCATCAAACTATATCTCAGTTTTCCTTCTTCTAGTAACTAACCACAAGAACTCCATGGAAACTGAGGATACATAATGACTATTTCTATGGTTTAGGGATGAGGAGGATCAGCAATTGGAAGGTTCCCAGCTCCCCTAGAGCTAGGGAACCTGAACTTTGTTTTACCCTACAAGTACAATGGAGTCTGAAGTCAAAATGGCAGTGCTTAGGACAAGGTGCTTTTTGCCTGTTCCCAACATTTCCCACCTTGTCTTGTGACTCATGAGATGATTCGTTGTCTATGGGTTTGTATAATAAGAGGTTGTACTGTGCCCATACAATCATGAGCTTGACAGTACCTACTTGATCTTGAGCAAGCATGAAATGGCATTGATAACATGGGGGGCAAACAACCGAACAAGGAACAGGGGAGTTAGGAGACCTATTAGACTTATGACAAGGGTTGTCAACCAGGGGGACCAGTTGAAAAAATGATTCATACCAGTTGGAACTCTACCTTCTTTCCTCCCCGCTATTGAGGAGATTTTCTTTACCAATTTAATCAGACCTGAGTTTTGGAAATAATGGAAGGGGCCTCCCAAACACCATCTTATGGGAGTTAGATCCTCCATGTAAGGGGGATTTCTGACCAGAAGGAAGCAAAGGGAAGGAGTGCTGTCCAGTCCTCACCAGTTTCTAGGGTTAATTAGTTAAGATCTCCTTTGTCTTTTCCTATCCAACAAGTTTTGTTTTTCTTTTCCTGGACTATACCAGAATGATTGACATATAAGCAACAGATTTCCACCAAAGGGAATTTGCCTTTGACCTAACATTTTTTAGCCTGTTAAGGGGCCAGGGACAATGTAATTTTTTCTGTAACTACTTCCAGCTGAAATTGGGGCATTGATTGTCAGGGCCCAGGGAAGCTGAAAGGCTAGTCAAAAGGCTGGGTGGGCAATAGGGCATTTATCAGAAGCATCTGATGAGCTGATCCAGGTGAAGGGACAGGGAGCAATCACATCAGCTAGACTGGTTCACATCAGCTTTCAGCAAGTCCAGAGCTCAGCAGTTTGTAGTCCACAGGTGCTCCCTGGGTGGTATCTGTTAAATCTGCTGAGACAAATATAGACTAGGAGCAGAAGTTAAGATTTAGGAGCTTAAAGAAAACCTTACGTTTTAAACTTTTACTTATCTGAAGTCTGTTTGACCTGTGGCAGGTGGATCCAAGTCTTATAACTTCTTTGATTTCCTGAAGCTCACATGAATTTTTAGTTTACCAAAGGAGGTAATAATTCTAGATATGTTAGCATTTTCAGTATACTGAAATCCGTATTGTAGAAAAAGCAGTTAACAGGTGTCTGTAAAAACATATGGAACAGATTTACACCTTGGGAACATAGCAAAAGCTGTGGTTTTGGGTTAGCTTGATGAAAAAATTACCTTTAAAGCTGAGTGGTGGTGGCACACACCTTCAATCCCAGCACTCAGGAGGCAGAGGCAGGTGGATCTCTGAGAGTTCAAGGCCAGCCTAGGCTACAACTCTAGTTCCAGGACAGCCAGAGTAGTTACACAGAGAAACCCTGTCTCAAAAAAGAAAGGAAGGAAGGGAGAAAGAAAAGAAAAAAATACCTTTAAATCTATACTTAAAAGACAACCAAAGGAAGACTGAATAGTGAGTAGTCAGTGCTCTATCAGTTTATCTGAACTCCATTTATTAATGTTAAAACTCTGAACTTCTGAAATCTCAGTTTAACAATATACTTTCAGTGAAGTTTTCAAGTCATACAAGGTGTATAAGATTAATGTCTAAGACCACTTGTCCTGTCAAGTTTTTATGTTTCTCTGACTACTAAGGGAACATACTGAAAACATAACCAGAAAAATCTATGATGCATGCCTCTCAAGGCAGCTAGACCAAGCCAATTCCATGGTTCTCTAAAATTTATTTTCTATTTCTTATTTTTTCTGTATTATACTTATCAGCATTTGACATTTTATATGTGAACCAATTTGATTATTATTATCTTCTCTTCCAATATCATTAGGAAGTAATATTTATGAGAAAAAACAAAACTCTTGTGCCAAAGAACAAATGTTTTTGAACTCTTTTCTTTCTGTCTAATCATTTATCAGAGACAGAAGTAGTTATTATGTTCCTTTAGTGAAAAGTTACAGCTGAAACCTGTTTATTCTTTAATGTGAAGCTTGTGAGCAAGGCAAACCTGTTTGACTTTTCTTAACAAGAGACCTCATAGCTTTAACCAACTAATGAACTGACTACTGAACTAACAAGATGGTGGCAGCCTCGAAGGAAGGAGCTGATTGTCTGCTGTTGCCCATCTGACAAAGCTACAGTTAGTCTACCCATCAATGTGATCAGAGACTTGAGAAGAACTAACCAAAATGACAGAGACTAGTCTGTGGTCCATACCTATACAGGTATCCCAGTCTCCTCTGGTCTCCATGGTGATGAGGGCCCATTATCTTCTTGGAAACCTTAAGAGTCACTGCAAAGATCTGAGAGTCTCTGTCTATCATATAAGTTTAAATACCTTAAATGCCATATTCAGCAAATCTCTGACAGTTTGAGGACTTGAACTAAACAACCTTTGGTTGTTATTTGTTTAGTTAGTTATTTGTTTTAGAATATACCTTGAAAACATATAGGAGGCTAGATCAATTTTTCCTGTACTTGATTACATTAGTACTTGCTTAACATGTCAAGGCTTAATCTCCTTTAACAGGTTACAATGTTAGCTTTAAAACAACTCATAATTTCTGAATTGAAATTCTTTCAAATATCAGGCTAAGGCTTTTAACACATAAACATAGTCTACAAGAAGACTGGGATTTTCCTGACCCTTATATAGTGTACCATTATAGAACATAATAGTTTCTTCTATGACTCAGTTTACCAAATTAGCTATAACTTAACAATGCTAGTAAAAACAAGGAGGTTATACACATATCATTAAACTAGATTTTATAGAATTGAATAAACCTTAAGTAGAAGAGACAGTCTTTAAACCAGTGGTTTTAAGTTCTTTGCCAGACTGCTTAGGTCACTGTATAACTGTATCATAAAATAGAAATACCCCAGTTTCTGTTGCTTAGCAGTTGCAGCCCTAACTTCATTTAGTTGGCCAGTGACTACATTTTTTTTATATTCCAGTGCAGTCTTGAGCCTTTCTTGGAGTGAGACTTTAAGCATAAAAATCATATTTTGGGTTGGCATATTTCAGGTAGGAAAAACAGTCAGAAGCAGAACTCAAGGGGTTAAAAAGCAAAGTCAACACATTTGAACATTTGCCCAGAACTATAGTCATTGATGGATTAGGTCTTTGTTCTTAAGACTACCTATGTAACCTTGTGATTATTAACCCTGTGTTAAAGTTTTGAGTTAACCTTTTTGTTACAAATATTATAGATTTTTAACTGTGCCCAATAAATTTATAAGCCAATAATTCCTTAGCTGTTGCACCCTTGCTCCTTCTGCCAATCAATTTTTTTTGACCCCAGACACAGAGACTTTAAAAGCAAGTCTGGGTCTAAAAAAGGGTGGGCCATAACCCAATTCCACAGCCGGCCCTTCAATGAAACAAAACAACTTTAATAGTATCCATACCCAATTGACATTTGAATCCCTATTACATTAGATCCAATGGCCAGAATGTCCAGAGATAAAATCTGCGCCCAAGTGACTAGCTGCAACAATAACAGCTGAGCTGTAACCAAAATACATAGAACCCAGTAAACTCATACATTCAAGACTAGTCAGACACAAACATGCAGTGGCCACATTCATGCACTCAAGTATTAAAACAAACAAGACAAAACTGTTCTTATTTCCCCTCACCATAATTTCAAGGAGTGGCGCCTTGCTACCTATTGGATCCGTTTCTCACGGGCACCAGAGAAATCTGCCCACAAGCCGAAATACCAATTCTGCAACCATACACTGCCATTGAATTATTTCAGGTTGTGGCTCTGGGTGGTGGTGCTTGGCTTAAAGGAGCTTCCATGCAGCACTTATCAGTTTTTGTAAAGAAGCTGCTTTCTTAAAAAAAAAAAACAAAAACAAACAAACAAAAAAAAAAACAGAGCAATAAGCAAGCAACTAAACAAAACTACAGACACAAACTTACAGACATGGAATGGACAGAATGGAATGCCCAGGACAACCAATAGAGTGGGAGAGTAGATGGGAGAGAACCAGATGTCTGGGAAGACTGTATCTCCTGAAATGTTGGCCTTCTCTTAGATATCCTTGAAATGTTCCAATACAAGGTCTAGGGGTGTAGGGAAAGCTGAAGAAGTTTGTCCCATGATCTCAACGTATGAAATAAGACAGAAACTGACATACAAAAGCAAAACCAAAAAACAAAGCTGACAGAAAGAGACAGATCGACAAGACAACACAGAAACTCTTAGGGGAGAAACAAAACCAGAACCGGATGTTACCCCAAGAGGAATCAGAGAGGAATTGGGATGTCCCTCACCCTCTGACCCTAGGAAGTTTATACTTTGGGTCCCAGATTGGTGTGAACCAGAAACCAAAAACTTGGCTTACCTCTGGAGGTCTAGAAGACTGAAAATCAGTCCCAGGTATGGTCAAATCTGTTTTGGGGGCCATAGTGGGTAGGTATTTGAATTCCTGGCCAATGCACCAAAATGTTATAGTCTGAGGCTCCAAATCAACCCAAGCAGACACAAGAGGTTCCCACAAAGCAATATTTTATACAGGGAAGCACAAGGTAAGGAGAAGACGGGTAGGGGGGTGCCTGATCAACCAGGACCATAGAACAGATTCGAGAGCTGAACTGTGACCACAAATTTCAGTTGAAGCAAGTATTTAAACACAAAAATCACAAACTTTTTTTGCCAAGTTACAATTACAATTTTCACCAATCAGAAATCAAAGATTAGGGACTTTCCTTAAGTGTTCCATCATTGTCAACTGACTTACAATGCAAGATTTTCAGTCCAACCAGTCAGATTCATTTGTTCTTTTTTCCCCATTCGTTCTTTTTGTTGTTAGGAACAGTCATAATGTTGCTAGAGAACGGAGGATGCATAATGGCTATTTCTATGGTTTAGGCATGAGTTGGTCCGCTATTGGAAAGTTCTCAGCTTCCCTACGGATTGAGAACCTGAACTTTGTTTTACCCTACAAGTACAATGGAGTCTGAAGTCAAAATGGCAGTACTTAGGACAAGGTGCTTTTGCCTGTTCACAACACCTAAGCCTTGGACTTCTTAGTCTCCATAGCCAGGAGTTGAATGGGTCTTTATTATTTATAAATTACAAAGTCTGGGATAGTCAGTTACAGCAACAAAAACAGTGTGAGGAATGGAATCCAAGATCTTTAATGTGTCTACATCACTAAATATCAGTCCACTGCTGTCCACATCCACTGAACCCCTCATTACTTCTTGTCTCCAAACCACATTCTGCCCTTCATTCCATCTCTCCTGACAGCACTGATGATTCATTATACAGATTGGGTCAAGTTTCTCATTGCTTTCAGCAGAGTGCAAAATCCTTACAGTACTTCTCCATGGGGATCCTCTGTGTTTACTCTCCTGAGATATACCAGTTCCTTTAAAACCTCATGCTCTTTCTTAGTGTCACTCACTTGTTTTTCTACCTTCTGACACATCTAACCCAAGGACAGGGCAGTCATTGATTTCAATAGTTATAGTTATGTGTGCCTGTGCCCCAACCTCATGCACATATGGAAAGCCTATCACACCCTCACTTCACTATCTGCTGTGTGGACTTCATGACTCCATTCAAGTTATGTAGCCACTTATAGAGCCAGCAGTTAGTGTTTCATGTGTGGGGAGTGACTATACTGTGCTCAGAGTAGACTAGCTTCTCCTCTCACATAAAATCTAGATCAGAGTGCTATATCAAAAATGCTTTGTGAAGCATAAATAAAAATCACACATGGGAGCACCCCTCTCCTGGGCTCCATATCCCAGCCCACAACTCCAGCTGCCTTATGGGAGACCAGGCTGGTCCTAGGCACCCCAGATAAGACATCACCAAGCACCCACTAACATTTCCTAAAGCCTGCCTAACAACTCCAGACTATACACCTTTCCCTGGGCTCCATGTTCCAGTTCACAACTTTGGCAGAACACTCCTCTTTTACCTGAGGCCAGGCCAATTCTAGGGACCCCAAAAAGCTGGCCCAACAGCCACCAACTGCACACATTCCCCTAAGATCTATATATATTATCCCACAACCTCAATAGAAAACTTCTTCTGTCCTGGAGGCCACAATGTCATAGGAATCCCAGAGACCAAGCAGGTACCCAGAACCCCAGAGGTCACACAGGTACTTGGAACCTCAGAGACAACTTTGGTACCCAAAGCCCCAGAGGTCTTGCAGGCTGCAAAAACCCCAATGGAGACTGGGACTGAAGACTCACTAGTCACCAAAATGCCTGTCCACTTAGGCAAGAGGATCAGGGAGGAAACAGAAACCAAGGAACAAAACATTCATCCAACAAAGACAAACTTAGGAATAAATACCTAGACCTATAATCATCACAAACCTGGATGCCTAAATGCCAATGTAAGAACAAAATCAGCAACACAAATGGCAATATGGCACCACCAGAGCCCAGTTATCCTTCAAGAGCAAGAAATGAATATTCCAGTACAGCTGAACTACAAGAAAATGACCTTAAAATCAATTTCATGAAGAATATAGGGATGCTTAAAGAGGAAATAAAACAAAACCCCTTAAAGAAATTGAGGAAAAGACTAACAAAAATTGGAGGAAATCAATAAATCCCTTAAAGAATGCCAAGAAAGCCAAGAAAAATCAAACAGGTGAAGGAAACTGTTCAAGATCTGAAAATGGAAATAGAAACAGCACAGAAAACACAAATGGAGAGTGCTCTGGAAATGGAAAATCTGGGTAAGTGGACAGGAACTACAGATGTATCACCAACAGAATACAAGAGATAGAAGAATGATGATATGATAGAAGAAATAGATTCATTGATCAAAGAAAATGTTAAATATAAAAAAATTCTAACACAAAACATCCAGGAAATCTGTAACACTATGAAAAGAGCAAACCTACGAATAATAGGAATAGAAGAAAGAGAAGAATCCCTGGGCTCAAAGGCCCAGAAAACATATTAAAAAAAGAAAACTCATGAAAGAAATTTTTCCTAACCTAAAGATGCACATTCCTATAAAGGTACAAGAAGCTTGCAGAACACCAAGTAGATTAGACCAGAAAAAAACGACCAAATATACAGAACAAAGAAAGAACATTAAAATCTACAAAGGAAAAAGACAAAATGACATAAAGGCAGACTTATTAGAATCACACCTGACTTCTCAGTGGAGACTTTAAAATCAAGGAGGGCCTGGACAGATGTCTTGCAGACTCTAAGAGACCATGGATACCAGCCCAGACTACTATACCCAGCAAAACTTTCATTTACCATAGATGGAGATAACAAGATATTTCATGACAAAGTCAAATTTAAACAATATCTATCCACAAATCCAGCCCTACAAAATGAACTAGAGAGAGAACTCCAATCCAGGAAGGTTAACTACATCCATGAAAACACAGGTAATAAATAATATCACACCAGCAAAATCCAAAGAAGGGAAACACACACACACACACACACACACACACACACACACACACACACTACCATCACCACAACCACCAAAAAATAACAAAAATTAACAATCATTGGTCATTAATATCTCTCAGTATCAATGGACTCAACTCCCCAATAAAAAGATATAGGCATCTTGCCCTGGATTTCCCTCCTGGAACACAGACTTCCAACTTGGACAAGAGAGCTCCTATCTAGACAAGAGAGAGAGACTTCCTGAATCTGTCAGCTCTGTCTGAACCAAGTGTGCAGATAAGGCCAAGAACGAACCACAAGGAGATGGGCAGACATCAAGGCAGAAACACATACAACAAAATGAATAGCAATACAGCATCACCAGGTCCTAGCCCTCCTCCAACACCTAGACCTGAACATCAGAAATTGGAAGAAGCAGAAGAAAATAGCCTTATGAATGACATCATGAAGAAGCTAGAGGCTCGTGTAGAGGAAAAGACAAAAAAATGTGAAGAACGCTGTAAACAACTAGAGGAAAGGGCAAACAAATTAGAAGAAATCAATAAAGTCCTGGAAGAGAACAATAAAGTACTGAAAGAAAATCAAGAAAAATCAATGAAACAAATGAAGGAAACAGTCCAAGACCTGAAAAGGGAAATAGAAAAAATGAAGAAGACACAAACAGAGGGAATGCTGGAAATAGAAAATCTGAGAAAACGATTGGGAACTTCAGATGCAAGTATAATCAACAGAATGCAAGAGATGGAAGAGAGGATGTCTAGCGTTGAAGATACAGTAGAAGAAATAGATTCATCCGTCAAAGAAAACACTAAAGCCAACAAAGTCATGAACCAAAATGTCCAAGAAATTTGGGACACCATGAAAAGACCAAACCTACGAATAATAGGGGTAGAAGAAGGAGAAGAATACCAACTCAAGGGCACAGAAAATATATTCAACAAGATCATAGAAAAAAAACTTTCCCAACTTAAAGAAGGAAATGCCTATGAAGATACAAGAAGCCTATAGAACACCAAACAGACTAGACCCCCCAAAAAAGTCCCCTCGCCACATAATAATTAAACAATTAAATGTACAGAATAAAGAAAGAATATTAAGAGCAGCAAAAGAAAAAGGCCAAGTGACATATAAAGGCAAACCTATCAGAATAACACCCGATTTCTCAATGGAGACTTTGAAAGCCAGAAGGACCTGGACAGATGTAATGCAGACACTAAGAGACCATGGATGTCAGCCTAGACTAATATACCCAGCAAAACTTTCAATCATCATAGATGGAGTGAACAAGACATTCCATGACAAAGCCAGGTTTAAACAATATTTATCCACAAACCCAGCCCTACAGAAAGCACTAGAAGGAAAATTCCAACCTAAGGAAGTCAGATACACCCTCGAAAACACAGGCAATAGATAAAGCCACAGCAGTAAACCCCAACGAAGAAAAGTACACACACATCACCACCAAAAAATAACAGGAATGAACAATCACTGCACATTAATATCCCTCAATATCAATGGACTTAATTCACCTATAAAAAGACATAGGCTTACAGAATGGATACGAAAGCAGGACCCATCTTTCTGCTGCATACAAGAAACACATCTCAAATTCAAAGATAGACACTACCTAAAAATAAAAGGCTGGGAAAAGACTTTCCAATCAAACGGTCTTAAGAAACAAGCGGGTGTAGCCATCCTGATATCCAGCAAACTAGACTTCAAACTAAAATCAATCAAAAGAGATCAAGAAGGGCATTACATACTCATCACAGGAAAGATCCACCAAGATGAAGTCTCAATTCTGAACATTTATGCCCCAAACACAAGGGCACCCACATATGTAAAAGAAACATTATTAAAGCTTAAACCACATATAAAACCCCACACATTAATAGTGGGAGACCTCAACACCCCACTTTCACCACTGGACAGATCTCCCAAATTGAAACTTAACAGAGAAATAAAGGACTTAACTGATGTCATGACTCAAATGGACTTAATCGACATCTACAGAACATTCCATCCTAACAAAAAAGAATATACCTTCTTCTCAGCACCCCATGGAACTTTCTCTAAAATCAACCACATACTTGGCCACAAAACAAATCTAAACAGATACAAAACAATTGGAATAACCTCCTGTGTTCTATCAGACCACCATGGTCTAAAGTTGGATTTCAACAACAACAAAAACTACAGAAAACCTACAATCTCATAGAAACTGAATAATACCCAACTGAATCACCAATGGGTTAAGGAAGAAATAAAGAAAGAAATTAAAGACTTCCTAGAGATCAACAAAAATGAAGACACCACATATCCAAACCTATGGGACACTATGAAAGCAGTACTAAGAGGGAAATTCATAGCACTAAATGCCCACATAAATAAGATGGAGAAATCTCACACTAGTGACTTAACAGCACACCTGAAAGTTCTAGAACAGGAAGAAGCAAAGTCTCCCAGGAAAAATAGATGCCAGGAAATTATCAAAGTGAGAGCTGAAATCAATAAAATAGAAACAAAGAGAACAATACAAAAAATTAATGAAACAAAGAGTTGGTTCTTTGAGAAAATCAACAAGATAGACAAGCCCTTATCCAAACTAACCAAAAGACAGAGAGAGAGCATCCAAATCAACAAAATCAGAAATGAAAAGGGGGACATAACAACAGACATTGAGGAAATCCAGAGAATCATCAGGTCATACTTCAAAAACCTCTATTCCACAAAACTGGAAAACCTAAAAGAAATGGATAATTTTCTGGATAGGTACCACATACCTAAATTAAATCAAGACCAGATAAACTATTTAAATAGTCCAACAACCCCTAACGAAATAGAAACAGTCATTAAAAGTCTCCCAACCAAAAAAAGCCCAGGACCAGATGGTTTCAGTGCAGAATTCTACCAGATCTTCAAAGAAGAGTTAATACCAATACTCTCTAAATTGTTCCATACAATAGAAACAGAAGGAACATTACCAAACTCCTTCTATGAGGCTACAATTACCCTGATTCCCAAACCAAACAAAGATACAACAAAGAAAGAGAACTACAGACCGATCTCCCTTATGAACATTGATGCAAAAATACTCAATAAAATACTGGCAAACAGACTCCAAGACCACATCAAAACAATTATCCACCATGATCAAGTAGGATTCATTCCAGGGATGCAAGGATGGTTCAACATACGAAAGTCTGTCAATGTGATACACCATATAAACAAACTCAAAGAAAAAAACCACATGATCATCTCACTAGATGCTGAAAAGGCATTTGACAAAATCCAACACCCCTTCATGATAAAGGTCTTGGAGCGATCAGGAATACAGGGAACACACCTAAATATAATAAAGGCAATTTAAAGCAAGCCAACAGCCAACATCAAATTAAATGGAGAGAAACTCAAAGCAATTCCACTGAAATCAGGAACGAGGCAAGGCTGTCCGCTCTCCCCATACTTATTCAATATAGTACTTGAAGTTCTAGCCAGAGCAATAAGACAACATAAGGAGATTAAGGGGATACAAATTGGAAAGGAAGAAGTCAAGCTTTCCCTATTTGCAGATGACATGATAGTATACTTGAGCAACCCCAAAGATTCCACCAAGGAACTGATACAGCTTATAAACACCTTCAGCAACATAGCAGGATACAAGATCAACTCAAAAAAAATCAGTAGCCCTCCTATATACAATGGACAAAGAAGCGGAGAAGGAAATCAGAGATACATCACCCTTTACTATAGCCACAAATGACATAAAATACCTTGGGGTAACACTAACCAAGCAAGTGAAGGACCTATATGACAAGAACTTTAAGTCCCTGAAAATAGAAATTGAAGAAGATGTCAGAAAATGGAAAGATCTCCATGCTCATGGATAGGCAGGACTAACATAGTAAAAATGGCAATCTTACCAAAAGCAATCTACAGATTCAATGCAATCCCCATCAAAATACCAACACAATTCTTCACAGACCTGGAAAGAATAATACTCAACTTCATATGGAAAAACAAAAAACCCAGGATAGCCAAAAGAATCCTGTACAATAACACAACCTCTGGAGGCATCACCATCCCTGACTTCAAGCTGTACTATAGAGCTACAGTAATAAAAACAGCTTGGTACTGGCATAAAAACCGACATGTGGACCAATGGAATCGAATTGAAGACCCTGACATTAATCCGCACACCTATGAACAAATAATTTTTGACAAAGAAGCCAAACGTGCACAATGGAAAAAAGAAAGCATCTTCAACAAATGGTGCTGGCAAAACTGGATATCAACATGTAGAAGGCTGCAAATAGATCCATATCTATCACCGTGCACAAAACTTAAGTCCAAGTGGATCAAGGACCTCAACATAAATCCAGCTACTCTGAACCTGCTAGAAGAGAAAGTAGGAAGTAGTCTTGAACGCATTGGCATAGGAGACCACTTCCTAAATAGAACACCAGTAGCACAGACACTGAGAAAAACAATCAATCAATGGGACCTCTTGAAACTGAGAAGCTTTTGTAGGGCAAAGGATACACTCAACAAGGCAAAGCGACAGCCTACAGAATGGGAAAAGATCTTCACCAACCCCACATCTGACAGAAGACTGATATCCAGAATATATAAGGAACTCAAGAAATTAGACATCAAAATGCCCAACAGTCCAATTAAGAAATGGGCTATAGAACTAAACAGAGAATTCTCAACAGAGGAAATTCAAATGGCTGAAAGACATTTAAGGAATTGCTCAACATCCCTAATCATCAGGGAAATGCAAATCAAAACAACTCTGAGATACCACCTTACGCCTGTCAGAATGGCTAAGATCAAAAACACTGAAGACACCTTATGCTGGAGAGGATGTGGAGCTAGGGGAACTCTCCTCCACTGCTGGTGGGAATGCAAGCTTCTACAACCACTTTGGAAATCAATATGGTGCTTTCTTAGAAAATTGAGAATCCATCTCCCCCAAGATCCAGCTATACCATTCTTGGGCATATACCCAAGGAATGCTCAACCACACTACAAGAGCACTTGTTCAGCTATGTTCATATCAGCATTGTTTGTAATATCCAGAACATGGAAACAACCTAGATGCCATTTAACTGAAGAATGGATAAACAAAAATGTGGTACATATACACAATGGAATACTACTCAGCAGAGAAAAACAATGACATCATGAGGTTTGCAGACAAATGGATGGATCTAGAAAAAATCATCCTGAGTGAGGTATCCCAGACTCAGAAAGACAAACATGGTATGTACTCACTCATAGCAGGATACTAGATGTGGAACAAGGATGACTGGACTGCTACTCACATCACCAGGGAGGCTACCTGGAAAACAGGACCCCAAGAAAGACACGGGGATCGCCCAATGACAGAGAAATGGAATGAGATCTACATGAACAGCCTGGACATCAATGGGGGTAGTGAAGGGCGAGGGTTGAGGGAAAGAGAGCTTGGGTGAGAGGGAGATCCCAGCTGGATCAACAACAGAGAGGGAGAACAAGGAATAGGAGACCATGGTAAATGAAGACCACATGAGAATAGGAAGAAGCAAAGTGCTAGAGAGGCCCACAGAAATCCACAAAGATACCTCCACAACAGACTGCTGGCAATGGTCGAGAGACAGTCCGAACTGACCTACTCTGGTGATGGGATGGCCCAACACCCTAATTGTCATGCTAGAAACCTCATCCAACTACTGAGGGATCTGGATGCAGAGATCCATGACTAGGCCCCGAGTGGATCTCTGGGAGTCCAATTAGTGAGAATGAGAAGGGTTTATATGAGCGAGAATTGTTGAGATCAAGGTTGGATAAAGCACAGAGACAAACAGCCAAACGAATGGAAACACATGAACTATGAACCAATGGCTGAGGGGTCACCAACTGGATCAGGCCCTCTGAGTGGGTGAGACAGTTGATTGGCCTGATCTGTTTGAGAGGCAGCCAGGCAGTGGGACCGGGTCCTGTGCTCATTGCATGAGTCGGCTGTTTGAAATCTGGGGCCTATGCAGGGTCCCTTGGCTCGGCCTGGGAGGAGGGGACTGGACCTACCTGGACTGAGTCTACCAGGTTGATCTCAGTCTGTGGGGAAGGCTTTGCCCTGGAGGAGATGGGAATGGGGGGCGGGCTGGGGGGAAGGTGAGGGGGGCAGGAGGGGGGAGAAAAAGGGAATCTGTGGCTGATATGTAGAACTGAATTGTATTGCAAAATAAAAATTAAAAAAAAAGATACAGGCTAACAGAATGGATATGAAAATAGGATCCATCATTCTGCTGCATGCAAGAAACACACCTCGGGGACTGGACCTACCTGGACTGAATCTACCAAGTTGAACTCAATCCTCAGGGGAGTCTTTGCCATGGAGGAGATGGGAATGGGGAGTGAGCTGGGGGGAAGGTGGTGGGGGATGGGGGGAGAACAAGGGAATCTGTGGATTAAAGCTGTATTTCAACTACAGAAATATCAGAAAGCCTACAAATTCATGGAACTGAACAACTCTCTACTGAATCACCATTGAATAAAGAAAGAAAGAAATTAAAGAATTCCTAGAATTCAATGAAAATTGCTAGAAGCAATGGCAATATGTGGCAGATGACTAATATTCAACAGATCAACCTACCAAATAAATAATTCTCTGATGGGAACCTCCACTAGGCATGAACAATGGGTTCACAGACAATGAATCCTGTTTGCTTATGTCTGTAATTTTAGCATGCCCTACTACAATTCTTCCCTAAAAGCAGCTATGAGGTTCTTCCCACAGCCTATTGGTAGTGTTTTTCACTTATTGGGTACATTTAATTCTGTGGATTGACAGGAAGATAATTTCTTCTCATACTGTGCAATTTTGGTGAATAAAATATACTTTCATAGCCAGGCCTTTATTCCACAAAAACTGTGAGAAACTTAGAAATCTGTTTTATATTATTAGCTCAGGCTAACATAAGAAAACAGCAATTTCTCCCCAGTTCTAAGACAAGTGCAAATGGATTGGATATTGTTGCTGTAATTCTTACTCAATAACTTTTTGTTTTACTATATTAAGGTTAAAACCTTCCTTTTTAATTAAACAAAAAGGGGGAAATGTTACTCTTGCACACAGTAAAGATTTGTCACTCAATTGGTTTAATAAAATGCTGATTGGCTAGTAGCCAGGCAGGAAGTATAGGTAGTACAAGAAGACTAAGAGAATGCTGGGAAGAGTAAGGGTGGAGTCAGGAGTTGCCAGCCAGATGCAGAGGAAGCAAGATAAGAATGCCAAAGTGAGAAAAGGTACCAAGCCATGTGGCTAAACATAGATAAGAATTAGGCGTTAATTTAAGTGTAAAAGCTAGTTAGTAATAAGCCTGAACTAATGGCTGAGCAGTTACAATTAATATAAGCTTCTGTGTGGTAATTTTGAAGCAGCTGCTGGGTATTTGGGAGTTGTTGGTGGAACAGAAACTTCCGTCTACAAAATACAAATCAAAATGACTCTGAGATTCCATCTTATACCTACCAGAATGGCTAAGATCAATAACACAAGTTCACATTGGCAAGGATGTGGAGCAAGGGGACCACTGCTCCACTGCTGGTGGGAGTGAAAATTTGTATAGCCACTTTGGAAATCAAAATGGTAGTTTATCAGAAAATTGGGAGTTGATTTACCTCAACATCCAGCTGTACCACTATACCACTCCTGGGCATATACCCAAAGGATGCTCTACCATACCACAAGGATACCTGGTCATCTATGTTCATAGCAGCTTTATTTGTAATAGCCAGAACCTGGAAACAACCTAGATGTCCATCAACCAAAGAATGGATAAAGAAAATGTGGTACACAATAGAGTATTACTCAGCTGTTAAAAACAATGAAATGGAAGTAAATGGATGGAACTAAGAAAGATTATCCTGTGTGAGGTAACCCAGACCCAGAAAGACAAACATGGTATGTACTCACTTATAGGTAGATATTAGTAATAACATAAAAGGATAACCAGGCTACAGTCCACCGACCCAAAGAAGCTAAGTAACAAGGAAGGCTAGAGGGGGAACACATAAATCCTACTAAAGGAGAAGTAAAATAGACATTATAGGTGGGTGGGTGGGGTCCTGGAGGGTTAGGCATGGGAATAGGAGGGATCAGGTGTGGGGAGAATAGAGCAAGAGAGTACTGGGAAAGATAAAATAAAATCAGGGACATCTCTGGGATGCACTAGAAACCTAGTGCAATGGAAATTCCAAGGAATCTATGAGGGTGGCCCTAAGACTCCTAGCAATGGGAGATATGGAACCTGAAATGGCCATCTCCTGTAACCAGAAAAGACTTCCAGTGGTGGGATTGGGACCCTAACCCAGCCACAAATCCTTTGACCTACAATTTGCCCTGCCTACCAGATCTTCTGGAGGTAAAGGTGGCACAGAAATTATGGGAGTGGCCAACCAATGACTGGTCTATGAGACCCATACCATGAGAGGGACCCCAACACTGACAACGCATGGAGGGCCATGATCCAGAGACTGGACAGCCCAGAGACCTAGGAAAGAACCAAACATGACTGGCAAATAAAAAAAAGTAAATGAAATGATTCCTAAAGACATCCTGCTATACTTATAGATTGGTGACCATCCCAGTTGTCATCAGAGAGGCTTCATCCAGCAACTGATGGAAACAGATGCCGAGACCCACAGGCAAGCATTAGGCGGACCTCAGGAAATTCTGTGAAAAAGGGGGAGGAAGGATTATGGAAGTCAGAGGAGCCAAGTACTCCACAAGAAAACCCAGAGATCCAACTAACTAGGGTTTATAGGGGACTTCCAGAGACTGAACTGCCAACGAGAAAGCTTGCATGGGACTGACCTAGGCCCTCTGCACATAGGTTACAGTTTTGCAGCTTGGTCTTCTTGTGGGCTTCTAATAGTGGGAGGAAGGGCTGTCTCTGACTCTGTTACCTGCTTTTGGGACCATTTCCTCCTACTGGTTTGCCTATTCCAGCCTTAATAGAAGAGGAAGTGCATAGTCCTTCTGGACCTTGATATGCTATGGCTGGCTGATATACATGGGAGGCCCTCCCTTTTCTGAAGAGAAAGGAGGAAGAGTGGATGGGGGGTAGTAGAGGTTGGGAGGAGACTATGAGGATAGGAAGGGGGGGACTATGATTGGGCTGGGGAGTAATTAATTAATTAATTTTTAAAAATAACACATGGAATTTAATTATCTTACATAACCATAATAAAATGCATGGAAATCAATTTAGTAATGTATGTTGTTTAATCTAGTATATCCAAAATAATATCATTTTGACATATAATCAATATTAAAATTACTATAATATTTTATGTGTTTTTACCCCTCTAGCATATATCAGTTCAGACTAGGCTTGTCTCAAGGTCTCCTGTGGCTAGAGGCTATCACACTGGATAATATTCAAACCTATACTGTTTTAAGGGATCCAGGCCAGAGAGTACAAAGGTGAGGGAAAAAAACAATAATGTAAAGTAGAGATATGAGGTAGCCCTTGATTAGAAAGTCACACTTTGGTGAACTGTGAAGAATGGCTGACTACGGGGCTGGCAGAATGAACATAGACAGCTTCTGACAAGGCCAATAGTATATATGAAAGTCCAAAAGAAGAAAGAACCAGTGAACTTCAGAGCTGGTCAGGCAATAAGGGAAGACCATAGGCCTATCACATGTGTTTGCTATCAAGAAGGGAAGCTACCAAATCCACCTGCAGCTTCCATTTGAGGCAGCAGCTTCAGATGATGTCATCAATGACACCAGCAAGAATGGGTTACGGAAGGTGTGGCCTGATAACGAGGAGGTACATACAAAGGCAATCTTGACTCCTCTCCCCCCCCCCTTCCTCTCTTCTCCCTTCCTTTCTCATCTTTCTGATATCCACAGGTGACAAGAACATATTTAAAGGAAAATATATCTGAAAGATTGTACATATAAATCTGAACAGTTATTTTGTATCATGAGCTAATTTATCTCTAAAAGAAAGAGGATGTTAAAATAGAAATACTTCAATCTTAAACATTTAATTTATTGTTTTATTAGCATTCAATATAACAGATATCATTATGTTTTGGAGATTGTTTTGTTTGTTTTGATTGTTGTTTCATTGCTGAGAATCAAATCTAGGGCCTTATGCATTCTAGGCAAGCATTCTACCACTGAGCCATATCCCTTCACTCACATACACACACACACACACACACACACACACACACACACACACACACACACACACACGTGTGTGCTTTCTCCACCATCTGCCTACCCTCTTCCTGCTTGTACCTGTATCTCTCAGCATTCCCTTTCATAACACATGTATTCTATTACTATTCCCACCTCTGTTCTTTCAAGTATCTTTTCCCTTATGAGTCCCTTTCCTGTTTCCTGAACTGTACCCACACTCACTCCCACATAAAAACACATATGTAAAAACTAGAAGCTAACATCCATATATGGGAAATGATATTGTTTCCCTAAGCTGGGTAATCTATTTTCCAGTTGCATCCATTTTCCTGTGAAATTTTATAATTTCACTTATTTACAGCCGAGTAATATATCATTGTGCATATGTACCATATTTTCATGATTTATTCACTTGTCAATGGACGTCTAGGCTGTTTGTATTGCCCTGCTACTGTGAACAGAAAACAAATGCGCAAAATTCTCTGAGGTAAAATGTGGAGTCCCTCCACAGCCAAGCGCTGGGCCAAGCTCCAGGAGTCCAGCTGAAGAGAGGGAGGAGGGATTATATGAGCAAGCAGGGATAGGGGGTGGGGAGGTGGGGTGGGGGGGTGGTCAAGATCATGATGGGGAACCCACAGAGACAGCTGACTCAAGCTTGAGGGAGCTCACGGATTCTAGATGACCAGCTAGGGAGCCTGCATGGGACCGATCTAGGCCCTCTGCATGTGGGTGAGAGTTGAGTGGTTTGGTCTGTTTGTGAGGACCCTAGCAGTGGGGATAGGATCTCTGCCTGGCACAGGAGCTGGCTTTTTGGAACCTACTCCTTATGGTGGGATGCCTTGCTCAGCCTTGATGCAGGGGGGAGGAGCTTAGTACTGCCTCAACTAGATATGTCATGCTTTGTTGACTCCCATGGGAGGCCTGCCCCTTTCTGAGGAGTGGATGGTAGATGGGGGAGGTAGGAAGGAGGTGGGGGAAGGGAATAGGAGGAGAGGAGGGAGGGGAAACTATAGTTGGTATGTAAAATAAATTTTAAAAATTTAATAAAAAAATACTTTAAAAAAAGATGTGGAGTCCTCTGAACAACTGTTGAATAAACTAGGTTTGTGGGGACAGAATCATATAGGTTTCCTATATTCAGATTACAGAGGACTTCATCTGTGGTTTTTGGGGAATCTAAAAGCTGACTCAACTTGATGAAAATAATAAAACACAAGTGATTCAGTATTAAAGATCTAAAGTTGGCCTACTGTTTTGAAGCATGATAATCTTCTCCTAGCAAAATTAATTTTTTAGAATATACTATTCAGGAAAGCATCCTAGTGCACATAGTGAATCAATGGTGTCAGGACTAGATTAACGACTGAGAGAAGAGTCAGAATTATAATTAGAATCATTGTAATAATGAAGTTCAGAGGCCAGAGAAACTGAGATTATTGGATCATTTGATTTTCAGATTTAAACAATGAGTTATTGGAAATGATGACACTCTCATTTATATACCATCCCTCCACATCATGACTTGCTAGACTGTAATAGTTAAGCAGCGTTCTCCTGAATGTTCGTGAGAATTTGTTTATCTCTTGGATGTGTCTAATTTTTCATTACTGTGCCAGTCTCACTTTTTAAATTTAAATATGTAATTTCAAAGCAGAAAATCAACTCTAGTTTCTATATTAATTACAGGAATTATCCAATTCCTTTTTAAAGCATTGACAAGGCATGCAGTATATTAAACTTTCGGATGAGCCCCCATCAACCCTGATTCTAATGAGAGGCTGTGGTTTCCCCCTGGTAGCTAATTAGTGTTATTCATATAGCCACCTTTAGTCCACGAAACTTAAAAAAGAAAAGAAATGTGTTTGAACACAGGTAAGGGCAGGGAGAGAGCTTCCTGTAAATACATTCTTTTCTTGGCTCTTTTAATGGAATATTAGATGAAGTATTAGAAATAAATCCCACTGAAAGTATATTTCCTACAGCTTGTTACAAATATTTTGAATATAAAATCTGACATGAAATAGATTATCTGACTTCCACTCTATTTTTATTCATAAATTTATATTCTCAATTTTTAAGAATATCATTTTTAGTATCTCTTGTGTTCTTTCCAATGTGGAATATCATTGAATCTTCCCTTCTGCTGGTCTTTTATACCAAGCATTAATTTATCTTTCTTTCAAAATAATAATAATATATATGGGTATCTAGACTATATATATATATATATATATATATATATATATATATATATATATATATACATGTTTACACATACATGCATGCATGTGTGTATATGTTTGTGTATATTGTGTAAATGTATATTTATACGCACTCTTCTATTGATTTCAGAGTTGAGTAGATTGTTAAAAGTGGATTTGGTTCAAATTTTTTGCCAGGACCACTATTTGAATACCAATATTTTTCACTAAGAAAAACTTGAAAACCAACCCTTGAAACCTTGAGTTCCCCCAATTCTTAAATAGCTAAGAATTGTTCTAAAGGCCTGACAGAAAGCTCGAAGGACCACGAGACCTCAGTAAATCATGCTTCAGTGCAGCAGGAAGTGCTGATTTGAGGAAAAACTGCCAAGGAAATAGGACATGGGGTGTACCTGCAACTAATTCTTATTTGTAATACCACAAATGTTGACTTTTTTTTGAAAACCCTATACATTAATATAAACTCAAATTCTTTTTATGTCTTTCAAAGTATAGAACAAAAATCTGGTGTTTCCTTCTTTTGCAAAACAGCACTTAATAGTATTTGAAGATAATAATTAATTCAACCTCACCCTCTCATCTACATCCCGAATACTAACAGAGTTTATGCCAATGACTTTTTTGGCCAATGATTTTTATTGTCCAATGATTTTTCACCTGTAAATAGTAAATGGTTCCTTTTAGTTCTGAGGTGGAGAAAAAGATTTTCATTTCCCAGGCAGTGCTAAAAATACCAGAAGCTTTGGCACAAAAGCTCATATCTGTCAAAACTTGACACTGGATCTTTCTTCCCAATTGTTGGGATTTTCTTGGAGTTAAAACTCCCTGCGGGTGGTTCCAACCCTTTGACATTGTGACACAATGCTGCCATCTACAAAGTTCACACTCAAGAACTACTCAAATAAGCTGAAGGGGAAAAAATCATCAAAAAATCCCCACTTGATAATACTTTAAGTAAAGTTATAATTTTGTGTTGGGCCACATTCATAGCTCCATGTGACTCATAGGCTGCAGGTTGGACATGGTTGCTACAGATTACTTCTCACCTCACTGATGTCTGGTGATCCTTTGTGTCTCCTTGTGAAGGCATTTGAGAAGGGCATGGAGATGATAGTCTCCTTCTTCAACTTTCTTGCACCTCATCTCACAGAATTGGAGCTGAAATGTATAGGAAAGAGCACACAGAATATTTTCAGGGAGGTAGACGTGCACTATAGGTAATTTTATTTTTCACAGCCAGAAGAATACTTTTTTCTAAAGGAGAGAGAAATGAAGTGCTTTCCAAATGGTCCATCAACTAACTCTCTGGTCTTTATGGCTGTTACCAATGCACACATCCATCATGTTCATGGCCAGTAGAGGCTGGTTTTTCTTAAGGCCTTTCTCTGCAAAAGCTCTCAGAAAGAGTATGCCTCCTTTCTCATCAACTATTTTAACTCAAATTCTGAAATGTAAATCAAGCCTTCCATACACTATTGGCTGCCTATCCAACCATGGTTTACTGCTTACTCCAAGGCAATTGACCTCTTTTGTTACCAATGTTACACAACTGTTTATGAATCCACTAGACTGGTCCTCAGCTGCAAAAGATGAATGCTCACTATAGTGGCCATCATGGATCTTCTAGGTCCCTTGCTAATGGCTCGTGTGGATATGGCATGACACAGGTCTCACTAATGAAACATAAAAAGGTGTTTTTCAGTGGGAATGCTGGGCTAGATTTTCATGGTAGGTTAACTACAGGGGATTCAGATATTAAACCTGTCCTTTTGCCTTTGGTGCAATTATGTGAGGGGAAATGCTTCAAATGTGACATGCTAGTGGTCAGAGCAGAAAAAATTGAAAGGAAGCAAGCCTTTGACATCATTGCATTGGCAGAATGATCCTTGAAACGCCTCTGTATTTATTAAGTAAAATAATATACTGCTTATTATTTAAAACACTTTTAGTTAGGGTTTCCATTGCTTGCAGCCTAAAGCTCCCTAATATATAAAAAGGCTTTCACTTTCAAAAATGACAAATTAAATTTCAACAGAACAGAAATAGTGGTGTGTCCATCCTTGCAGTGTGAGTTAAAGGGACATTTTTAGAACACCTGCAGTGGTCCAGACTCCCAGGTATATGCTCACTTCCTATTTTCCCAGTTGCCCTCCAAGCTCTATTTAATATACCAGGAAACTGAGGAACTTCTCAAAATGACACCTCTTGGTTGCCAAGAAGCTGAAAACACAAGGCTGCTGACTCGAGGCTGACATTCTCTCATATGCCAATTTTCATCCAGATAAATGTCTTCATGATGGACGTATAAAGGCCAGAATGTTAAAGCAAGCTTGTTTTTCACAGGCCAATATTTCAACAAAGGCCAAACACATGTTCATTCGAGGCATGCCATGCATCTGAATGTTGTTCATTCTCTGCCAACAGTTCATAGCCAACCTTTTCCTGTTCTCAACAAGTAAAGGCAGGAGTGCTGCATGGATGTCAGCCCCATAACTAAGACTTCACCTTATACGGACAAGTCGTCTGCCTCTATAAAGACTTTCCTCCAAAGCTGTGGAAATTCTAGATTCCATGTAGAAGCCATAAGACAAGTCCAATGGTCTGAG
The DNA here is from genome assembly GCF_949786415.1 of Peromyscus eremicus. Lineage (NCBI taxonomy): Eukaryota > Metazoa > Chordata > Mammalia > Rodentia > Cricetidae > Peromyscus > Peromyscus eremicus. Next base: position 12,532,175 of record NC_081430.1, on the reverse strand, counting down.
AATATTTTCCTGACTCCTAATAGACACAAGAAGTCTATCTAAATGTTTTAGAACTAAGTATTTCCTAAAATTAAAAAAAAATAAAATCTGAGTAGATTGCTCTGAGGTTAGGATCATTTGCTGCTCTTGCAGAGGATCAAGATTTGGCTCCTAGCATCCACATAAAATTAAACAAAATCTTAAAACAAACAAACTGTAGCTAAGGTTGATTAAAATTCTTCCTGGCAGGGTCTGAATGATAGTGGGCATCACTGCAACTTTTCATGCACAAATGCGTGTGTGTGTGTGTGTGTGTGTGTGTGTGTGTGTGTGTTGCTTTGAACATATCCATCCTCACTGATACTCTCCCTTACTGTTTGCTAAAATCTGAGAAATGCATAGTATACAATAATATATGCAAATTTTTCAATGTTCAGTAACTACTTTATGCCATTTTAAGAGCTCTATTCACGTAGAAGCATTTAATCTTACTAGAAATGGAGTAAAATTCCAGTAGTAATTTATTAATTAATAATTAGTAGCAGCATACAAACTTGATAGATGTGGACACTGAAGTGTAGTAAATGCTAGTTAGAGTTGCTTGGAGTATCGGGGCTGAAGCAGGGGGAAGCTAGTGGCCCCAGAGCTCCACTTTATTCTTTACTTACGGCTGACCCCCAAGTCCTTAGTCGGTGTCTGACAGTCAATTTTCCCTAAGACTTTGTTGAATAAGGACCTGGTGGCTGTTTTTATCAGATGAAGGCCCACGTAAGACACATAAACCTATCATGCATCAAAATAAGAAAGCATTCAGAAATGGGGCTGGAACCCTTTCACTTGGTTATAGAGGAAGGAAGTGATGGATGAGGGACTCTCACAGGCAGCAAGGCTACTAGACAGTACAGTGGCTCAATATCCAATGAAATAACATTACTGTGCTTCAGTATGATTTCCCTTCAGACTGACCTACAAACATCACCACTGACGTTGTGTTATTTTTAAGTGTCAAAATTTGGTTTTGAAAAAGTCAGCATTTCTAACATGCAGTGTGGAGATGTTGTCGGACATCCCTCTGGCCTCCACTGCTGCTCTGGATTCCATACTGAAGTCCTGAGGGCTATAGACCCATAGGTTCCAATAAGGCCTATCCTGTGGGAGTCTAGTACCTTCTACACTACTCAACTCTCCCAAAAGAAACCTCTCTGGGGACTGCCCTGAAAGCTCCTGTCTCAGGCCACAGCTAGTCACTGTATCACAGTAGTTTACTTTCTGTCCCTCACCTGGAGATGGCATCCCACCCCTGACTCTCACCAGAGAAGGTAGGAGTGGTGGGAAGGTGGATGGTGAGAACATGAGCCCGAACATGAGGAAGAGCTATACAAGATTAAACAAAGCTAGTGATCTTGGTCAAGTTTAGTGGAATGAGAGTATTGGTGAAATTATTAAGGCCACTCCACACAGTTAAAAGGAGATTTATTTAATGGTGTAACTTACAAGTTAAGAGATAGGTAGGTCGTGGGGTCTGGGGAAGGTGTATCGCAGTCCAGCGGTGTTCTCTGGAGCTCTGCTTGGCCCACCTTCACCGTCCAAGGTCCCAGAACCGAGCCAGAGCACAGCCCATCCAGATCTCAGGTCTCCAGGCGCCTCCCTTGGCCCCATCTTGTAGGCGTGACAGTTGCCGAAGTCTCAATGGGGGTTGGAACTTCCAGATCAAAGCTGGAATGGCTACCCACTACGTCTCCCCCTTTTTGTCTAAATAAGAAGGTTCTAACCTAATACAAGACTATATACAAAGGAATGGTTATCAAATATTGTCCAGGAATAATGAGAGATAATGACCTAGATAAGATGACACTACAACCAATGCAAACAATATCAAGCAAGAAACACATACTAAAATCCAGAGAAGTATAAAGCATAGGTAAATGGCATGTTACAAAGATCATTCCAAAAGGTGTCCTATCTTAAAGAACCTAAATCTAATACTTAATATGTTCTATCTACTAAGTTGTAACTATAACTGCTAGTCTTCAATCCCATCAAAGACCTGAGAAGGAATATAATGGTACCTGAGAAATGGTAGATAGATGCAAGCAACTTTCGGGAATCTTGCAAGAGTAGACCGAGACAGCTGGCAGCCTGGACAGTCACCTAATGTTTTTCAGCATTGTTGGTGCATTCAAATTGGCTACAGGCCTAAAGTATCTGACACACCATTTTTAGAAGCAGGAATTCTGAAAGACCATCTTACCCTGTCTTGGTAGAGTGCAGTGGTCGCTTTCCTTGTGTCCCGCTTGTCCAGAAAGGACAGCATTGCATTCGTACTGTCAGCCATTGAGGCAAGGGCAGTTCTTTGGCCAGTAGGCCATTTTGTGCCAAGAAGACAAACTTCCAAATGGAAATGTCTTAGAAGCCCAACATTCTCTCGGGATCAAATTGGTGCAGCCAGGAGCAATTGTGTCTCACATCAACAGAATTCTAAGTTATTTAAATGCCATATTCTCTAGGTCTATGAAGTGTTTGAAGATTACCTGTCCATCTGATCTATGCATCTGTAAATCTGGATAACCTAACTAACGTAACCATAGAGATGACAAGCATAGATGACTATAAATCTATAAGTCTTATCTACTGAAATAACCTAAGGACTAAGGCTTCACGTAAACAAGGTAAACAGTCTATAAGAAAATGTATGGTAAAGAACGATGACTTCAAAATTGTGACAATACACAAGATGTTTATAACAGAGGTAGGAGTATATAGTGCAATATGCAATATGACAATAATCTTAAATATATATCAATATACCGAATATCCTAAACAGAAGTAGAACATACATAAAGTATGACAGATATAAATTTACATTTGTATCAATATACAAATATTTCAAATAAGAGTAGAAATATATGTACATTATAACAAATATAGTTCTGTATTTGTATCAATATACAAATTATCTTAAACAGGAATATAAAAATAGTTTACATTTGTATCAACATATAAAAATCCATAACAGTGCAAATTACAGTGCAAATTATTTAAGGCTGTTATTTTACTAAATTTGTTTACTAGTATATACAATAATCTACCATAATATCTTATACCTATCCATTCCATCGGTAGAGCATGAGACTCTTAATCTCAGGGTTGTGGGTTCGTGCCCCACATTGGGCGCCAGATATTGGTGAAATTATTAAGGCCACTCCACGTAGTTAAAAGGAGATTTATTTAATGGTGTAACTTACAAGTTAAGAGATAGGTAGGTCGTGGGGTCTGGGGAAGGTGTATCGCAGTCCAGCGGTGTTCTCTGGAGCTCTGCTTGGCCCACCTTCACCGTCCAAGGTCCTGGAACTGAGCCAGAACACAGCCCATCCAGATCTCAGGTCTCCAGGCGCCTCCCTTGGCCCCACCTTGTAGGCATGACAGTTGCCGAAGTCTCAGTGGGGGTTGGGAATTCCAGATCAAAGCTGGAATGGCTACCCACTACATGAGAGCAATACTGTAAGCACTGGTAATGAAAAATAACATGTATTATGTGTACATGTAATATAAAAAATGTTTGATAAAAAGGGAGAATTTGGTCTATACATGCAAATATTCCCATCACCTTTTTAAAAGAGAAATAGATTTTATTTTGTTATCTCATAAGACAAAGGAAAACTTTAGAGCAATATAAGACTTTTTTTTCCCCAAATATCACTGTCTGAAAGTTGACAGGCTGTCAGGGAGTCCTGACAAATGTCCCCTAAGTCCTTCAGATTAAACAGCCCACCTTCTATAACTTCAACAACTATAAAGATTACGTTTCTGAAATGCCCTACAGGAAGATAATTTTGAGTTGAAAATGAAAAAAACCTTTGTGAGATAAATAATGTTCAAAAACATTAATTCATGAAAAAGAATCTTAAAAGATTATGCACATTCACAAAAACTATAACAATGAAAACCCACACACAACAAGTAAACACTCTATCTTTAATGCTTCTACCAGAAGCCATGGGCTATTAAAAATCCCAGTGCCAGTTGTAGGATGTTTTCCTTTAAGTTGTCGGGCAGAGGGGTCTGAGAGACTACCCCCAATCAATAGGGTCTGTTGCCATTGCTCTTGTTTGCCCACCAGAATTTAATGGTAGCATCTTGTTGCTGAAGGCATCATACTAATTATGGTAACATGACATGTAGAAATGAAGCTATACTGACCTAGAAGCTTCCTCCCTGCTGGCCAGCTATCAGGTGTTATGCAGGCTGATGGGGAAGGAAAGTCATCAGCAGTGAACCCTGTGCACTGCATTAATAACTGGACCAATAAGACAGGTCTAATGGTGCAACCACGGCACAGCTGTTATGGGGGTAACCAGCCACTTTTTGATTGGATTTCAGATCTGTTCCACAAGAGGGAGCTCTTGTCTGGCATTTTAAGCCTAGCAAAGAACTGGTGGCTGGGGAGGTTCGAGCGAGGTTCAAGGAGAGAACAAATTGTTATTTTGCTAAGTTGGCATACTATCAAATTGTCTTCAAAATAATTATCTTTATATCAATATAGTAGTGAAGCTGTCAGCCCTCATCAGAGAAGCTTCTTCTTGCAGTGGATGCCGGTTAATACAGAGATTCACAGGCAGTCAAAGTGTGGTGCATATGTGACTACAGACAGACTGCTCAAGGACACCTTTATCATCCAACCCCCCTTTGCCCCAGACTCAGGGAACTCAGCAGAAGAGGGGCAGCAAGATTCTAAAGGTGGTCGGGAAGGATTATTAACAACGCAGTCTCTTCTGGACATTTTATGACTATTAGAACTGATGTTCATAATGCAATCATGAACTTACTGTAGCTGTGGCTACCTGCACAAGACCCACTCAAGAATCACCTGTCAACTTTTCATCATGGGAGAGGGCACATGAAGACCTGCTCCTCCCTGAGGAAGACTGACAGTTAATGGTAGCTGGGGGAAGAGGTGTCACTTTCTTCAATGGTGCAAGTACTGATATGTTGCCCATACTCTAGCAAATAACCTCCCACACATGCCCATGCAGCAGCCATACTAAAACACAATGCATCATGCATGCAAAAAACATATGAAAGGAGGAAGGAGGCTTTTGGGGAAGAATAATGGGTTTAGTGGGAGAAAAAGAGATGAAACAGGGTAAAGGGAGTGGAGAGGAACTCAAACTAATATACACATGTGAAACTGTCAGAAATAAAAATCAAATTTCTGAAAATCTTTTAAAATTATTTTTGCATAACTAAAAGAAATCCAGTTGGCTCTGATTTAAAATTTTCAGACTGTCTTTAGCTCAGGGTTTTCCCTTTTATTCGTTGTCAGAGAAATGCTTGAACTCTATGGGCTTTGCTCAAGAAAAACATCATATTGTGAGTTTTTCGTCCACAAGCTCCTCTCCTGCAGTCTCCTTCCTCCAAGAGGCCAATGCCCTTCTGATTGTAGAAGTCAGAGTTATTAGCTTCATCCCCCAAGTCCCACTCGGCTTCGGGCTACAGAATAACTTTATCGTTTCAAACAACATTTTTTGGGTTACTCATTTTGAACACTGGCTCTGTCATTAAGTGAAAGTGTTTTGTCAAACCCCTGATCACAGGGCTTTTAATAATTTCCAGAATAATGTAGAATTCTTGAGCACAGCACTACCAGCATCTCCAGTAAAGTAGGACTCCTGATTTTTGCTTTCTCCAAGCAGAAAGCCTAGTCTGAGACCCAGTTCTTCTCTGTAAATTACTATATGAAGCTTCTACTCCTGCGTGGCCACAGATTTAATTCCCACTTTCTTTCTTCTTCCAAATCCCAATACCCCCTTTCTCTAATTATATAGCATGGTGGGCAATCAATATTTGCTTGTTCTCTGAATAAAACTCTCTAGATTACTGAATAAACATAGAAAAGTGAATCTGACTTTTATAGAATTATGTACTTCAGGGAAATTCATGGTAGGAAAAAAAAAACCCATATACATACTTTCCCAAAAGAGGCATGTTCCAATTATGGGCCTTATTTATTACGTGTCTTTTTTTAGACCCTCACTGCATATTATTAAAGAGTAAAGTCACTCCTTATTTAAGAAGCGTTAGTATTAGTTAGAAGTTATTTCTATATATTGATTCAGAAGAGTAAAACACACATGTGCAGGAGACATGCCAAGTTCAAAGCTCCCCTGAAATGCAGGTAGAAGGGTAAAGGAGGGCGGGCTTTTAGGAAAAGAAATCCTTGAATTCACGTTTCATTATAAACAGTACATTCAGAATGTACTGGTGCGATATTATTTTCCAATAAATGAAGTGCATTTATTATTTCCAGTGTAAGGATGTACAAACAGCTAGGGAAAGAAAGGGAGACACAAAGTACAAAGGGAAGTATGCCAGGTAGGAGAATTCTGCAAGAATAAAGAGAACAAAGGAATGAAGAAGCAGCATTGTGAAAGAAGAAATGGTATATAATTGTCCCTTAGTGTCTGGCTAAGCTTGCTGTGGTGGTTTGAAAGAAAATGGTCCCCAAAGGGAGTGGCACTATTAGGAGGTGTGGCCTTGCTGGAGTAGGTGTGGTCTTGTTGGAGGAAGTGTGTCACTGTGGAGGCAGGCTTTGCGGTCTCATATATGCTCAAGATACCACCCATTGTCTCAGACTACTTCCTGTTGCCTGTATATCAACATGTAGCAGCTTCTTCTCCAGCATGCCACCATACTCCCCACCATGATGATAATGAATTAAACCTCTGTAACTGTAAGCTGCCACCTCAATTAAATATTTTCCTTCATGAGAGTTGCCATGGTCATGGTGTCTCTTCATAGCAACAGAAACCCTAAGACACTTACTTTCTGTTGTTGTGATTAAACACTTACCAAAACAAAACTTGGACAGAAAGGCTTAATCTTTCTTTCTGATTGACATGGATGGCATGGTGACTGCTGATGCTTGACAAAGTCCCAGCATTTTGACATTGCAGACCACACTTCTCCAGCACCTTTCTACTTTCATTTTTAATGATTCTCAATATTAATGCCTTTCCCTTTGGGAAATTTTGTGTGGGCTTTCATAAACAATGAAAATGTGTATAATGGTAGCCTCTCTAAACAAAATAATTCTTTAGAAAAAAAAAATCCCCACCACCATGGAATCAGGAATTCCATTGTGCCCTCCTAATTATACCAAGAATAGGAAAGTTAGCGATTTAGTAGACACACCTGATTCCAAAGATGAAACACCTACAATTCAGATACAGACTCTAAGGCCATTAAGGGCAGCAGTTCAGTTAATAAATGTAGAGAAGTCAGAATGGTACAGTATAATGGGAAAAGAGTAAGACATCAGGACCCTCTGCTGTGGGATGGTCTGTATGTCAAGTGTGTTGCTGATTGGTCAATAAATAAATCACTGATTGGCCAGTGGCCAGGTAGGAAATATAGGCGGGACAAGGAGGATAATAAAGCTGGGAAGTGGAAGGCTGAGGCAGAGAGACACTGCCAGCCACCACGATGACAAACAGCTTGTGAAGATGCTGGTAAGCCACGAGCCATGTGGCAAGGTATAGATTTATAGAAATGGATTAATTTAATCTGTAAGAACAGTTAGCAAGAAGCCTGCCATGGCCATACAGTTTGTAACCAATATAAGTCTCTGTGTTTACTTGGTTCGGTCTGAGTGGCTGTGGGACTGGTGGGTGAGAGAGATTTGTCCTGACTGTGGGCCAGGCAAGAAAACTCTAGCTACAACCCTCCCTTTTGGGAGCATTATGAGGGAAACAGGTCCATATAATAAGACTAAGAAATTGTAGTATATTGTCTGGTCCCCAGAAAAAGTCTTTTTCCCAAGGTCAGGCATTTGGATAAAGGTGTCTATTCCCTTGGGGGCTTGAGGAAAATCCCTGCTTGGAAAAAGGGAGACATTCTTATGTCTAGCAAGAATGGCCCTTTCACTAACATATGACTTGTGTCTATTGTCAAAGTCAATGCTACATTCCTCAGCCCCTGATCTCAAACCACACCCAAGCTCACATGCTTTGTGCCCCTTGTCTCCAGTTTAATCCTATGTGCAACTGTAGAGTATAAAAGGTGTAGTCTTTTTTCAATTAAAGGTTGTTGGCAGCCATCCTGATTCAACCTCAGTTCTTCCTCCTCCCTACCCCCAACTCCACACATCCTCTTTGGGACTTGAACCCACACCCCCACCGGCCCACTGCCCCACCCCCACCAAAGCAGGTATTTAGCAATTGGTTACTGTCCCTCAGCTAGGGAAGCCAAGACAGGAACTCAAGGAAAAACTTGGAGGCAGTAACTGAAGCCAAGATCACAGAGGAACACTGGCTTGCTTTCCACTGCTTTCTCAGCTTGCTTACTTATACCATCAAAGACCATCTGACCATGGATGGTACCACCCACAGTGGACTGGGCCCTCCCACATGGCCACAGGCCAATCTGATGGTAGTAATTTAAGTTCTTTCTTTAGTTTATATCAAGTTGACAACAATGAACTAGCACAGAATCTATGGGGAAATAATGCCTGAAAACCCTGTACATACCAAAGTCTATGGGCATCAAGTCTTTTATATAAAAGAGTAAATATTTGCATGTAATTTAAAGAAATCTTCCTGTATATGTCAAATACTCTTTAGATTGCTTGTGTGTGAGAACCAGAGTTACATTTTAAGATTTAATCACTATGCCTAAGAGATCCCTGAAATAAAAATGCCTCTGATCTCCAAGCCCTTTTCCCAAGGACAGATAGTTCCTGAAATGCTGGAGGCTATTGATTATGGGAGATAACAAGCCAAGTGTTTCACTCCCCTAAACAAGTTTGTTTGACCCAACTACACTGAATGTGCTTGATCACATGTGAGTAGGAGGTTCTGGCCTGGAAATATGACATGATGCATGTTGGATTTAAATAAAAAGCAGCACTGGTTACCATGCAAGAAAGGTCAGAGGCATGACAAAACCCAGTATCACAGCTTTATTAGGAGGAAGTGGGGGACAGAAAAGAGTGTGGCCAGGCTTGGAGCAGAGACATGTGTGGAGGAGAGAGAGAAGGGGGGAGGAGGAGAGAGCCGGAGAGGGGAGGAGTCTGTGTCCATCTATTTAAGGATTCCCCTGCACGTGCGCAAGTGGGCTTATGGAGCTACACCACACCTGCACTGATTACATGACCATGCTGCGTGCATTTGCGCAGTCATGAAGTGCACTGATGACGTAAGAAGATCCCTTGCTTAATTACTGAACTGTGCATGTGCGGTCATATTGCTGGAGTGGCAGAATCCTAACATTCCAGACTTTTTGCTTATTATAAAAAAAGTGGGTGAACAGGAATAGGGGTGTTCTTTCACCCAGAAAAACTGCTTCCAGCTGACTTTGTGGGTGTCGGTTGACTCTTGGGGGGGGGATAAGGAAGAGGGTTTCTGAGGTAAGCAGGCATCCTGGGATGGTGGGCTGTCACCTGCTGCCTTGGAAATCATCTGACAAGGTGCTATTCCAGGTGGATTCTCTGGAGCTTGGAAACATTTTGAACATATTAAGAAGCATCCATGAGAAAATTAAAGTCTTGGGCTGGTGACCATTGTAGTGTTTAGTACTCTGCTTATATTGGTTAGTGTTAGTGACAGAGAGACAGAGACAGAGATAGAGAGACAGAGAAAGACAGAGAGACAGAGAGAGACAGAGACAGACAGAGAGACAGAGACAGAGAGAGACAGAGAGATTGGAACATGTTTTTAATTTTTACCTGAGATAAGCTTTATCAGAGACAGATTATTTTAAGGTACCTGTTTCCTTTATTAGTTTAGCATCCAGGAGACACAGGTGATCAATTGCTGGGAGCATTTAACAGTAATAGACTGTGATATTAAAATCTGTTTTTGCAGAGCCCAGACCCTTTTTGGTTGGGGGGTGTAAATACCTTTTGATTGTTACATTTCCTTACCACCTGGGTATATACTTGATGGTCCTTGGACTCTAGCTCTATGGTGATCCTGTAACAATTAGCTGAGTAGTTAATTAGAAGAGGAAGCTTGTGGGGTAAGACCTCATTCTTCTGGAATTCGGGACAAGGCAGTGGATCCTGATGTCCTTTGGAACTTGAGAGAGAGCAGGGCCCTGTCTGTGTCACTGTGTATGTGAAGCACTGCTGACTGGTCTGGAGTGAGGCACATGGAGGGAGCAAATGAAATGAAAGCTCCTACCTTAGCTGGAAAATCTCTTCCTATTAAGTAACCCTGAAAGTACAATTAAGTCTGGAGAGGTGGGTAAGGCTATCCCCCTACCCCAACAATAGGGAAACAAGAAGGAGAGGTGGTACCCCAAAACTCCCTCAGGACTAAGTGGCTCAGTGTCCAACAGGAAGGAAACAGATCACCTCATGCTGCATCATGGGTTCCCTGTAAGCCCATGGCCAGGCCTAGGTGGTCTGCTGGAGGTCTTTGTTTGATGTCCCCATGCCATGAGGTACACCAGGGCAGTCAGCTGACCAGCATCTCTCTAGGTGGCACTTTGAACAAGGCTCAAATGATGGCCCAGCAGGGCATGCACTAGTCCACATGGCCTTCTCAAACAGGAACCTGGAAGCCCTTATGCAGCAGCTTGGATAGAGTATGTCAACATTTGGCAATTCTTTTCATGGGCTTTCTCATCTCTCCCATGATACCTTAAATGCCACAGCTGAAACTTCCACCTGTGGGGTCAGGAGCCTTTCTCTCCAGATGCTTAAGCTTAAACCTGATGTTAGGAAACAAGAGACAGATTTTATTCTGTATCTTGAATTTTTTTTTTTTTTTTGATAGTTTGCTGGTGTGAGGACAGCTTTAGGAAGACCTGCCAGGAGGCAGGTTGTAAACTGATCTCTGGCTAGAGTGCCATCTGGATTATTATGATCCCAATGTGGGTCCTGATCATAAAGTTATTTGTATGCGTCCTAGCCTGCTTACAGACATGTCCGTGCTTAGTGGCCCACCCAGTACTGGAGAACAGAGCTGAGGTCAGTAGGTGAAGGTTCTTTAGAGTCAGAGATTCCTCAGTTAGGAATGCAAGTGGGCAGGAAAGGCTCAGAAAGGGAGGGTTCAGAGCTTAGGTAAAAGCATGGGGATAAGGTAACTTTTTTCATTTGCCCAAGTGCTGGCAGAAGTTAGATAATTCCCATGAAATATCAGGGTTCAAGCAGCCATTATGTGGCCAAATTTACTGGTACCTGGAGATATTTAAGGCAATTTTCAGAGGAGGAGTGGGACCAAGAGGAGGAATCCTCCATGTCCCATGACTGCAGCAGAGAGATAAAAAAATAAAAAAATAAAATAACAAATGGGACCCCACACTTTCATCTCAGGCATCCCTGAGGGCAGGTAATCTGTAGACTGGCATCAGCATGTTACTCCACTCATCGTCAGAGGAAGAGCAAGGGTTGGGAGTGAAAAAAACGGAGCTGACAGTCATAGGTCCGATAAACCTCGGTGCAGGGTCCTGGACGCAGAGCCCCGGATGCAGAGTGCTGGGAGAACCTGTCTCGTCACAGCACCAATGTTGGTTTTAAATAAAAAGTGGTGCTGGTTACCGTGCAAGAAAGGTCAGAGGCAGGACAAACCCAGTATCAGAGCTTTATTAGGAGGAAGTCGGGGGACAGAAAAGAGTGTGGCCAGGCCTGGGGCAGAAACACATGTGGAGGAGGGGGGCGGAGAGAGCGGAAGAGAGAGGGGAGGACTCTGTGTCCGGCTTTTTAAGGATTCCCCTGCACGTAGGCAGATGGGCTTATGGAGCTACACCACACATGTGCTGATTGCACGACCATGCTGCATGCATTTGCGCAATGCAGTGCACTGATGACGTAAGAAGTAAGACCCCTTACTTAGTTACTGAACTGCGCACGTGCGGTCCTATAGCTGAAGTGGCAAAATCATAACAATGTACCCTTGTCCCTGATTGGATATAGGCCAGAGGTATACAGGCAGGAAATACTTCAGGATGCTTGCCCCTGATGGGACCTCATGGGATATGTGGTGAATTATGGGTTTTGTCTTCTTAAGTTCCAGCAAAACATGTCTTGGCTCTATTTTCTGAGATGGACCTGGCCGTCAACCTGGTAAGTATTTAATTGAAGCTTGCTTCAAATTTGACTTTAAACTGTGGTAGTTGACTTATTCTAGACTGGTTGGATTAACATATGATACCCAGTCCCAAGGCAACTTAAAGGAGAAATGATTTGTTTTAGCTCTTAGTTCATGGTACAGTCTATAATGACAGGGAAATCAAGGCAGCAGGAGCTTGAAGCAGCAGATGACATTACACCCTCAGGGAGAAGAGAGCAATGAATGCTTATAATAAGTGCTCCCTCTCTCCTCTCTCTCTGTCTCTCTTTCTGTGTCTCTGTCTCTCTCAATGTATTCCAGCATCACAGGCCAAGAAAACGATGCTACCCAGTGTGTGGGTATTTCCACTTTAATTAGTGTAATCAAGATAATCCCCCAGGCATGCACAAAGGCCCATTTCTGGGAGGTGCTATAATATTATATTTAATATATATTAAAGAATATCAACCATGCAAAGGTTTTGTATTTGTTCAGTTCAGTCTGTGGCCGGCAATAGAAAGAATCGATTGCACATCTAAGAACACATGACCACTGACTCAATGAAAGAAAGGATAGCTACCATGAAAACATGAGCTCAACATCTGGATGTGACGTGAAAGGGAAATAAAAGATGATTCTTATGATTCTCTGCCTCCACCTGGAATCCAGGTAAGCAGGCTCAGAGAGCAATGGCTCAGGTGACCAATTTGGCATTCTAATGGCCTTGGGATTTTCACTGGGTTTGCATGTCTTTATGGGTAGCATTTCTCCCCGGTTTCTTGGAAGCCTATCAATGTCAGACATTCAAGGTGTTAGTTGGATTTCTCCATTCTGTAGAGCATCTGGTTGATTCTCTGGTTCCCCTGAGAGGGCAATGCGGGCCCCCCCCCTGCGCCCCCCCACACACATTAGCTGTTCCACCTCCTTGCGGCTCCTCCTGCCATGACTCAAGCCTAGAATCCCCACTCTGTATGTTTTGTTAAGTTAGCTTCGCTCAGGTTTCCCTTCCAATGAAGTCCTTCTCCCAAGACTGTGCTCTGCTGATGGCAATCTCCACTTTCTCTACAGATACCTGTAGCACAAATCTTAAGAGGTCTTATTAAATAAAAAACATGGGAGCCAGGTATTGGGGTGAATGCTGAAAGATCAGAGAAGCAGAACAAGCCAGAGCTAACCTCGTCAACTTCTCAGCCGATCCTGTTTCCACAAATCCTCAGAATGGAAGCCTCTGAGTCCCCTCACCTGAATGGATCTCAGCTGAACTGCTGCTAAAAGCCTAAAAGCTTATAAAGCTTCTAGTTCCTGATTTTCATGCCTTATATACCTTTCTGCTTCCTGGCATAACTTCCTGGGATTAGAGGCGTGTGTCACCATGCCTGGCTGTTTCCAATGTGGCTTTGGACTCATACTGTGGCTTTGGACTCACAGAGATCCAGATGGATCTCTACTTCCTGAATGCTAGGATTAAAGGTGTGTGCTACCGCTGCCTAAACCTATGTTTAATATAGTGGCTGTTCTGTTCTCTGACCCCAAATAAGTTTATTAGGATACACAATATATTGGCATATACAATATCACCACAGGTACCTGTCCTCAGTCCGACTCTTCCAGCCCCAACCCCATGGGGAAAACAAGGCCTAATCTGAGACCCTGCCCTATGTGAAGCTAGTGCCTGAAATTCTTATTGCTGGGTTTCTCTTTCAAACTGCCCAGAGTTCAGCACCTCCCCCTGCCCCCAGATCCACCAGGACACAACCACCAAATGCATCAGGAGCCACACCCACACCCCAAATCTGAAGCCTCAGCTGTCACCTGTGTCCAGATTTGGAAAGTGCTCCATTGCCCACCTGTGATGGAGAGTGCTGTGTCAAGTGTTTAGAAGTTGTTCTTACTTCAAAACCTCTCATAAGATGAGCAGAAAAACGAACCTTTTAATTTTTTTTTTGTTTTGTTTTGTTTTGTTTTGTTTTGTTTCAAGACAGGGTTTCTCTGCGTAGCTTTGCTCCTTTCCTGGAACTAACTTGGTAGCTCAGGCTGGCCTCGAACTCACAGAAGGGTAAGAAAACCTAATGCCCATCAATGCCTGCATGGGTGAGTGGCAGGACATATAGGAAATGGTTTTGAGATAGCTCATCACCAGACATGCTGTTAGCTCCAGAGGATCAGGAAGGACTACCTCCTGAACTCTGCTGCCGGGCATGTTCAGCAATCGAAACTCTGTCTTAGAATTTAGGATATAAATATGAAGTTACAGCATAGATTAGAGTGCCCTCCCACCTCGCTGGTAGCATTCAGGTAGCCAGTACTCCAGGTGTTACCAAGAAACCAGGCCTCATAGGAGGAACCGATTTTTGGAAAACCCTCTGCCAACTCGGGCCAGGTTTTTGCTCCTAGTCATATTAGGACAGAAGAGTGTCGCTGGCAGGTAGTTCAAAATTGACTTATGAGAACCTCAGTTTGGGAGACTTTTCTGGATTTCAGAATTGTAAGTCTTTAGGGTCGGAGCCATAAAGGGGTTAATAGGGAGAGAGGCAGGTAGAGGCTCTTTAAAGAGAAAGGGACGCAGGCCAGAATCAGACTAGCACACAGGAGTGTTATATGAGCAATGAGTGACAGCAGAGGCCTGTGACGATGGGAAGAGAAGAGAGCACGTGCAGTGGGACTGTATCACACCCCTAAGAACATATGTGTGCCAGAAACTCCGCAAGGATGCAGAAGGATGAACTGAAGAGCAGTAGAGGCAACAAAGGACAGGAGGAGAAAGGAAAGAAGTTTGGGGTGGGTTGGTGGACTCAAGTCTCAACGACAGGCCACAGAACCTAAGGTAGCTGGGCTAGAAGCTCCCACCATCCCAACAAGCAGAGAAAGGGATGTTTAAAAAAACAGAACGTGGTGGTTGAAGAACTGCTTCTGTACTGATCTGTGCACTTACGCTTTCTTGTATGCTGGTAAACTCCGTCTTCTTATCAGTCGGAAGGATTTACCTCATGATCAGACTCCTCTTTATTCATCTTTAGTAAGCTTATCCCAAATGCACCCCAGGTACTCTGGGTCCAGTACGGAATCCTTATTACCTGAGAGTAATGATAAGGGCGTCACCCCTTTTGTCTTAGCATCGTTCCCTGGAGTCCTGCAATGAGGTTAATCACCCAACAAATCCTTAGGCATGCATAGGTGAAGGACAAAGGCTTTTTCTCTTTCATAAAGGCAAAAAAGGCTCGGGAAGCAAAGGCTTTGTAGCAGGACATAAGAAGCTTAGAGAAGCTGGAGATGTACACACTTACTAGCATGGTTTTAATGAGCAGTAAATGAGAACCGTGGAAAGCATTAACAAAAAGTCAGGTGCATTTTGTTCTACCTTATATCCTAATTTTCTTGTGGTGAGGATGAGTTGAATAAATATTTTCTGTGTTTCATAATGGATGTCCCTAGGAATGCCAGGAAAATGGTGGAACATTTTGAAGGTTAGCTTGAAAACACAGACAATGGTACCCTCCCTAGGTGCTACACACTGTTTCCTTAAGAACTTACAAATAATTTCATGAAAGAAATTGAATTAAAGATATCTCATCCCTAATAGATGGATGCTGCCATGATTATACTTCATTACTATATTAGGTAAATCACAGGGGCCTGACGTGCTTTATACTGCTGAAAAGTAAGAAATTGTGTCTTTTTCAGTTAAGATGAATCCTGATCATATATTTAAATACAGTATGTTTTACTTGTAGTAATTAGATCTAACAGAATATGCAACTCTAAGATAAATATATAGGAATAAAATAATACAGAAAGGCAGAAAGACAAAGCACATCCCCATTGACATTCTTACCAGTTAGTGTACATTTATCACATAGTAGAATACTCAATTGAGTCTAATAAAAATATCAGAGGTGCTAATTGCTTTGTCATTACATTGTTTTACATATTTCCAGTGGTTTCTGATGAAAACACAATGTGATGTGGAAAAACATATTTATTATTCATTTTATGTTTCAGTTATTAAAAATAAAAGTCTGCTTTGGGAGATTAACTAAATACTACTATACACAGAAAGTAAGTTATAAAAGAGGCTTTTAATGCTGCATTGGTGCTGATTTACATAAATTCACCAGGCTGTAGTCATGAGGGAGAATGCAATGGACTGTCAAGCCAGGAAGGGTCAGTGTGGTCTCTCCTTCAACCATGCTATGACCAGGGCCTCGGTTTCTATTGTTCTAATCCTACCACATGATGGCTCACACAGTAGTAGTTATCCAGAGAAAAGTTAGGAGTAATCATAACGTATTAATCTTTCGAACCTCAGTTGTAAAGAATCCTGAAATGTATTTGATTAATGGTCAGGAAAGTGGGGGTGGGGGAAGAAAAAGAAAGAGTGAGGAAGGAGAAGAGGAAGGAAAGGAAGACTGTATCTGTGTGAAGAAACTTCCTTTGAGGCTATAGGAAGGCTTTAGGTTGATTTAACTCCTATGTCTGTAATCTCAGGCTCTATCTGAATGAACAGCATATCTTAGGGAATTGTGTTTCTTAAATGTATACACATTACATATTGTCCAGAATTCTAGTTGTTTATCTGCAAAAGAGATGGTATTGGCTGCTCTCCTCTTCTTTGGGACAAAATGCCTGATGAGGGCAGGTTTGGTTTCTCTCACAGGGTACGGTTACAATGGCAGGGAACTCCTGGGAGGAGGAGCTTGAGGCAGACAGTCACACTGCCCCGTAGTCTAAAAACAGAGAATAATGAAGTCACCCCGTCTAGATCATCTCTTACAGCCCCGCCCATAGACTTATCTCCTAAGTGACTCTAGAACCTGTCACATTAACAATATTAATCACCACAGAGATCATGCACATGTTAAACCAATTTACAAACACTCATCATCTATTGCCCTATACGTACACTTGTCAAACTCTTGGCTAAATCTTCTCTATAGCTCTGATGTGTCCTAAAGGAAGTATGATTTGTAGCAATGGAAGACTGCCCTAAATGTGCAGATGGAGGTTTGAGATCAAGAGGAGCATTTCTCAAAAGACAGCTGCACAGACTTTTAATGATTGCTGATGTTTAATAGCACTTGGTAATTCTAAACATGTCTTTGAAAGAAGCCAGCACGTGTGGTTCCTACCATTATTGACCTATTTACTGTTTACAAACCACTTCTGTTGGCCCAGAACATGCTCCTCCCAAAGTTAAGGGGAGGATACATCTGTTTACACAAAATAGTTGCAATTTTCCGGATAATTCGTTAAGAGTTTCTTTTCATATCAAAATGTCCTGACCTGGAGAATCTATTTTATCACCACACTTTATACAGCTAATCCTGAAGTTATTGTGTTTGCTCTTGTCAGACCAAACCCTTTTATCTTTGTCTGCTTTGCAGTTCCTTGCTGGGCCTCCCGGTATTTCATCTGCCTTTGTTTACTTGTTTTTAACCATGGATTTTTGTTTTGTATTCTGAAGCAGACTTAGCTAAAGGACTACAGCTTTTGACTCTTTTTTGACAGAGTTACTTCATAAAGATCTATACCTAAATGTCTTCCATGTGACTTTCTCCCAAGACAGATAAAAATGGAATTTTTCTTGAAAACATGGTTTGACTCCTGGGCTCAAATAGTTATCCCTCAGTTCCTGTAAGAACATTGACCTCTGAGTATCAAAATCATTTAACTTTTCTTTGGGTCTATCTAAGAAATCATCTCAAAGTATTCTTTGAAATCATGTCTGGGAATTACTTAAGATGCTCAAAATGTCTCCCCTGAAAGTGGATGCTTGAATCATACAAGGATAACCCATTTCTGGGACATTGCCTTTGCTAACCCCTGATGGGAAAGCAGATAGAACCAATAAGCAGGTGTGCTACTCTGCTCTGAGTAAACTATTTAAAGGCAATTGATGGCTATGAATACAGAGTTTAACCTGAAGGCAATATCATAACATATATAGCCCAACAGATTCTCTTTGTTAACTATTCTAAGAATTCAAGTAGCCGTGAGCACTTCTCTTGCTCATAGACAGTATCTGTGTCTTGGGTACCAATCTACACTATATAAGAACAACTACTTATACAGCCACTTAAAATTTAATTATTTGAGATGACATAAAATGAAAAGTTGAGTTTCTCAGTTGTACCAGACAAAGGCTAAATGCATAGTAACTGTATGAGGTTATGACTACAGTGATTGCTGGGTTAGACAACTCAACTATAGAAGAATTTCACCACTGCAGAGAGTTCTCTGGATATGCACTGACTATGGAAAACAATGGTGATCAGGACAGTTAAGTTACTAATTTGTAGCAATGTACCACCTTTGTTCTGATTAGTGAATGCTATACTCCAAGGTGAAATTCTAGAATTGTTCATGTGTTTAGATTCAATTTTTTATTAAATAGCTGTTGCATGTCATAGGATGAATGCTGTCAAGTGCTTTGCTTTTTTTTTATCAGGATAGATGACATGAAGAACTGGTTGTCAATAAGTCATGTGTATGAACAATGAGGTTTAGATCATTTCAGCCACAAGCAAAATATCAGGGAGAATGAACTTCAACCTTTGTGCCATGTTTCTTGGAGATATCTCAAAATATTAAAGTATTCAGTTATCTATTTATATTTCCACAACAATCTCAGTGAGGAGGCCCGAGAAATATCTTACAGTGTTATAGGATAGAGCCAGTGTCTTCCCAGTCAGCAATGGTTGTGCCAGGATTACAGTAGTGTTTTGATTGGAGTACCCTTAGGGTTTCTAACATTATGATAAAATATCATGACCAAAAGCAATTGAGGGAGGAAAGGATTTATTTGGCTTATACTTCTACATCATGGTTCATTAATGAAGGAAGTCAGGGCAGGAACTAACAGGACAGGAACCTGGAAGCAGGAGCTGATATAGAGGCCATGGCTTACTGGCTTACTCCCCATGGTTTGCTCAGCCTGCTTTTTTTTTTTTTTAAATAGAACCCAGGACCACCATCCTAGGGATGGCACCACTCAAAATGGGCTATGCCCTCCGCCATCAATCAATAATTTTAAGAAAATGTCCTACAGGCTTGTCTATAGCCCAAACTTATGGAGGCATTTTCTCAGTTGAAATCCCTTCCTCTCAGATGACTCTACCTTCGGTCAAATTTGACAAGAAACTAGCAAGCACAGTATCACGTCTACTATGTATGCTGCATTTTTGTAACTAGAAGTTTTCGGTTTTGCCAATCAGCTCAAAGTTCTCAAAAGAACATTAGAGATAATTTAGGAAAACATGAGCTTGATAGACTACTTTTTCATCGAGAAAGTTTTAATTAGGGTATCATTTGAAGGCATACGGTAAGTGATTATGTTCTAATCTAAATTTTCCATGAATTCTAAATGTTTAAGGAAAAATATCATTTCCAAAAGTATTTGTGATACTTCTATAGACAACACAGCTAGAAAATAAGGGATAGTGATGGACTAGTACTGCAAATGTTCCAAAATAAGAACCTAGAAGGCTTACTGTATGCTCTTTCTTTTCAGTCCTCATAGAGAAGTGGGAACAGATTTAGAAGTATCATCATTTGGAGACAATGCCCTGCTCATCAC
Source organism: Peromyscus eremicus (assembly GCF_949786415.1). Classification (NCBI taxonomy): domain Eukaryota; kingdom Metazoa; phylum Chordata; class Mammalia; order Rodentia; family Cricetidae; genus Peromyscus; species Peromyscus eremicus. The sequence continues at coordinate 12,512,573 of NC_081430.1, read as the reverse complement.
ATGGCTTGCTGCCTTGCCCTTCTAGTCATAAAGGACATCACCATGTACATTTTTATAAGGCTCCTGATGATGCTGCCATTTCATGTCTCTACTTAATCTGATAGAAAATGTGAGAAGAAAACAGACTTTGGAAATGCATATTTGTGGTAATATAATTTTTTCTGAAGGGCATTGGACTATTTCTATCTTAAAGGTTAAAGTAATTTTAAAACATTAAATGTTTGAAGACAAAGTAAAGAAGCAAAATAAGGCTTCATTATCCAAATACCTGGCACTGTGGTGCAAACCCACAATGACTTTGTTCCCCGTAACAGATTCTTCAGTTGGTTTTCCAGTGAGCACTCTGTAGCACTTCTCGTTACAGCTTCAGGGTGTCTTTTCCCCCCATGCTTTATCTTGTCCCTTAAGGCTGAGATATTTCCCTGCTTCAGGTACACAGTAGAAAACATTCACTTTAGAATTGACTTCACCAAAAAACCATAGATCTTTACAAAGACGAGAAAGAGAAAACAAAAATCTCTGGTCAATGGAAGACAGGGGGATAATTAACATTTACCAGTGTGAGTGCCAGCGTCATTCATGTTTGGAGTGAGGATTCTTTTAGCATGTGTAATTATGTTCTTCTTCTTCCCATCCTTTCTACATTCAAGTAACTCTCAGGATGCAAAGGCAAAAATAGAAGGAGGACTGACTATGTTGGCCAGTCATGTAAGCATCAGGTCCAAGGAGTCAAAAAGCTGCAATATATAATTTGTTTCAAAGATGCTTTTTGTTGTTGTTGTTTTTATTATTATTTTAATGATCATTAAAACACATGTATTCAGTTTGAATGACGATATAGAAACATTCTATTGTTGTAGAGAAGTATATTTCTAAGTTTTGGATCATAGGGTGAAGTAGTCCTGGATACTGCAGTATGTGAGAAATACTGAGATAGAATAAAACACAAAAGACATTGAGTACTGAGTTATTTACAACCAGAGTCTGTTTTTGCTTTGTTCAGAATGTGACTGTGCCTTGGTTTTTCTCTCTTAGAGGATAAAAGTATTTAACTTATTTTTTATTTTATAGGAGCCTACAGTTGAGAAACATTGGATTTTCAGAGGCTGGGTATTTTAAAGAGACTACGTTTTTTTAAGTGTTTCAATTTCTGAGGACTGTGGGACTTTTTAAGTTTGTATAGTATTTTATATGGTAATGTTAATATTAATGTGTGATCTAGGAGATAAACAAGAAAGGGAAGTTTGTCGCTTAACAGTGAAGTATTTGTGTGTCAAGTTGACCAGAGGTTAGTTGTACTGGTTAGTTTTTTGTCAACTTGACACAAGCTAGAATCATCAGAGAGGAGGGATCCTCATTTGAGAAAATGCTTCCATAAGATCAGGCTGTAGGGAAACTTGCAGGAAATTTTCTTAATTAGTGATTGATGTGGTAATGGCCAGCCCATTGTAGGTGGGGCCACCACAGTCCAGTGGTCCTGGGTTTTATAAGAAAGCATGTTGAGCAAGCCACGAGAGCAAGCCAGTAAGCAACATCCTCCAAAGCCTTTGCATCAGCTCCTGCCTTTAGGTTCCTGCCCTGCTTCAGTTTCTGTGCTGACTTCTTTCCATGATGAACTGTGGTGTAGAAGTATAAACCAAATAAATCCTTTCCTTTCCAAGTTGCATTTGGTCATGGGGTTTCGCTACAGCAAAGATAACCCTTACTAAAAGAAGATTAATAAAAAGATTTTTTTGCTCTGACTACCATATTTGTGGATTGCTTGACAGACACTGCAGGATTAGGAGAAAAATTGAGCTGCAGAGCTGATCTTGTAGAATCGGAAGGCTATGTCAGCCGCTGAGGCTGGAAGAGGATAACTGGGTGGGGTATGTGTTAAAGAAGGAGTCAATGGGAGTATGATATATGGTCCTAGTCAGTAAAATAAGTACACTAGACTTCTCTATTTTTTTCCATGTCCATTTGTCTTGTTTTTCCAAGTCATCTATTAACTCCTTAAAGATAGAAAATGCAACCCTCTTTAAGATCCTTCACAGGGTTAATCGGAGAGAAGATTCCTTATGCCTACTATATTGGTTACTTTCCCTGTTGCTCTGATAAGATGCTTTGACAAATGCAGCTTAAGAAAGAGTTCTTTTTCCTCGCAGCTCCTGGGGACAGGCCAGCATGGGGAAGTCACAACTGCAGGCCCTTGAGGCAGCTTGTCATATTTTGTCCAGTCAAGAAGCAGAGTGGGATGTGTGACAGCGCTCAGCTCAGGTCTCCTTGTTCTGCAGTCCAGAATCCCAGCCCAGAGTTTAATCAGATCTCACCACTTCAATCAATCTAATCTAGATAATCTCTCATAGGCGTGCCCGGAGACTAATCTAATTTAGACAATCTCTCACAGGCATGCCTGGAGGCTTGTCTCCCACATGCTTCTAGATCCTGTCAAGCTGACGATCAATATAACCACCACCCTTACTAAATATGTGCTATCAATCAGGCTGACAAGAAGCAAGAACAGGACCTTAAAACAAGCAACCAAAAGGCAGCACAGAAAATAATTGATATAACGGATCATTTTGTCAAATCCCTAAGGACAAACCATTTTGTCTACTTTGGCTAAACTTTGGGGAAGAAGCCAACTTCTATGTTTTTAACTTACTTGTTTTACTCAGTAGTTATTTATTTTTGGGGTGTGTGTGTGTGTGTGTGTGTGTGTGTGTGTGTTCTTGTGTGAGCATATATGCATGTGTGGAGACAGAGGTGATGTCAGGTGTCATTCCACAATAGCCATCCACCCTATTATTTTGAGACAGGGTCTCTCAGTGGGACCTAGCACTCGTCAACTAGGCTAGACTCACTGCTTAGTAAACCCCAGAGGTCTTTGTATCTCCAGCTCCCCAGCACTAGGATTACAAGTCTGCATCAGCACATCCAAATTCTATGGCGATGCTGAGGCTCAAACTCAGGTCCTCATGCCTGTGCATCAAGTTCATTAAACAAGCCATTTCCCCATCTGCAACAGCCTACTTCCTAAGCTATTTATTCCAGACAAGACCCATTAATGCTAAGGCTGAGTATTCAGCAAGAGCATTGACAATGGCAGTTTTGTGGAACTTGAAGCTTGTGTAGAGCAAGGTGGGAAGCACACATCCAGACATACATACACATTTCCAAATAAAATTTAGTACAAGGTAGATGTTTATTTAGAACATGAAATTCAATTATGAAGCAGACTTCATTCTCCTGCCTTGAGTTCCTTCTTTATGGGATGGACCGTAACCTATAAGCTTAAATAAACCTTCCTTCTTTGAATCTCTTTTTGTTGTGGTACTTAGCACAGCAACAGAAAAAAAGTAACTAGAACATAAGGTAATAGAAGTGAGAATATGCAGCCATCAGCTTTTCTGCAATATAGACATAGAGAACCGGGGATCGCAGAGTACGAAGATGGAGTCTCTGCCATCAAAAGCCAGCAGCTCCTACTCTAAAGAAAGCCACCTCCACGCTGTGACACGTGGGTTCATTCCTTGGCATAGACTGTTTACAGATAGACTCAAAGCTCTTCTGTAACTGGGCGCTGGTGATCACCTAGAGAATTGCCAAGCTTTTTCCTAGTGAAAAACAAAGAATTGAATATCCAGGAAAGACAGATTGACTTTTGAAAAAAGCATAAGTAATAACTTTATCTCTTTGGAATAGGAGCATTCTAAGTGTGGGAATCTGCCCTGGCTTGGTTTTTTTTTTTTTTTTTTAGGGGCCCCAAGTCCTCCCCTTTTTACTACTGGTCCTGTTTAGATACCCACCCCATGCCTTTAATCATGTTTCCTCATGGTGTCTTCCTAAAACAAGATGCTACCACTTCAGGGACCTCATTTTCTCTTTCATTGTCTGCCTACATCCTTCTAACGCTCTTCTCTTCCACTAGTTACAAAGTAAAAGCATGGCTACCTTGCCTACATTTGAATCAAGCCAGTCCCCTTCCTGTGTCCCAGTCAGTTGTCATGTGACAACCCAGTTAAGCAAGAGAATCTGTGTCCCATCACTCAGAAGCCTTACCAGTTATCATCACGGCCACACACAACCAATATCCTGACACAAATTTAATAGAGAACAGACAGGTTATGTGAAATACATAGGTAAGTTCTCTCCATGACTAGGTAAATACCATCCCACATGAGCTCCAGAACCAGGGTGGCTAATTAGATGTTTCAGGTCTACATGCCTACAGATGTACTCAATGAGTCCAACATATTGAGGACCTAAGTTGAATAAAAATGAAGAGGAAGTCTTACCTAACTCTGCCTGACTGTGCAGGCCAGGACATCAGCAGTTCTGGTTCTCATACCTTTAGACCCAGTCTGGAATGTGTATGTTTAGCTCTCTGCCTCTCTGACCTTCACCTGCACTGCTGGTATTCCTGCGTCTTCAGCTTGGAGGTGGCAGATGGTGAGGTGTCTTACCTTTCGTAATCACTGAATAATAAAAGTGAACCAGTACCATATAGACTATATATCAGCTTTCTATATATCGTGTGTGTGTGTGTGCATATGTGTGTGTGTGTGTGTGTGTGTGTGTGTGTGTGTGTGCAAAATGCGTGTGTATACTGTTTCTCTGGAGAAACTTACCTGCTATAAAACTTTTTTTCTAATTATTTATTTATTCTATGTATATGTGTGTTCCACCTGCCTGTACGCCTGTACAAGTACATGCCTGGTGTCCACAGGAGTCAGAAGAGTGACAGAAAACATGCCAGGAAAATCTCAGCAAGTGCTAACTAGGCTTTTCTTAAGTCTGCTGGGCAGCATTCAGGGTGGGAACAGACTGCAGCTCCGGGGAGAGCTGCAGAAGTGAGCTGTTTTAGGGTGTAGGATGGGGAGACGCTTGAGGTTAGCTGGTTGGTCAGGCTCTCATTGGCTGCAGATGGAAATGAGGACACAGAAGCATGCTGCCTGATGCAACCTGCTGCAAAGTGTGTCTTTCAGAAGAATCAAGAACCATCACCATCTTGGAAAGACCTTGTTGATAAAATGGTGTCACTGATGTTAAGCCCTATCAGAGAGGGTGCTGCTGGATCCCCTGGAACTGGAGTTACAGACAGTTGTGAGCCTCATTGTGGGTGTTGGGGATTTAATCCAGATCCTCTGAAAGAGCAGCCAATGCTCCTAAGTACTGGGTCATCTCAGCACTAGAACTTAGTTTTGCAGGAAAGAACTTATTTACTACTCTTCTAACTCATCCCAGTCTCCTATTTATCCTTTAAATATACTACAGTTCATTCTCTTGTAAATAACAAAACTGCAGATCTAAACATCCTCCAGCCTCCCTTTCAGGCGTCTCTTGTCGCCTGCACCTCCTCCCACCCACATCCCTCATTTGGCCTTAGCCACATCGACCTGGCTGCTTACTGGGCATGCCAAGTTCCTTCCACTCAGTCTTCAAAAATGGTTCTCCTTCACCCTGAAGTGCTTTCTCCTTTTGTTTTCCTTGTGAAAGCTCACACCTTCAGGGAGATCTTCTCACTGTGGCAGTCTCGTGTGCCTGAGCTGTTTCCCTCCAAAGCCTTTAACACACCCTGCTTTTATGTGCTGTTCTGTCTTATCTGGGGATGTGAGCTGCAGATGGCAGGGTCTAGCCTTGGGCCAATGTTACTGCAAACAAGAAGATCAATATTCAGTCTGTGGCAAGCACATACCAGATATTTATGGCATAAATTTGTGAAAGCGGGTAATTAATTTCTTATCATATTAATTTCCCCATTTTATGTTTTAAGGTTGACATTTTCTCTTTCTCTTCGTGCATTTTAAAATGACAACTGAGAAAGGAAAACTGAAGGGGGAGGTTGGCAAATGGAAGAGAAGCGTGTAGTTCTGTCTTTGATCTGTTTAATTCAAGTTGATGAGAACTCTGGTTGACCTTCTGTACCTAGGAGTATGTAGAAATGGATTGAAGAAGAAATTTCCAGGCTAAAAGAGAAGATTATTTGTGCATAATGATCTGTTTGAAGATAGAAGTTAGCCTCGCTTTAATTGGGAGGCTTAACTACAGCCTCTGCTTCTAAAAAGGGAGAGGAGGCATTTAAAAGGCTTAACATTTTCAGCCCGTCAGGGCACTTTCATGTGGCAGGTGCTAAGGAACGAGAGCCACATATTCAATGGGTATCAGAGGACAATGACAGATTCTTTTCAGATACTGGTTCTAGAGCCCCAGATTATCAAGATCTCTGCTTGTCTTTTCCATTTGCCCTTACACTACCAAGGATAAGGAAATCTCATTATCTCTTGAAACAGGCCTCCATCTTTAACCAAACCCAAAGCCCTTAAGTGCTGCCTGTTCCTGATGTATTCTCCAGGAGGATTTTTATTTTTAGCTTTGCTTCTTGCCACTAAAAAGTTTTGTTCATTCCCTAAGGAAATGCAATGGCTTTTTCTCTGGGAATGAAACCTAGACACATTTGTCCTGGGTGATATACCTTCTGTTTGTGGCTGGCACACAGATTCTGTTGGACATTTCCAGGGCATTGTTTGATATTCAAAGGTAACATGTAAAATTGAGTATATGGTACCTCTGTTGCACATTAAAGTGATGTGAGCCATGCTTGAGCTAAGAGACACAAAAGTTTTGATTTCTCCCATAGCAAGAAATTATACTCTATAGCATGTGCTTAGTAATTACAAATCTTTGCATTGGCATGAGTGCCACATGCACAATACCCCCAGTGGCACCATTTCAAGGTTGCAGAGTCACCTTTTATAGACGAATCATTTCTAATCACTCCTGCCGCAGCTCCGTCTGCCACATTTTGCTCTGCACGGGTGTTCCGGAAACAAATTGGAATGTAGCTGAGTGATTTCTTTAAAGCATATTTAATGCTAGTGCATATGTTTTAAGTGCTGTGAAAAACTGTCACCATGTACCTTGGAGATGGAATAGTAAGAATGAGAGAGAGATGGGGCAACCACAACCTTGATCACTTTTAACAGTAAAATAGTCTTGTATATGTTTTAAATACTTGTGAATGTTTCTATTCCAGTGGGTCAGTTTACCTTTGGGGATGGTGAAGAATCGAGCCTAGAGGCAGGGCTTAGATATACTAATCTATATAGACTTATTTCTTTACATTAGAAGACACATCAGAATTTATTCACTAACATCTTCATTTAGCTTTCATTTGATTTTCATAATAAGCCTAATAAGTATGTGCTATCCTAGAAATAGAATAGTCAAGAGATTAAAGCATGGGCTCTCAGAAAGTAAAATCATAGAGGTCTGGGTCAAAATCAAGATTCTGCTACACTGTTAAGGTCACTTGGATTTCTCATCTGTAGACTTGGACAGTGAAATAAACTCCTGATTGATTTGTTGATGGCATTAACATAATTATCTGACACTTAAGTGTTTGATATCATCTAGTTTTTCTATTATAATCATTTTATAGATGAAATAATAGCTTTAGTGGTGTGGTATAATATGCTCATGATTATGTTGCTAGCAATTGACCTGCATCCAGATCCAAGTATTTCTGATTATAGATATCTCAATTTCAAATTGACATCAGAACCCAGAAAAGAGCAGGAAACCAGTTCTCACAAAGGATGATTGAGAGGATTATCTACAAAATTAAATAACAAATTCATGTTGACAAGCACATACAATGTTATAAGAAAGTGAGCTATTCTGATTGTAGGTTTTCATAGGTTACTAATCCAGGCCTTTCCTAAAATAAACCTGAACACTGATGAAGTAGTTGCTGAGTTTCTTCCTCCCCCGGTGTAAACAGTTGGACCACAGAAGCCACCCTCCTGCTTTTAGGGGGGTTATGTAGTTGGGTTCCTGACCAGTGGGGTGCTGTGGGATGTATGGCAAATGTGTTGCTAATTAATCAATAAAACACTGATTGGCCGTTGGCTAGGCAGGAAGTATAGGCGGGGCAAGGAAGAGAATAAAGCTGGGAAGTGGAAGGCTGAGTCAGAGAGACACTGCCAGCCGCCACGATGAGAAACAGCTTGTGAAGATGCCGGTAAGCCACGAGCCATGTGGCAAGGTATAGATTAAAGGAAATGGATTAATTTAAGCTATAAGAACAGTTAGCAAGAAGCCTGCCACGGCCATACAGTTTGAAAGCAACATAAGTCTCTGTGTTTACTTGGTCGGGTCTGAGAGGCTGTGGGACTGGCAGGTGAAAGAGATTTGCCCTGACTGTGGGCCAGGCAGGAAAACTCCAGCTACAGTGGGGTATAGGCAGGAATGCTGAACACTGTTTTCAGAGGTAGCCTGAGAACTCTCTGGGTAGTATTTTGTTGCTTTCACCTTTTGTTGGTAGGAAAGGGGACGGTCACCAGACACCGTTTGGACTCTCATTGATGATGGGAATTCACAAAGAGATGGTTTCTGAGTCTCTGAATCACTGATAATGTAAGGCCATCACCATTCAGAGTCCCATTCTAGATTTTATATGAAAGAGAAAAAAAACTCTATTGTGTTTGGAGGTTAATATTTAGAGGTGTATCTGTAAGAATAACTAAAGTTAATTTAGTGGTTCTCAGCACTGTTTTCCTTGGCTAGATGAGTGAGTTATTCACTGTGTGGAAAGCATGAGGGATGAGTGTAATTTATTTTAATCTGTGTAGAATATCATACATTTTTTAGAGTAAATGAAGTAGATATTTCACTTTGGCCATCCTATAGTTTGTAAATATCTGAAGCATATTATTGAAAATAGTTTTAGGATTGAATATCTTCAAATTTTTTAAATGAAGGAAGGAACCAAGGTTTAGTTACAAAGTTTTACCAGCCTTTTAAATTATTTCTTTTATTTTTGACATTATAATAGAATTACATTTTTTATCTCCTTCCCTTTCCTCCCTCCACATCCTTGCATATACCTCTCCTTGCTCTTTTTCAAATTCATGGCCTCTTTTTTCATTAGTTGTTACCACATGCACATATGTATATACATGTATATTCCTATAATACGTTACTTTATATATAAAATGTATACATATAATGTTACTTGTATGTATGTTTTCAGAGACAAGCATTTGGTAACAGATAACCAACTGGTGTGCTCTTCTCTGAGGAAGACTCTTTCTCCCACTTTCAACATTCCACAGTTGCCTGCAGTGTTTTGTGTAGGGTGGAGGCCTCATGATCTTTGTCCTGTCCACTTTGGCATGCCCACTGGTGTCATCCTTATTCAGATCATGTTGAAGACATCATATTGGTGAGACTTTATAGGCGTAGCTCCTGAGATCCCTAGGAAAAACAGTCTCACAGCAAACTTTGTGATTCTCTGGCTCTCACACTCTTTCCACCCCCTCTCCTGCAATATTCCCTGAACCTTATGTATGGGAGTTGTTTTGTGGATGAATCCACTGGAACTGGACTCCCCAACTCTGCATTTTCATTGGTTGTACATTTTGTAGTGGTCTCTATCTGTTGCAAAGAGAAGTTTCTGTGATGAGGGATGAAGACTACACTTATCTGTGGGTATAAGAACAAATATTTAGACTACAGTTAAGGATTGTTGGTTTAGTAAAGTAGTAGTTTTTGGTTCTCTTCCAAGACTCATGACTTCATTATCCCAGGGTAGTTGACTAGGTTTCCAATACCAGACATGGTTTCTTCTTGCTGAGCAGGTTTTAAGTTCCATTAGAGAGCTGTTGGTTAACACCAAGGTATGGGCGTCACTTTTGTACCCCTATGCTTATGGTGTCATTGCTGTGTTCTATAGGTATAGTGATACTTTATTTGTACTGAAATGTGATTTGTATGTTAATAAATATAGTTGCCCGGGGGTCAGAACTATTAGCAAGCCATAGCGAAAGCCAGGCGTTGGTGGTGATGCACGCCTTAATCCCAGCTCTTGGGAGGCAGAGCCAGGTAGATCTCTGTGTGTTCAAGGATACAGCCAGCATTGGAGACACATGCCTTTAATCTCAATACCAACCATAGAAGACCTGGAGGTCTGTACAGACAGGCAGTGATGAGGAGGTCATGTGGTTGGGTTTACAATCAATGAGAAGGCAGAACAGAAACTCTATAAAAAAAAAAGACAGACACAGGAAGTAGGTCTCTTTCGGAGAGGTAGTGCAACAGCGACAGTGAAGGGTAAGGTTTTTAGCTCTTAGCTATTGCTCTGACCTTTTGGCTTTCATCTCTGTATTGGCTCTGTGTTTCTTATTGAATAAGACAGTTACTTCTACATTTAGGCATCATAGGTGGGCAGGACTGCTAGTTGCTTCCCTCTATGAAAGCTAGTCTTCAGGGAGGAGGCATTCAAGTCACTTCCAGCTCTGGGCCCTCAGGAGCCTGTGTCTGAAGTGCACAGTGTCTTCAGCAATAGGGAATGACCTTCCATCTCTGTGGCAAACAAGGACAATAGCAATGGCCTGTGATGCTTTGGGGATCTTTTAGACAACCCTGACAAACAAATGAAAAGAGTTTCTTATGCTTGGTGCTGGTGGTTTTGTTTGTTTGGTTTTGGCTCTTATAGGGAGCATTGTCAGCCCAGATTAGAACATTGCATTAAAATTAAACTATGTATGTATATTTATACACAGACTTATAAGGTGCATTATAGTTTTTAAAGTGGACAATAGGAAGATTCCTTATGACTTTTAAAGACATCTTTATTGTTATTTTACCTTCCTTCTTATTTCTTCTGTATTTATCTCCCTTCCCTTCCTAGAGACCCCGTTTTTCCCATTTTCCCAGTCAGATCATTTTTACCCTATTTTTCCAGTCCTATTGCTCCCTCACCCCCCTACTGCAGCCATAGTCCTGTTTTACTTTCTGTGGTTTCTCCAGGATATGCCCTCACATCTGAAGATTTGGAGTTAAGAGACTCCAATAAGAGAACATATGATCTTTGTCTTTTGGGGGTTGGGATACCTCATTCAGTATGATCGTTTCTAGTTTACCTACAAAGTTCATGATTTTGTTTTTTCTTTGCAGCTGAATAGTGTTCCATATATGTACCACATTCTCATTATCCATTAGTCAATTGAAGGGCATTTAGTTGTTTCCATATCATAGCTGTTGTGAATAGAGCAGCAATGAACATGGCTGAGCAGTATCAGCAGAGTAGGATTTCTAGCCCTTTGGGCATATGCCAAGGAGTGGTAGGGCTAGATCATATGGTAGATTTACTTTTAGCTTTTTGAGGATTCTTCACACTGATTTCCAGAATGGTCCCACCAGATTTTAATCATACCAACAATCCCTATCCCACCCCTATTTCCTCCAGTGTTTGCTGGTGGTCGTTTTGTTCATTTTTGCCATTCTGACTAGAGCAAGATGAAATCTCAAAAGTTGTTTTGATCTTTATTTCTCTTATTGCTATGGACCATGAACATTTTTTGAGATATTTCTTAGTTTTGTTTTTTTGTTTTGTTTTGTTTTGTTTTTTGAACACTCTGTTCCAGTACCTAGACAATTTCATTAAGAATGGGTTGTTTGCTTTGGCTTACTCATTATTTCTTAAGATATTTATATATTCTGTGTTTTAATACTGTGTCAGATGTATACCTGGCAAAGGCTCTCACATTCTGTGGGCTTCTCTTCACCCATTTGATAATTTATGTTTTCTCATTCAAATGGAGACCTCTGGTTATCAAACCTGTCTTAGGTTTTTTTTTTATTTGACCTTGATACATAATATTACAGAGACTTGATGAATAAACACAAGTAGCTTAGAAGATTTTTTTAAATGGTTTTCCAACTGAGAACATAATCAAGTTCATTGAAAGATAATTTCTTTTCAAAGTGAAAACAAACAGGTTCTTTTCTTGTACAATATATCCTGATTATCCTCCTCCCAGTTCCCCCCCAACTCCCCTCCCCTCCAGATCCACTGCCTTTCTGTCTCTTTTTAGTAAAGAACAGGCTTCTAGGAGACAACAACCCATAACAAGATAAAATATAAGGTGAAGCAAAGATGATCATATCAAAGTGGAAAACGGCAAGCCACCAGGATGAAAAGCACCCAAAAAGCAGGTACAAGAGTCAGAGACCCATTTGTTCTCACAGTCAGGAGTCCCATAAAAATACTATGCTAATAGTAATATTTCATTAGACATTAAAATTGCTACACAAGTTTGCTTGTTAGGTCCATTTGCTTGGGATATCTTCCCAAGCCTTTACCCTGAGGTAGTGTCTGTCCTTGATGCTGAGATGTGTATCTTAGATACAGCAGAAGGATGGATCCTGTTTTCACATCCATTCTGTTAGTCTGTGTCTTTTTTTAGGGGGATTGAGATCATTGATATAAAGAGATATCAATGACAAATGATTGTTGTTGTTGTTGGTGGTGGTGGTGTGTATGTGTATGTGTGTATGTGTGCATGTATGGGTTTCCCTTCTTTTGCTTTTGCTGGTGTGTGATTATTTTTTTCCTGTTTTCATAGGTATAGTTAACCTTCTCAGGTGAAGTTTTCCTTTTAGAGTTGGCTTTGTAGATAGATATTTTTTAAATTGGACTTTATTATGGAATATTTTATTTTTTCCATGTATGGTTATTGAAAGTTTTGCTGGGTATAGTAATCTGGGCTGGCATCTGTGATCTCTTAGAGTCTGCAGGGCATCTGTCCAAGCCCTTCTGGCTCTTAGAGTCTTTGTTGAGAAGTCAGGTGTAATTCTAACATGTCTGCCTTATATTTGGTCTTTTTTCCTTGCAGCTTTTATTATTATTTCTTTATTCTATATACTTAATGTTTTGATTATTATGTGGTGAGGGGACTTTCTTTTCTGGTCCCACCTATTTGGTGTTCTGTAAGCTTTTGGGCCTTTACAGGCATGTCTTTCTTTAGGTTAGGAACATTTTCTTCTATAGTTTTGTTGAAAATATTTTCTGGGCCTTTGAGCTGGGCTTGATTCTTCTCCTTCCTCTATTCCTATTATTCTTAGGTTTGGTTTTTTTCATAGTGTCCCAGAGTTTCTGGATGTTTTGTGTTAGAAATTTTTAGATTTAACATTTTCTTTGAGTGATGTATCCATTTCTTCTACTGTATCTTCAATGCCTGAGATTCTCTTTCATCTTTTGTATTCTGTTGGTGAAGCTTGCCTCTGTTCTTCCTCTTCGCTTTTCTAAATTTTTCATTTCCAGAATTTCCTCAGTTTGTGTTTTCTTTATTGATTCTATTTCCATTTTCATGTCTTGAGCAGTTTTATTCATTTCCTTCATCTATTTGTGTTTTCTGGAATTCCTTTAAGGAATTTATTCATTCCCTCTAACTGCTTGTACTTCCTGCATTTTTTGAGGGATTTATTAATTTCCTCTTTAAGGACCTCTATCATCTTCATACAGGTATTTTAATGTCTTTTTCTTGTGCTTCAGCTATGGTGGAATATTCAAAGCCTGTTATGGTAGGATGGCTGGGCTCTAGTGGAGACATATTGCTCTAGCTGTTATTGATTGCATCTAGATGCATCTAGACATCTGGGATTGGGATAATTATAGATGTAGGTGCTGATTTCTGGATTTATCTTTGTTGGGTGTGTGTTTTGTTCATTGGTTTCTTTTTCCTCTCTTGATTTTCAGAAAGTGTGATGTCTCTGTGTCACCTGGTTTCCTGGACTGAGCAAGGAATGACTGCTGGTATGAGATACTTGGATACTGAGATGAGTTGGGGGAAGGAAGGGTGGAGGAGAAGGTCTTTGTGATCCATTTGGGATGGGATCAAAGAAGAAAGGGACAGGACAGCAGGTCTCCTGCTACAGAGCTGGGGATGAGACTGGGGGAATAGAACTGGAAAGTGAAGAAGTCTTCATTCAGCTAATGTGTTACCTTGGGAGTAGTGGTCTTTGGATTAGCAGGGGGTGCCTGCTAGGTTTGGGTCTGGGACAAAGTAATGAATGGGCTCATTACAAGGAGAAGATCCGTTGGATTCATTGCCAATGAGGTTGAGGGGGGGTGGGGATGGTGGTGGTTCAGGAAAGGGCTGCCAAGGGCGTTCTGCTTCAGAACTGAGGATAAGACTGGGGTCTGCAGGCATCCTACCTGGTTTGCTTGCAGGTGTGGCCCGGGGTTAGCAGGGCCTGCCTGCTGGAGTTGGGAACTAGGAAAAAGCAAGGAGTTGGCGGAGGGAGCTTAGAAGGGGAAGATTTGTGGGATCCACAGGGGATGGGAGCAGAGAGGCAGGGAGGGCTTGCCAATGGGTGTCCTGCTGCAGAGCCAGGGGTGGGGGTGGGAGGATGGGGGAGGAGATCAAGGGATTAGATCTGGGGGGAACAGAGAGAAAAGGTCTGTAGGCACCTACCTGGGTTTTCCATTGAAAGATAAATTTTAGTAACCCAAATGAATAATCCTTGTTTGACTGGCATGAGGTAGTTATCAGAAGTAAATCAAAATGGAAGGGTATATTACATGTTGATTACATGAAACTTAACTAAAAAAATATTTACCTATTAGAGGAATCACAAGATTGAAAAATTTAAAATCATAGACCAGCTTTATTGCGTGCAAAATTTCAAGGTGGTACTAACAAAAAATAAGGGCACTATGTGGGCCCTGGCAATCTCAGGCTTGGACTCAGCATCTCATCTCTGACTCACTGAGCAAGCACCATTTTACCTCTGGTGTGGAATCGTATGACAGCATGTGAAGCATGTATCTATCAGGAAGCTCAAAGTATTTTTTCATGGGCATATCTTATAGTGAGCTGGTCACATAAGTCCTTTCCAGCTTCATGACCATTCTTAATTTATAAGGGCTCCAGGTACTGCTGAAACCTGGTGCCAAATATCTAGGTGACATGTTTCCTAACAATTCAAAGACTTATGGTTACAAAACATCTTTAAATTAAAAGTATATGCAGCTTGGGCCAAAGGGTACCCTTATGTTCTACAGTACTCAATATAAGGACATATACAGCTGAGATTATTAAAGGCCATGTAACATTAATGTAATTTCAACTTTAATTCTCAATAAAAAGCGCGCGCGCGCGCGCGCGCACACACACACACACACACACACACATCAGATTTTTTTCAGCATACCTTCATTATGACATTATGACTGGCAGTCTTAAACTTTAGCTGGAATAAACTTCAGACAGGTTTCATTTTGGTTATAAAGTGAGGACCCTGACCTCCCTTTTCTTGGGTTATTTATTGTGGAAAACTTGCAGTCATCAATGTTTTCTCTGCCCCTTTGGGCTGTTAATCTTTCCCTAGCCTCTGGCCAACTTTAGAACCCAGGAATATCTTTCTAGTAACCATTCCTTTGAAATGTAATCCTCAATAAAGGTAAAGCCCCCATCTCCCATCTTCTTTGGGATGGTGAGATCTAGCATCCCTAAGCACCAGTTAGCAAACACAGATGGCTTAATCAAGGCCACAGACCTCCACAGCACCCCTTTCCCTCATATTAACAGAGCAGAGCAGAGTTCAGCTTTTCCTTAATGTAGCAGACTTGACTAACACCGAATAACCTTGAATAATTTTCTCATGTCTGATTAATGCCATCTGGTACAATTTTGCTCTGTCTGGACAATCTCACTAAACAACAACATGAGTTTAACCATAAACAATAAGCATGAGATTTCTAGAAACACATTTGTGATGTAAAATAAAATATTATTCTTCTGAATTTTATTTTTAAGGAAATGCTTTATTCTTAGTCTTACTAAGGACATATTTTCAGTGTACTGAGATTCAGATAGAATCTTCAATAATAAAAGAGAAAATGCCTTTAAGTAATAGCTATTTCTGAAGCACAGTAGCTAATTTTGGAAAAGTTAATTTGATCTCAAGCCTTTTAATTTTAGTTTCCAAATCTTTTTGTGGAATCTCTCCACCCCTTAATGTCACAGTGTCAGTGATATGCTTTTGAGGTGATTCTAACAAGAGTGATGTCAGTTTTGGAGAGGAACCTGATATGTGAAATTTTCCAATGGTACAATTTGTAATATCTGTTCATTAATGATACTGGCAATGTCAAGAATAATTTAGGAGTTTCAGGCTGAACCCACAAAGGTGTTAGGTCATGGACAGATAAAAGAACACACACACTATTCTCATTATTATACTTGACTTTTCAATAACATCCATGTGGAAATGATGGTGACTGACCAAGACAGTGTTAGTGATCTCCTGGCAGCTATGGGGCTAACATGGTAAAAATGCAGCAATGTCTAAATGGTAACCAAATCCCACATCTTCTTTTCACTAAGCTTCTGAAACGCTCTTCAATTGACCTTTCTTCTAATTAAAGTACATAAGCATCTAGATTCTGAAGAGTCCATGGAATTATTTCCCTGTCAGTAAGTTTTAATAAATACACTTAATAATTGTTTACATAGAAAAGTGTGTGTGTGTGTGTGTGTGTGTGTGTGTGTGTGTGTGTGTGTGTGAATGTGTGTGTGTGTTTCCATAACCATGGACTCAGGATAGTAACCAACTATTTATCTTAATCAGCTTATTTACTCTAAGAAAATGTTCGAACCAAACAATGGCTTATAAATTTTAATAAATAAACATTACATTTCAGAAGTAAATTGCTGTTGGAAATGCATCTTTTAATGAGCTATGGATGGTTTTATTTCATAGATTTATAGCCAAATAGTATTTGTTGTCAAATGAAACATTTTTATTTTTATTTTATTAATTTTCATCTGTGTAAGGACTAAGAAACTTCATGTAAATAAAAAAACTGGATTGATTTTTAAAGAGAAAGAAGTTCAAGTCTTTGAATATCCAAGTTATAGGTAAAATATTATATTATGATTTATCATTAGAAACAACTGACAACCCAATTAGGTTCTTTCAATTCTGTTGAAGGCACAAAATTAGAAATACCTACGCTTGCAAAAGATTTGCACCTAGTTATTAGTGTCATTTCCTTTCTTAACACAACAATTTCCATTTACAATTTATGTAGCCCATGAATTTTATAGTGTGGGGAAATGTATCATATCAGTGTTGGAGACTGGTAAACCACGTTTTTCTTGAGGGAATTAATAGGAAAAATGATTTTTAGACATAGATATAGAATTTTTAAAAAATGATTCCCTAAAACTGCATATGTCAAATATTTTCTAGAAAAATCTTGTGTCCTAGGAGGACTCATTCCAAAGAATGAAGAATGCAGTTCCTAAAATCCTCAGGAGAGACAGGACTCTTGTTTCTGTGTCAAGCATCCTTTGAGTTAAATAACAACTGAGGTTATTAAGAAATGACTCCCAGAAGATTATGAGTGGTGCTAGTTGGAGCATCTAGAACTAGACACCTGATTCCTATCTACTGATTCACACTATCACACTTACTGTGTGATTCTGGTCAAATAATTTACCTCAGAGCTTCAGCCTTGTCGTGTGTGTGTGTGTGTGTGTGTGTGTGTGTGTGTGTGTGTGTGCCAAAGCACAATGTTTGATATGTGATAAATAATCTATATTGTCTGTGGTCATTATATTATCCTTATCATCTTCAGAACTATATTGACCAGAGCTGCTCCACGGCCAATGCCACTACCCAGCAACATTCTGTCCTGGAGAATAAGCAGGCATTAGGGACCCAATCCCCACTGTTTTCCACTACAAAGATAATTTTGAGGGAAATTACAGTGATTGGATGAGCAGAAGAGAATTCTATGTTAGAGAAAGCAGCACTCCTGCATATTCCAGCACTGTTCTCTCAAAGGGAAAAAATATATTGACAAGTAAAAACTTCAAATTAAGAAGGCCAAAATATTGAAATTATTTTGCTCATTAAACATATGCAAAGTCAGCATATAATTTCAGCAATTTGGTCTCATTTAGAAGATTTTAAAGTGAGATCTAAATGATCTTACTTTAAAAAAATCATATGAAAATTATTAAATTCAGTAAAAATTGATGCACACTCTCATCTACATAACACAATGATAAGAAATGGGTTTAACTACAGGTCTCCAAATATTATTTGAAGTATGAGTGACTCCCACATGAAAATAGAGAAGATGTAAAAATATCTCTGATCTTTGGAAGGAGATATTGAAATTTAGAAACTCAGTGAGTCTGAAGAGAAATCTGTTCTTTTAATTATAACCCCACCAAAAGTTTCTTCATGGATTTTAGTTCATGAAAGATTTTAGAACTTAAAATGCATACTAAATAAATAAAAACAAACAAACAAAGGGCTAGTGTGTAGGACCACAAGATTGTTCAGTAACAATTTATGGGAAGATGATACCACTTGTGACCATACAGTAGCTAAAAGTAAAATCCGTCTGTCATTTGTTTCATCTATTATTAATAGAAATTATTGAATATCTCTACGATAATGGAAAACCAATTCACTAGAATGCAAATTTCAATTTGTTCAGAAATGCTGAACTATCACCCCATCTAAAACTAGGCAGCCAGAGGCTTAAAATGAAACCTCAAAGTAACACAATACCGGTGTCTTCAGAAGAGGTCATATCCACAGCACAGTATGTCCAGAGCTTACACTTGAGATTTGAAGGGAATTTCCTGAAGCAATGTGATGGTGGACACATGTGACGATGTAGAGTCGTGGGAGTTTATGCCCGTAGTTCATACCCCTGAGCATTTCAGTTATTTTTCAAATATACCTTTAAGGAAGATAAACTTACTAGGCAGAAACAGAGAGAGAGAGAGAGAGAAACAAATGTTTCTCTAAACTTGAAAAACTTTTTTTTTTTTTTTTTTTTTTTTTTTGGTTTTTCGAGACAGGGTTTCTCTGTGTAGCTTTGCGCCTTTCCTGGATCTCGCTCTGTAGATGAGGCTGGCCTCGAACTCACAATGATCCACCTGCTTCTGCCTCCCAAGTGCTGGGATTAAAGGCGTGCACCACCACCGCCTAGCAACTTGAAAAACTTTTTTAAAGCTTTCTTTCATGATTTAGTCAAAATAATATTCTCAGAAATACTAAGACTATATACAATTATATACATATTAGACTATAATACAAGTGTTAGGATAGATGCTATTATGAAAACTGATTTTAATATTTTATTAATATTAAAACTTTACCTTTTCCCCCCTTGAGACAGAGTTTCTCTGAGTAGTCCTGGCTGTCCAGGAACTCACTCTGTAGACCATGCTGACCCTGACTTCGGAGATCTGCCTGCCTCTGCCTCCCAAGTACTGGAATTAAAGGCATGTGCCACCACCACTCAGATCTACAAAAGCTTTACAAAAAAAAAAAAAAAATCATTTCCTCTTCAGGTTTCAACCTATAGACATTGAGAGTTGTTTGAAAAAAAAAAGTGAACAGGAAGGAAGACAAGGCTATCTAGTGGCATGAAGTCAGCACAGCGTGGTGAAAATGGAGCTGATAACTTGCGATCTCTGAAAAGAAATAGACTCTGACTAGGGGAATAACCAGGAAGAAGTGAGAGAGAGGGAGGAGGCAGGACAAGACAAGTACAATGGCTCATTTTGTAAAGCCAACAGGAAGAGAAACCTGCTTCTCTTTGAAAGTCCCCATGAATATATATGCATTGAGATAAATTACATTTGCAAGGACTTCTGGGAAGATACTGTCGTAAAAGTGCCAGGAATGTAATCCAACACCTCTTAAAGTTAGCATTTATTTTCAAAAAATCAATAGATTGTACAATCCATTAATAGATTGTGACTTCTCTCAATTTATATACATTCCCTTATCTAAATTGTTAGATGTTGATATTGAATATATATAAAAACAACAAAAGACTTTGTTGACATCTGTTAATAGATATTAACATGTACAAACTATTGTTTCATAATAATACTTTTCATTTGGATATAATATAAAAGCATAAATTTCTTTTTCTTGAAAGAAAGAAAGACAAAAGAATGAACCAGGAAATTCTATGGTGAAACTGTTACTAGTAAATGGCATTTGTTTGAGTACATTTTGTACTGTTATTAATGCATACCTGGGACTAGGTAATCTATAAAAATATTTCTTTTCCTTAACATCCCAGGAGTCTGAGCATATGGCACAGGCTGTGCTAGGGGCCTTTTTGCTGCATGTGACATGGGAGAGAATACATCATGGTGAGGCAGAGCAAGCCTGGCAGAGTGCTCACCTTTTAGAGACAGCCACTGCTACAGTAACTCCTCAACCCATCAGTCCACTAGCTAGTCATTCACTGCTGGATTTATTACCTCCAGTTACTGTGAACATGGGAGTCTGGGGCTTAAGTTTCCAGCGTATGACTGTTTCATTCCCATCCTCACCTATAGAAAACAACCAGTGGATTAGGAAAAGGAACATCATAGTCAGAACATGGAAATGAATAGGCGCAAAGTAAATTCCACTCCATTCTCTGAACTGTATCTTCATGTCCACTCCATATTTAGTAACTACAGAAGGAGTTCTCATAGAAGGAGTATCATGTATGAATTACTATTTACCACATACATTCAGATGGTTACATTTCAGCTTTAGCCTCCTTTTATGTTTCTTGATATTTGCACCAGTGATTCTAACTCTCTCCTACTACATTTCTGATGCTTAAGTGGCAATCGCATGTGTATTAGGTGAATGACTATTTGAGCTGACTTTACGTAAAACAAAATCATAATATTTTTTGTTATATGACAAGATTTAATATATGGGAATGTCTAGTACTTTGACATTAAATTATATCTAAACTTGTTCTCATAATCTAATAAATGTAAATAATATATGATAAAGATAAGATTCTAAAATATTGTTCTGAATTTAAAAATTCTAAAAGGAGTTGCTAAGATGTCGTGCCAACATATTTGCCTTAACTGCTCACATGAATATTCTAGATCTTACAACAGCAAAGAACTTTCTTTAGAATAACTTTCCTATAAGCTAGAACTAGAATGTGGACAATTTCTTAAGGTGAGCACTTGTAAAATCAAGATTCTAGAAACAGGAGAAATCAAAATATTTACATAGTATTTGGCATGCTTCATCCTTCAAATATTTGCCAATGTGAGTACATGAGGTGAATGGTCACAAAGCTGAGGAGAAACCTGGCAGTCTCAAAAAATAAAATAAATAAGTAATTTAAATCAAACAAAAAGGAAGGTCTGAGGCTCAGCAGTGAAGGGCGCTTGATGTCCTTCCTGAGGACCTGGTTTCAGTTCCCAGAACCCATGTGGTGGCTCACAATAATCTGTATCTCTAGTTCCTGAGGATCCAACACCATCTTCCGGCCTCTGTGGGTACTAAGAATGCATGACATAAATGTAGGAAAACACTCATTCACATAGCATAAAATAAATCTTTAAAATGAAAGGACCCGTAGTAAATAGTATAGCTCAAGACCCTCAACAAGTTACATTCCAAGAGTGATCAAAATAGACACAGAATTATTTCTAATTTTATTTCAAGTACCCTCAAATTGTGTCTGAAAATGTTAAATAGGTATTTTGAAAATTTGAATTAAAATACATGAGTATATAAAAATGTAAGAAATGCACAAATCCCCAAATTTAAAAACAGGACATTAAAACAGACATGCGAATTTAAAATATTGCTATTATCATGCAAATAGTTATAAAAATCATTTGAAAATTCTAAGACAGGCAGATAACAATGATTGAAATTAGAAACTTAATGAATGATTTAATAGAAATTTAAACACAAGTAACAGATAATTAATGAATTAGAAAATATACCAGGAAAAAATACACAGATTGAAGCAGAGAGAAAACTGAAAAAACAAAAACAATCTGAAGAGATAATAACTGAAAATCTTTCCAAGATTAAGGAGTGGTTTCTACTTTAAAGATCACTGAGTATTCCAAGTAGGCAAGTTAAAAGGAAACCACTCCTGGCGTCCAGCTCCCTTTCATTAACAGCATCTAAGTGTTTATTGTCCCCACCCTTTTTTGGGTACAGTTATAAACACTGGCCAACCTAGTTTCAAAGTATTTTAAATCATTGAGAAATGACTTAAAATGGGTTGTGTCTGCAATGGGCTGCTCTTGGAAGACACCTATCCCTGGTGAGTGCTCTACTGATAGGCTTTTCCCATGGAAGCCCTCTCCGGGTCATAAGATAGGTTCAGAAGAAAGGCAGTCATATTGTGCGAGGGGTCATAAGGTACAGTTAGACTGCCAGAGTGACAGAAACTGAGGGGAAAGGACTCCCAAAAGGAGACCTCTCAAACCTGTGCACAATTTCCCCTCGAGTTTCAAGACTAATGATCTCCTGGATGCTCTTCACGAGATAGACCAGAAGACCAGTAGAAAGCAAGAGCTTGCTGAGTGGTGAATGTCCAAGAGGAATTTCAGTTGCTGTACACAGTGTAGAGGAAGACTTTAGAGTTGGAAGCCTGCCATGGTAGAAAGGCTTGTTTACAACCATGAGTTTTCCATGGAAACTCCCAGGTTATACTCCAGAAAGAGGCTTTGTCCCAAAACTAAGGAGTGTCAAACTGTAATTCTACAAGTTCAGAGTAACATTTTGTTCTGTTTTTAGTTATTTATTTGTCTAAGGGAAGAAAATCTAATGCTCCTCACATGAAAACAATAAGTAGCCTCTAAAAATCTTGAAGCCACTCCAAATTTCTGGTATGTATAATTTTTAAAAATCACTGTATATTATTAGGATTCCAGCCACTCCTCCAGCTATATGACCGCACATGCGCAGTTCAGTAGCCAAGTAAGGGGTCTTAAGTCCTGTGTAAAATCCGTGCGCTGTGTGATTGTGCAATGCCATGGTCACGCAATCTTCACATGCGTGGTGTAGCTCCAGAAGCCCACATGTGCATGGGCAAGGGAATCATTAAAAATCCAGTCACAGACTCCTCCCACATCTTCTGCTCTCTCTTCCTCCCCCTTCTCTCCCCTCTCCTCACGTCTTTTCAACAGGCCTGGCCACACTCTCTTCTGTTCCCCCCTCCCTTCTAATAAAACTCTGCTCTGATAATAGGTTTTGTGGTGCCTCATGACTTTTCTCTCATGGTAACAGCATTGCTTTAAACCAACATATCTGAAAGGGAATACACACATTATGACCACAAGCGAGAGAAATAATTTTCAATAGAAAATAGA
Organism: Peromyscus eremicus; assembly: GCF_949786415.1. Classification (NCBI taxonomy): domain Eukaryota; kingdom Metazoa; phylum Chordata; class Mammalia; order Rodentia; family Cricetidae; genus Peromyscus; species Peromyscus eremicus. Next base: position 12,489,624 of record NC_081430.1, on the reverse strand, counting down.
TAAATAAATAGTTAAATAGAATTATTTATCTTGAAAAGGCTTAGATATTATAATTAACAGAGTAGATTTTAAAGTAACTATTATCTATGTGACCAAAGACTTTCGGAGAATGATGGTTATTCAAAATGAAGAGAGAGCTCCAACACTCAGGTGGCGGAGGCATGTAGATCTCTGTGAGTTTAAGACCAGCTTATCTCTGTAGTAACAGCCAGGCTAGCCAGGGCTATATAATGAAACCCTTTCTAAAAATAAATAGATAAACAAATACCTGAAGTTAGACATGAAAATGGCTAAAAACAAAACCAAACCAAAATTCTAGATCTGAAATGATAAATTCACTGGATAGAGATATAAGAAATGGCGAATCAGTGATCAATTAACTTGAAATAACAATATTAATCATCTGACCCAAAGTACCAAAATATTAAAAAAAAAACAAAAACAAAAAACAAATTGACCCTCTGCAACCTGTGGAATAAATCAGGCAGTTAACAAATGCCTAGAAAACTCTGAGAGGAAAAAAAGGATAAGGAAATTTTGAAAAAAAAAAAAAAGATTGCTGAAAAAATTCACAAAGTTTGTATAAAACATCAATTTAGAAGCTCAAGAAAATAAAAAAAAAACTAATAGGATAGAAAAGAAATCATACCTAGAATATAATTGTCATCATCAGTGAAGGAAGAAGAGTGATTTTCAAAGAAACAAACCCAGAAGGCAAGACCACTGTCTTCTGAAAAATAACTGCTAGGTTAGAATTCTGACTTTAGTTGAAAATATCTTAAGTTTTTAAAAAAAACAAATTTATCTATTTATTGTGTGTGTGGTGTGTTGGCATGCTCCTGCCATCGTGCATTACCAAAAAACCAAAGGACAGCTTAGAAGGGCTGGTTCTCGTCTACCATGAAGATCCAGGGATTGCTCAGGTCCCCAGGCTTGGCAGAAAATATCTTTGCTCAACAAACCAGCAAGCAGCCCTAAAACATGTTTGAAAAACAAATACTGAGGTTTTAATCGTAACTACTGGAAATGCTGAGGCAGGAGAATGGAAAGGTCAAGGCCTACCTGGGCAAATTGAGACCCTGTATTTTGATATATAATACATATTTATAAACAGTAAGGGGGGCTGTTAACTAATAGAGTGCTTGCCTAACATGAGCACGGCCCTAGGATTAATCCCCATGTGAGTGAGAAGAAAAGAACACTAACTGACAAGGAAGGAATGGTGGTCACCATGGCCATGTAAGTGCTTCCTGGATAGAAAGACCACCATGAAGAGGTGGTCGTTCCTTCAGAAAGAGACCTGATTGATGCCAAGAGGGAACTGCCACCTGTGCACCAGGGTGATTCTATTTGTGATTATAGTAGAGCAGATGATGAAAGATCTAGGGATTAGACACTGTCATATAATTAATGGTGATATTAAAATATGTTCAGGTTCCTCTTGAAAAGGCCAATCTCCTTTTACCTTGCCCTACTAAAACAGTATACCAGTGAAGTTCTAACTCTTTAGTTTCATTTAAAATTTTTCTCTACTTACTATTTTTGATAAACATATAAGTTTAAAAGTATATGTAAGGTAAATGGGAACATACTAATCTGATAATTTAATATAGGTCAAAATTTAAAATTATCTCCAGTACATTTTTAGAGAATATTTGGTAAAATTCTGCCATGACTTGAAACAAACTGGAAAGAACAATCGCTGGTCTCAATTTTTCTTGTAGCACAACCACAATCTTCTACGTTGGAAATTAAATTTGTAAAACTCAATGTACGTCCCCCAGACAGTTAATTATACATTGCTGGAAACAATTTGAGCCGCTGAAATAATGTTCTATCAGTTGGATTTATAATTCCTAGGAGGGCAGCTCTTCATCTCAGAAAGGCTAAATCCAAGGTACCATGCGTGTGAAGGTCACCCATCTGCCCACCTATGCTCAAGCAGAAACACTTGCTTGGGAGTCCTTGCTACCAGCCCTATCCCCACCCCACCACTACGCCTATTCAGTGTTCCACACCTTTGCTAAGCTGCACGGCACTTATTTGTTTATTATAAATTCCTCTTCCTCCCACCAGTAGACTCAGAGGACTTCTGTTTTATCCATCTTGAGTTGCCTTATTGAACACAGACATATTGATCAGACAGAATTTTACTGTTTATTTTAAATAACCACATCACCAAAATGGGCAAGATACAGCCTTCTTTAAACTATATTGCTTCCCAGGCAGAAGGAGAGGAAACGGGTATTTGCTTCATTAGTATTAGCATACCAAGAGAGTGGTAAGCTCAATTAACTCTACCTTCCAGAAAAAGTCAGCCTTGAGCCAAGTTGTTTGATGAGCACTAGGTATTAACCACTGGTGATGTGCCTTGCAGCTGGAGAACGCAAAACTAAACACAAAGAGCCTTTACCTCTTCTCTGATGATTTGCAACCTTGAGTTAATAGGTTGAAGAATAGCACAGATCATTGGTACAGGTAACAAGGCTGATCCCCATGGTACAGGTAACAAGGCTGATCCCCAACTGTTTAAACTGTTAAAATGTTGATTTCTTCCATACCAGTGATAAGCAGCAGCTTCTACAGTGCCCTCTCCACTTACTTTTTATCCTACCCCTCACCTCAGTACTCTTCAAATGTCAGTTCTATAATCTTCAGTCTTCAGATTTCCTATTTGCTAGGAACTGAAGTTTCAATACAATAGATATTAAATATTTTACATTTAATCCCAAGAGATCTATTTTGTCAAGGGAGTGGGGCTTAAAATTCATAAGAGCAATATTTGATAAACTGCAAATCAAAGTGAGAGGAAGAAATTCAGACTGGGGAAGAGAATCAGTGTCATTGAGGGATTAGTGGTGATTCACTGAAAGATGTTTGGCAGTTCTGCAGATAAGAACAATGCCATGGGTCTGTTGATAGTCAGGTATGGATGGAGGAGGGGCTTGTGGTACCCCTCACTGCTGGAAATGTCAGAAAGAGGGGAGCCATTGCCTTAAGTTGTAGACCCACTATTTGGCCCACCTGCAGCCAATGGGTAGTTCTGACTCAACGCTCACACAGATGGCTCTGTTCAACCGAATGGTCATCAAAGACAAAAGTCTTGAATCCACAAAGCAACTCGTAGCAATGAGGGAGACAAGAAAGGGTGTGGGAGAAAAAGTAATCAGAATATGTAACAAACATGTATGAAACTATCGAAGAACAACAATTCCTAAAATACATTTAAATGTAAAAGGTAAAAAATAATTCTGACCAACTTGAGTATATAAGTGCTTGGTGTTTGCTGAATCAGTTCTCAGATCGCTAAATAAATTATTAGTAGAAACTCATATTCGTCTATGTGTGTTTTGTTATCATTCTACACCTGCCTGTCATAGTGAACTAGAACCTACATTTGCAAGATGCAATAGAAGAAAAAGAGACCTGATGAACAGAAAGAAGTGACCTTAAGTCTTGTTCTTATCACAGCAAACCCTTCACCAATGGCAAGACAAGGTGTTTTATTAAGGCTATTGCCTCCTTTGCAGAGACAAGTTACTGAGTCACAGACACCATCTTTCCACTATTAAACCTGATTTCAGAATTAGAGAGTTACGTGCTGAGAAATCACTTGGGGGAAAAAAAATCAAACTTTGTTGATCTGGATTTGATTATTTTCCATCTCACTTAGAACTTTTCACCAAATGTGATAAAATGCTGACCAATGAACTTATTCATCATTGTGAACAGGCATGGGATTGCTCAGAAGTTTTATATTTAAAAGGGCCAATAAAAAACATTCGGTTATATCAAGTATTGACAGAACTTTTTTGCCATTACTTTAATTTCTGCCTTGGATAAGAGATAAAATGTTTTTCATTAGTGGATGTTTGGTTAACTGATAATTAAACGCCCCAAACAAGATCTGTACAAATCACTGTTTTATTTGACATCACACACAGTTCCTGGTCCTTCCTAACTGGGGGTCACTGTTCTGTGGATACCATCAATTACAATGCAATCACTATCCTTATATGCAGAATATGTAGTTTTCCCTGTTCTGTCTGAACATTGAAAGACAAATCATCTTCACTGCACATTAATTTTAAAAATCTTTCAGCAGTAGACTTCAAGGAAAAATCTCATCAATAACTATGCACAATATTCTCCAATTTACTACCTTTAATATGTACAGGTAGAATGCTTTCATGTTCTCCAAGGCCTGCATATTTTTGATGATAAACAATATAGAATTAAATACAACACACAATCAGTTGTCATTGAATACTGTTTAATATTGAAAGTCTTTCTTTGAAATTCCAGACCACCTTAAAGACATACAGAAGTCTCTTGCCCAGCATCACTGGAGCATCTCTCTTTGGTAGGAGGCGTCTGGTGTCTACAGCTCCTCCTATGATGAGCCTCTCATGCGGTCACTCCTCACGACTATGGATTGGGAAGCGCTCTGGAGGAAGCACAGATTCCAGTCTCTGCCAGCGCTCTGGAGGCCACAAGATATGTGTGGCATGGGCATGCAGAAGTCCCAGAGAAACCTGAATCCAGGGGGACAGAGAGATAGCGACAAATAAATCACTTCATATTGACCATTATAAATAGCTTGAAAACCACATTTGATTCAGATCTGACGTGCCATGGAAAGACCATGATTAAAAACAGAAAATACTTAGGGGCATTTTCCCAAGGGCTTGACAGGTGTCAGAACCTGAACCTTCATAACAGTCATTTGAGGGAATTATAGTTTTAATTTTCTAGAACAGTAAACTGAGTTTAGAAAGTCATATACATAAAATGCATTGGAACCTGGATTTAGTACCATACTGCCTCCAACATTAACCTCCACCCTCAATAGTCTGTTTGCACAGACTTGGGACACACAAATCCAGTCTACAGTCTCAGATGTCCTCTAGAGCTATTGCCCGAGAGAGACTTTCATAAAATAGTCATAGAGACCCAAATACATATTTATGTCTCAAAAACATTGTTCCATTTACTGGATGAGCAATCAGACTTCTGGTGTGATTCCGGGTGGAGACTGCTTCCAGGGAGAGTCACTGAGTAACATTAACAAGTACCCAGAGAAAGGAGGAGAGCTCACGCAAAGGAAGTGGAAGACCAATAGAGAGAAAGCACCAAGATCATGGCAGATTGAAAACAGCATTTGTGAAGCTGAGCAGTGCTCTGCTGGGAGAGAAGAAACCAGAAACATGCTGTCACTTAAATATAAATGGGATCAGCTCAAAGGAGAGCAAGAAGCCCTGGGGACTTGGGAATGGTTTCTTTCCTTCTAATCATTCTGAAAATAAAACTTAAAAATAAGCACAAAATTGACTCTACCCAGCAAACATCACCAGTCACTCATGCTTTGCTGCAGTAACTCCCTCTCAGTACATGTCTGCACACATATCAACATATACATTATACTTATCTGCACACACATCAACATATACATTATACTTGTCTGCACACGCATTAACATATACATTATCCTTGTCTGCACACACATCAACAAATACATTATACTTGTCTGCACACATATCAACATATACAAATTGTCTGCACACACATCAACATATACATTATACTTGTCTGCACACACAATAATATATACATTATACTTGTCTGTACACACATCAACATATGCATTGTATTTGTCTGCACAGAATTAATGTATACATTATACTTGCCTGCACACACTCAGCATATACATTATAATTTTCTGCACACAAATCAGCATATACAACTGTCTATACACCATCAAAATATATACATTATCCTTGTCTGCACACACATTGATGTATATATTGTACTTGTCTGCACACACATCAGCTTATACATTATACTTCTCTGTACACACATCAACATACACATTATACTTATTTTCTGAGCCTTTTGAAAGTTAGTAATATCCTGTGGAATTTATACCTAAATACTTCAAAATGTATATAAGAACTAGAACCCTTTCCCACATGAGCATATTGCCACATGCCAACTACCTCATATTAATACAGTAATACAGGTCAGATACAGCCCATATTCAACATATTCCAATTGCCCTAGTGAAAGTCTTTTAGTGTCACTTATTTTCAAAATATAGTGTCTCATCAAGGATCTCAGAATACACCTGCTGTGTGAGATTGCTTCCATCCCCAGCTAATTTACTTTACCCAGGGTCCAGGACACTGACTTGTACCATGTCTTATAGCTCAACTTGCCTGAGTTTTTCACTCATGAAGACAAAAGTTTTGCCAAGGAAAAAAATGCAGTTGATACTTTATTTTTCCAGTTCTGTTTGATCAGGAAACATGAAATATCAGTTGCCCCAACTACTGAAATGCGAAGTTCAATAGCTCAAGGTGAGGGTGACCCAATATTTCTATCAGTTAACACACATTTTCATTTTCAGATAATATACATATATATATATATACTTATATATATATATGAGGATATTTTAAAACAGTATAAATACCGTGAATGTCGAGTACAATTTATCTAATTGTTTTAGTGCACTTCACTATTGTGCCTTATTTATCTACTAATTCTTTTATAATTTTAGTTGGCAATTTCTTTATAACAATATCTCCTTCTCTCTTAGCACCAACTGCTTGTATTTCTTTTGTTTATTTGTTATACACATAAGTTATGTTATATCATAGTATGTATACGTGTGTGATTTTTGAGATAAGGTCTGACTTTGCAGTCCAGGTTAGCCTGTAACTCACTGTCTGGCTCAGACTCAGACTGCACTGGTACTCAGAGAAATCCTCCTGCCACAACCTCCTGGGTGCTGGCAAGGCTTCCTTATTTTTGTTTTTTTTTGTTTGTTTGTTTGTTTGTTTGTGTTTTAAGTTAAAACTTATCTTCTGCTTGTTTGTAGGATGCTTGGATATCTCAGGTTTGGTCAGTGAGATTCTGTGTGTCCTTTAGACATGTCAGCTTCAGTCTTTAAGCACTTACTTAGTTTTAGGTTACCACAGAGTATTTCAGGCTCAGCCTGGACCTCATGCCTGTTTCATGTGTAATCAGATATTTCCCTCAGGTGCTTGGGTTCCTTTTAGCAAGGAGGGTCATTGATAAGCAACATCTGGTATTGTCGTGCCGATGGTCTTGGGTGTCAATTCAGGATGACCAGTAGCCAAAAGGTGCCCTTCACTTCTCACCTTTATATTTTATTTCACTTCTTCCATAGTGACTGGGTGGTTTACATTTAAATGCTCATTTACGTGATTCTAAAATAGATAAAAATATTTTGAACATAATTATATCATAATTTCTACCTACAATGAATTTTCTTAGTAAAAACCGAGTTTTCCTGGCAATCATTTTGGTTCCTGAATTAGTACATTTTCTGTTGCCAATGTTTGCCTCCTACGGTTTGGGTGAGTTATACAGCAAGAAGGTTCACAGTGGCTCGTGTTTCTTAAAGTGTGAGGTTGAGGATTCACAGATGGCGATAGCCTTTATCCTGGTGTCCCCAGATGTAAAGCAGGGAGCATGCATGTGTACACATGTCTATCTGGTTCCCTCTTTCCTCTGATAAATCTACTAGGATTTTGTCCTAGAGGTTCCACTCTAAAGCCTTTATGTAATGTTGATCACCTCCCGAACTCCCCAGCTTCCAACACCTAGGCTCCCATCCTTCTAATACTTTACAATGGAAGGAAACTAAATTCTTGGGGAAGACCATTTCTATCCATAGTAGCTCCAGTACATCTTACTGGAAGGATGTTGGCTGTGTTCACAGTTGGTTTAAATCTTCCCTTCCTCCCAAGTGAGTTATGTTTTCAATTTATAAGCAGGCTCATTTGTTTCTACTTACATTCAGTAATTAATGTTTGTTTTTAATTCATTTTTATTCAATTTTAGAATGTCCAAAAGTCAAAATTACTTTTTAAATGAGGAAAATGTGTCCTCCTTCTTAATGATGCTCACATCCTAATCACTAGCTAGAAGTTTATAATCTGTTACAGCACAGAGGCAACAGAATTTAGGCTGCTAATCAGTTGGCCTCAGAAGCATGGGAGTAAGATAAATTCTCTCATAGGTTGAGATGTCACCACACTTACTTAAGTGTGAAAAGTGGGTAGGCAGAAACATTCTAGAACACCCTAAAAAGTCACAGCAATATAGGAGTGAGAAAATGGCTCAATTAGGTAAGTGCTTGCCACATCAGCACGAGGACCTAAATATGATTCCCAGCATCCACATAAGAAAAAATCGAGGTGTGATAGCATGCACCTGTAATACCTGCTCTGGGGTATAGAGACAGGAGGATCCCTGGAGCTCACTGGCCAGCCAGGCTAGGTGAGTGAATGTAGCTGAATGTACAAGGCACAAGCTCTAGGAACACTGAGAGACCCCGTCCCCAAAAAATAAGGTAGAAAGCAACTGAGAAAGACAATTAGTATCAATATTTACCTCCTATAAACAGGCTCACTCATGTGATGCACAACCCCATGCACACACACACACACACACACACACACACACACACACACACACACACAACCGTGTCAACAGTGTTACCAGCTAGGAAATACTTCACTGGATGTGGATGATCTCACATCAGATTACAATTTCTGTCTAGCTTTGCTCAAGTCTACGTTCAGCTGAGTTAGAGAACAGTGGTCTCCGCTTCCTCCATCAGAACCCATTTTAGATTTGATAGAAGCGACTCGCTTGTATCTCAAACACTGAGCTGCTTTTCCAAGCTGTTTAACTTTGATCATAGGGGTGATTTGCCAATGTTTTAACTTGGCAGAGCTGCTGCCAGTACATTTGCTTGCTTGCTTAGTTTGGAGCTCAGTTTTAGACACAGTGATTTAATTCGATTTTATACTCCATACTCATTTTACTGAAACTAATCTTTTTTTTTATTCTGAAAATATATTAAAAGTACCAGTCTCACTTCCTAAAAGAGTTAATCTTAAAAATTATGAATACCAATGGTGAACATTCTGCAGGATAATATCAATATTATTTAAAATGGTGATACAGGAATGTGAAATTCAAGCTTTAAAAAATACTGAGATTAATATGTACAGAAAATCACTTACTGAACTATCTTGCAATGGTTTTTTAATTTTTTTTATTGATGTGTCTGTCTACAGACAAGGGGAAAATACAGTGACTATAGAAATGCCTGAAATTAAAAATCATATGAACTTTTTAAAATTAAAAGTTAGGTGTTGGACACAGCTTTGGCCTCCCCACCTGCTATATTAGAGATAGTCTTTAGATAAATGGAACGGGATTCAGACATATAAGGAAATTTATCTTAATAAGTAGCACATGTGATTAGAGAGGTTTGGCAAGTCTAAAATCTGACCAGAGAGGCTAGCAGAACAGAGAACCAGGGAAAGGCTGCAGTTCAGCCCGAAGGTGGTCAGCGGGAGGGTGGGACAGCTGATGTGGTAGAGAAGGCACAGGGCAATTTGCCTGCTCATTCTCTTCTTGCACTGCATACCTCAGTCTCAGTACTCAGGCCTTCAGCTGACTTGAGGAGGCCCACCCTCCTTATGGAAGACAGATTGTCTCATTGAAAAATAAAATAGTATTTGCCAAAGTATCTGGGCACTGTGACCCAGCCACAGTGACACATAAAATCAGCACCTGACAAACATAATCATCCCCCTCACCCTTTGCTTTGTTCCATGTCCCACTCACTGTTTGACACCAGAAGGCAGGGTTTTGAATGACGTACACATATGACTCAGTTCTCACAATGACTCATGAGGTAGACGCCGTCTCCTTTATAAGCAAGGAAACCAGTAAAAGCAAAATATTTTCCAGTTAACACTAAAATAAGTGAATTTCTACATCATAGTTATTATCCCAATATCCCAATATGATATTTCTGATAGACAAAGAGGCACAGACTTAAGTCAGGACAATCAGAGTAAAATGGTAGTGTCCCAGACAAAGCAGAGCATGGCCACCCTACTCACCACACTCCTGACTCTGTCAGGCCATGTATATTGCTGAGAATACCAGACTCATCAAAAGCAAGTGGGCTGAACTGTATCCCTCCAAATTTGCATGATGAGATCTAAGTACCCAGTATGTTTCAGAATTTGCCCAGGTCTGCCTTTAAGGAAGTCATGAAGTTAAAATGAGACCCAGATGCAAACTCATTTGTGTTCTCATAGGAGGAGATCAAAACACAGATGAAGCCCAGGCATGCATACACACACACAGTGGAAAGAACAAGGTAAGAACGCTGAATGAGGGCTCTGTCTCCGATCCATGAAAAGAGGGCTTACAACACACCAAGCCTGCTGGCCCCTTGATCTTGTACTATTTTCTCTAGAACTATGAGAAACTAAATGCCTCTTGCTTCAGCAACCACTGTTGTATTTTGTTATCACAGCCCCAGAAGATGACTATGCATGCAAGTAACAAGAAATATGGAAGTCAGGTCCATGATGTATCCAAGTACTCAAAACACAGAACAAAGAACATATTGAGGGGAAAAGGGAAAAATATTATTAAAGAGGGGAAGAGGATATATTTAGTCTATAAAACAGGTTTCCATTAGGTTAAGTACTTGACCAACTGTTACAGCTTGGCCTTAATGTCCCTTAAAGGCCTCTCTCTGTTATAGGCTTTTCCCCTAGCTCTTTTGGTCCTTTGAAGGATAGGGACTAGTTGGAGGTCTTCTACTCACCCTGGGTGCTCTCTCACTCTCTCCCTCCTCCCCACTCCCCACCTCCATCCCCCACCCCCACCCCACTCCTTGGCATCCCAGTCAGAAGCACAGCTTTTCTGCATGCTGCTGCTATGGTGAACTGCTGTGCCTCTAGCCCCAAAGGAACAGGCCAATCAATCATGGGCTAAAACCTATCAAACTGGGGCCAAGATAAATCCCTCCCCTTTTTAGAAGCTTATCATCTTGTACTTTGTGTTGGTTTTTAATCACTGTTGTCAGACAGAGTATCACTACGTATCCCTGGCTAGTCTGGAACTCACAGAGATCCGCCTACTTCAGCCTCCCCAGCGCAGGGATTAAAGACGTTGGCTGTGATGTCTGGCTTGTCGTGCATATATGTTATAATAACAAAGCTGATTAAAGTACCAGCCATGCAGTGTCACAGGAGGAGTTGATCATCCTTGCTCCTTTACTAATGTGTGTCCCACATAGGACTATGCTTCCTTTAATGAGTTTACAACATTGTTTAGATATTGAAAATGAACATTTACAGCACATTTAAGAAAGCACATTAATGGGCGATTGAAAAATCCTAACAGGTCTCTGTATTTTTAGTGTGTACTGAATGAGGAAAATAGGTTCATCTGCATGTAATAATGAGCACTTTACAATTAATCCCTTATCCTTAGGGAGCACTGAGCACATGGATTAGGAATCATTCATCTAGAATAATAGTCACTACCTTGTTGTGATTGTGTACTGTTTGATCAGCAAACAGTTTTAGAATTCACCAAAAATCCATAAAACTGAATATTAGCAAAGTCCAAATTCTCATTTTTTTTTTTTAGCTATACACAAGTGTAGGGTTGTTCTTTTACCTAGCATAGCACTGTACACATCAGCCTGAAGGTTGATGCTCCTGACCTTAGAGAGCACAGCTTTAGGAAACACCATTAGTACCAGCTGGAAAGTGGTTCTCGCTATCAGTCACCTAGTTTATTGTGTCTACAAAATGCCAAGGAACTGCATGAGCTAAATTCCCACCGAATTGCTTGTCTTTGATCGAATTGGCTCCACTGAGAAGTTATTTTGGCTTCTGGTAGGCAGACATACGCATCACCAGCCCAGCTTCCCTCCAGGTGCCAGGGGCACAGGTGTGTGTAGTCACGCTCCCTCCTCCCTCTCCGTGGGCCTGCAGTGTACAGAACACGCCTCTCTTTCTCGGCTTCGGGAGCCTTGTCTTGAAGGAAGGCCTCACAAGGGCAAAGTAAGGAGGTAAAAGAGAGACTTCTGAGGTTGGATAGAGGAGAAAACACGGGAAATAAAGGAGGCTGTTAGTGGGACCAAAGGTTCTTTTAAGAAAATGCTCAGACCTGAGATGAGGACAAGAGAGGATTGATGTGAGAAATGTGACAAAGCACAAAACTGGAGGCTCGTTTGATTTAAATGTTTTTAAAATAGAAAAAATAAACACAGTTATATCCATAGTATTAACAAATAAAATCTGTCTTTGCTGAGTCTACTTAGTAGCACAAGAAGATGGAGGTTTCCACATGAACAAGGTCCAATGATATTTATTCTACAATATTAAATCACTCATAACTATGTTTTGAAGTCAAATCAAACTGAAGAAATACACAGACTTTGAAGGACACTTGTTTAAAACAAGAACTGATTTATCAAGCCTTTATACAATGTCAACGTTGTAATTTGACAACCAAGGTCCTTTATAGATACATCTTTCCAAACAATTATTTTTTGGTTATTTATTTACTCCTTTTGTGTTTCTATGTGTACAAAGGTCACATTCCACACATATGAAGGCCAGGGGACAAATTTCAGGGCTCTGTCTTCTCATTTTACCATGTGTGTCTGGGAACTGAACTCAAGTCATCAGCCTCAATGATAAGTGCCCTTACCCATGAAGCCATCCCATGGGCCCTTGAAACATCTTGATTCTGCAATCTCTTTTAAGAAAAACATTCACTATTATTTAGAAGACATTATCTGGAGCCAGGATGCTTCTGTAATTATAATATGCTGCAACAAAGGGAGGGGCAGGGTTCCTACAATAACTACACTACCGTCTCAAAAGAATTAGGAGAAGATACACAAAGGTTTTTACCCATGTTACACATCTATTTTTATTCTTTCCTAAAAATTCATCTAAGAAAGTTATAAATGGAAGGAAAGTTGATGTTCCTTGACTCCAATGGCTACCATTGATTATTGACAAATAATCAATAATAAGAGAAGAACAGCTTATGCCTCAATGGGTCCTGGTGGTTATTTGGTCACTGGTCTGGCTATCTATACTCTGCTTATCTAAAAATTTCCAGAATACAACATCAACATCAATTTGTTCAGTGTTAGCTAGGGAGCATTTCTGGGTGCTATACTGACAATGTGCTCCAACTTGTTCTAGATTGGGGAACGCCAAAGGGGGGTGTTGTCCTCCTTATAACCATTGCTGAGGGTGGTGCAGAGAAATCAGAGATGCCACTGTAGCCTCTGCTTTGGTCATACGTATTCAGTGAGTGTGAGGGAGGAGGCCCGGGTAGTGCTGATCCTGCCTCCCTCAGCTCACCTCTCTTCTCTGTATTTTTTTTTTTTATCATTTCTCTTTGTTTGTTTCATCACTTTACACCACCAACAATGCTGAGGGTTATCTTTCAAAGCATCCTATGAGACTAAGAAAGAGAGAAGGGAATTCTTTTAACAGCTTGCATAAAGGGGAGCTTTCTTGAAGATACAGGCAGAACCAGAAGCACAGCATATGTAAATCAACTGGAATTAGAAATAAAGATAACAAATAAATGTCACATCATAAAATGAGCAATTGAACTGACCAAAAGTGTTCTCCAAGAGACATTTTGACAATAGACTGGAGAATAGAAACAATAGCACCCACTTCATTTCAAACATGGATTAACCCAAGCGTTCAAGTTTCTCATCATTATTTTTGGTATAGCAGACAAGGTTCCTAGAGAGTACAGAATTAGACTACTACCCATTTCCATGGTCCCAAGGTGGTTGTCCACAAAACTGAGCAGATGAACCCAGTTCGTGATAAACAGACACACGAAGAGGGCCGCCTTCCTCAGTAAACTGACTCCCATCTACACAAGGACACCGACATGATCACAGCTTCCTTCCTTAGTATAGTGAATTTTACAGAAGGTAAAGGAGAAATGCAGCAACCTCCTCCTGCACTGAGATTTTGGTTTTGATAAGAACAAAACCATACAGCTGTGCAGGAATGGAGGAGAGAAGGGGGGAAACTGGAGAAAAAATGGAACAGGGGTGAGAAGGAAAAGCAAGGTTCAGTGGGTAAGGAAATAATTCATTAATTTCTGAGCAATGCATTTTAATAATGAAAAGATAATGTAGGTACAATGTCTATTTATATGTGTCATGGAACACTTTGTTTAAATCATGAAAAATATAGTGTATGTATGATTACAGGGCAGGAAAGTATGAGAAACTTATGTAATTTAAAAAATGTTATTGCTTTATTTGTTCTTCAATAATTTCATACATATATATAATGTATTCTAATTACTCTCTACTCTGGCCCTCTCAGCTCCCTCCCAGCTTTATCAAACCCCCATCCATTTTATTTTTATAACCCTCTGGTAGCAACACCTGACCAGATGTGAGCTATGAGGTATTATAATATGTAATGAAAGTGTTTATTCATCTCATGCAGTGTGCCAATTCATAATTTTACTGCATAAACATTAATGTGTTTGATTATAGGTGCTGTATTAGACCCTGGCAGGGTTATCACTTACACATGGTATAGGCATTGTTATAGACAGATGTTGACACCACCACTGAGAAGTGTGGGTTCTGAAATACATATTTCCAAGGTTTTAAATATAGTATTTACATTTAAATTATATGCAAAAGTGAATATTTCACCATAGAGAACTAATGTCTTCAGGGTGAGGGGCTTCATCCTAGGTAGAACGACCGCAGGCTAGAGCTAGAACCACAGAGAAAATGCCAAACATAATCCAAGTTCTCTAGGACATCATAATCTGGGAGGAAAGACCGATGTTTAATTAACGCAGTGAAACGCAAACCTGCCACACTGTCACAGGGACTACTGCTTACCCTGGTCCACTGGTTAGATTCATCTAAGATAGCTCATGTGAGCACTGGATGACTTCCTTCTCTTCAGGGCAGACCTTCACTCAGCACTTCCTCTGCCAAACTTTCACATCTAGAACACTCTCTTATTCCAGTGAACTCCAGTTCGGGTAATGTGACAGGTTGATACAATTTAATATTTTGACACTGAAAAGGAAGAGCCACCTGCTTCATGGAACACTCCAAATGAGACTCTTTCAAAGGCCTCTCACTACAGGACAAGCGTTTTCCTTCATTACCACCAATTTTAACTTTAATCATTTCAAAGCAATTTTCCTGCTCAAGACTTCACTTTAATCAGAATACATTTCCAGGTCACTTCATGGCCTCTTCAGGATTCTCACTAGACAACAACAGAATCATGCATAATCATCCTAGGCCCCCAAGACACCTTCCGTAAGTAGTTAGTTCAACATTTTATGCAAAAAAATAGATACAAAACGGGCCTCTAGAGATGTCTTCAGCTAATTTTCATGAATTAATTTCCCCGGATTAATGTTTATGTACCAGTCTCCTTACCACAAATCAAATCACTGGAGGTGAAGTGGTCTAACTCCTCATTTTGAAGCTTGATTAAGCAGGTGATGAAATACTTGAGTATAATTTGGATAGTGAGCAACTCACAGCACCCACATTAATCCACTGGATGATGACGGTACTGGCTGATGCCTTATTGCTTGCCTGTGTGCCTCTAGTAGCTGATGTCCCGCATGCCATTTTTATGTATGAAATAAAAGTCCACATAAACACACGAGGAGAGATGTATAGAAGTCTTTATTCTTCTTGAAATTGTCTTAAGCCATATTTAGAAGCATTGGGCCGGCAGCCACTGAGAGAAACGAGCTAGCCATTAGTAAGAGCCTACCCACAGCTCGTCCTGCTGTGATGGTAGATGCAGCTGTTCCTCTGCTGAGGGTGTACCACTATTCATTCTGGTGGTACCCACCTTTATCTAACATATCTCTCGGCTTCCACTCCCTCTTATCTTTTCTCTCCAAATGAAACGGAGGAGGCTTACAAAAATAAATAACCAGGAACAAAAGAAGATAAATAAAAGTGACAGCTACAGAGCCCAAGAGAGTTCCTGTGAATAGCACCATGCCCAAAACTCAGCTACCCGAGAACCAAGTGAAGAGGGAAACATGGGAACTTAACATAGCTCCCTTTGGGATCAGAGAACTTTCTTTTTACTTTTGGAAAAACTTTCAACCCATAAGGGAAGGGAAGTTTTTCTATGATGTGGGTTTTCTATAAAATATTTCTGACAATGACACAGGACAACAGGTTGTCCAAGAGAAGCCCCAGTGAGGGCCTACTGTAGATGATGGAGCAAAACCAGAGACCTCAAACCAGACCAAGGACTCAACAATGAACACTTGCAAGTAACAACATATGGTCTAAAGGACTGTGTGACTCACTGTGTCACACTACAGCTTCCATAGTGAGGTTTTTCTTTTTTTTTCTTTTCCTTTAAATTTTATCTTGTTTTATCTGGGGAGGGAGTTGCAAGGGTAGAGGGTGGATGGGAAGGGACAGGGAGATAAATGAGATCAAGATGTATGATGTGAAACCCACAAAGAATCAATTAAAAGTTAAACTTGAAAAAGAAATATTCTGAGATAAGGTCTTATGTGGGATACTTTATGGATCATGAGGGACAACATCACATACTAGCAAGTGTCCCCCAAAAAAGACAGAAGTAGAGTCGGTTCAGTTGCTGACAGTCTGATGCATACCGTTCTGCAGGAGGCTAATGTGACATGGTTATGTATAGGACTTTCTGGATATCTCACTTGTTCCAGTAATAAGAATTTAGCTTCCATCAGGCTTGGGTACAGAGCCTTTCATCTTTTTGTTTGTTACATCTATAAGAGCAGAGTGAGTCAGAACTAGAACCCATTCATGCTGCTTTTCTGCTCATCCAGAATGATGCCCTGAGTGAGCAGAACTAAATCTGCAGCTCTTAGCTTGCAACAGAAGGCTACCAATCCAAAGAAGTACATATATAGAAAGATAAAATAAAATAAAGCATAATTGAAAGCCTGGTTTTAACCCCAGCAACATCATTTTCTCTGAAAGGAAGATCTAGGCCTTGCAGGCTTTAAATATGCATTCAGTGTGGCAAGGTGCAACTCACTGAGATCAAGACAGGCATCACTACCCACAACAATGTCTGCATTTCTGACCAAGTCTCCATGAGAGTCCATGCCCTCTTCCACTGAATACATCCGGCACAGAATAGTCCCTGACTTGGGCTCAACCATTTGACTGCCATGTGTGTGATTATGAATGTGGAGGGAGCAAGACAAAGCCACAAACTTACTGGCAGAGATTTGAGTGCATCAAGATTTACTGGCAAAGCTACCAATAACCTTTGTGCTACAGCTTTGGAATGGTAGAAATGTCCTGTGTGGCCAAGATTCTACTTCCTAGGCATAACTTTCATCCCACCCATTCTGAGCGCTATGAAATATGCTTCCTATGACACCTTATTTGCCTATTAGGAGGAAAAAATATATCAGAATGAATTTGTGCCATGTGCCACTGAGCTACCTGACTATTAGGCTGACTGCAAACTCCAGTGAGACAAGAGCATCCTTAAGGATCTCACACCTCAGATTATTACCAGCTCTACAAAAGCCAAAACAAGCTCAGAAATGCTGCTCATAATCACCAGGTAGTGGAATTGGGACTCAAAACCTAGCACTGTTTCTTAGTTTCAATCCCTGCTTGCTATACCTGCCAGTGAAATGAGGTGCAGAACCCTGGAAATCGGAATGGTTGGCAAGGGGCCCTGTGCCAGCACTTGCTAGGCTTGCTCTCTCCCCAGGGAAGAGTGAGGCCTTTCATTTTCTACAGAAAACACCAACATTGCACATTAAGGTTTGTACACAGCTATGCTATTCTGTTTGGGAGCCACTGCTGATTTGTAGCAGCAGAGGATGTTACAAGCCACTGGGCTGTAAGGAACATTCGCTGGTAGTGACAGGAAAGCCAGTGCCTATTACAGCAGTATGGTTATGTCAATGTACATAAAAGCAGTGAGGAAATGTGGTAAGACTCAAAACTGTGCCCCCTTGGACTCCACACAGCAGCTATGCAAGGGCTTGCTGAGAAGGGCAAGTGTGTAATCTCCTCAGGTGTATGGTCCATCGGCGGGCTTCATTGACGGGTTTATAATTCATAGGCGACACCCTCTGTATGACAGAAGTGGAGAAGAGAAGCCTGTAGAAAATGAGTCCTCTGCACAGGAAGAATTAGGACGAGAAAGACAAGTTCAAAACCGGCTGGGGAAGCTTCCACTGACCACAACCCAAGGCAAGCAAAGCAAAGACAGAGACGTGGCAAAGCAAGAGTATAGTCACGAGATTCCTCACAGTAGTATCAGCAAGAGCACAGCTGCGTATGGAAGAAAAGTAAAGACAGTGCTCTGCCAATGATGTGCAACAGTCCTGGCATGCTATCAAAGGCCCGCCATGAGTGTGTCCGTTTTGTTCTTTTCTCAGCCCTCCTCAGTTTGTTGTACGCTCCTTGAAAAGGAATTGCTTGGTAACACCTCTGGGCATTGGCATGTTCTACTTCTGCCTGAAGGAAAGGTGTCTCCTGCTTGTTCCAGGATAACTCATCTTCATCCTCACAGAGAGTTTATTTGCCTCCTTCTCCTAGAAGGCTTCCACGGCCTTGCCCACTCCTCAACAGCCCACACAGTTATATATACGTGGCAAAACAAGAGTATAATCAGTTAATTATACACGTATATACAGTGCCACATATATACAGTTAACACTTATCATGGCGAAATGACAGTTTATTTAGGCCTTTTCTCTCTTATTAGGTATGAATGTCTGAAGTGGATACCTTTTCGTGTTCTGAACACATGGTACAAGAATAGAAAGAAACTCAAGTGATTTCTGACTACATGAATGACACCAGAGACTACATGGATGCAGATAAATGTCATCAGGCAACTACCGGACACGGGGACAGAGAGTGGATATGAACAATGAGTGGATATGAATGTTATTTCTCACCTGCCTGCAAAGTCAGCAGTAGCCTTTAATGATAGAGGGATCACAGAACAAGCAGCAGATTTGGGAAACAATGAATTAAGCTGTAGGTTATTCAGTCAGATTCCTATTGCAGGTCACGGGAAGAGCACAAATTTCACAGTTGAGCCAGTGAAGTCCTACTCAGAAGTTAAGGAGTTGGCTTTGCAGCTGTGAGAATTATAAAGGCTCACATAATGAAGGCCTAGAAAGTAGAAGTTTGGAAGTAAAGCTAGCTGGTGAGGTTTATGGAACCATGGGCAGGAATCAACAGTCTTGAACGGACTGTAATACATGCACCCTAGGCTAGGGCTTAGGAGATCTAAGCGTAAGGAGAGCTCTGCTTCTCACCTTGTTTAACTGAGAACACTGAGATAAGGCACAACAGAATGGTGCCTGAAGATGGCTATCAGTCACCTCTATCACTGTTGCCACTCATTCATTTAAGTGAGTTTAGGGAAAGCACAAGGACCGTTGTGAAAGCTCTGAAAGCTTGGGGAGCTTCATTCATTGGTTCGTGTGACTTGGATTAATGCAGACTGTAAAACAAACCTCCACAGAAATGGTTTTCTTTCAGAAAGGGAAATGAAAAGTTCCTTGTCATCTTTAGCTGAATTTTAAATGAATTTCATGAGCTTTATGTGTCACTGTGTTCAGAAAGGTGTTTGAGTAATGAAACAAGCATTCTAGAGAAGAGATCAGCTTACATGTTAGGGTAATTCTTTTCATCTTTTCTCTATTTAACTACTGACTTAAGGTCAAAGGAGAAATTCAAGTGTGTGTGTGTGTGTGTGTGTGTGTGTGTGTGTGTGTGTGTGTGTGAGAATTCTATTATTTGTTGGGAATCTAGATGAGCCATTGAGAGCCACCATCATAATGCACAATTTGAATGACCAATAAGGAAATGTGACTATGACCCAGCTAAAGGCACGCTGGTACTGACCAGACAGACCCCAATGCTGATGTGTTAGGGAAGATGAGGTTAATTTAAGTGTTGCATGCTTTCTTTTGCTTCCAGGATGTTTTTGGTTTTGGAATTTTTAGTTCTCACAATTTTAGTTATCTGGCTTCTGTGCTTTGATTACAGAAGTTAATTCAGAGAAATCTACCAGGGGTTATTTCAACATTCAGTCAGTAAGCATGTTGGCACAAAGCCATGGACTGCTTGTCTGTGTGAGACAGACAAATTTCAATATACTGAAGTTGCTGAGGATAAATGATAATTAGCTTTCTGGTTCTCAGCATGCATAGTTATCATGTAAAAATTAATGATTCCAGAATAAAGTTGAAATTCATATACTGATGGGTAATCCCTGTAAAGATAGCATCCTAGTAAAACGATTAATATTGGTGAATCAGAACAAATCCTCCAGCTATGGACTGTCTATGGGGTTTATGTATAGATAGATATTACATTACATGTTGATAGTAGACTGAATAATTTAAAATCATATACTTTTTCTCTATATTGGTCATTTATATATGTTGTAGAAATGGCTGATCATTTTAATCATAGCCTAAGGAAGATATGATAAGGGAAAATTAAATTTTCCAGAAAAGTTTAAAATTCCCTAGAGATAACCACTGATGCATGACTGTGCTTCTATGGCTTACATAATTTGTATTAGCTCTGACATATGGATTCTCTCATGTTTACAAAACAATTATTCTGTATGATATATTTAGATTGATCGGCAAAGAAGGTTGAGACTGACAATAACAGCTTTTGGTACTTGATGAAGCCCTTGGATATGTTAGCCTGAAGAATGAGGGGTGACTGACCTGCTTGATCCTCCAGCTGGTTATCAATAAATCTATCTATTCTATCTATCTATCTATCTATCTATCTATCTATCTATCTATCTATCTATCTATCATCTATGTATGTGTCTCTCTCTCCACTACACAGCCTGGTGGGAGCAGACTTGGCCAGGTGATATGTCCTACCATATCTGGTACTATCATCTCCATTCAAGGTCTGTGCCATCTTCCTGGTGTTAAGACACGGGCATCATTCATTTTCCTTACAAAGTGGACAGGGACGAGGCACTCACAGATTCCAGGATGAAATACTGTCTCTGAGTGAAGTCTTTCCATGAAAATTCCTGGCTGTGTCTAGCTCACTGCAGCGTCCACTACTGATTGCTATTGAAGCTACAGTTCCAATGGGTTGCCTTTTCCTTCAAGTAATCTAATCACTTTCTGGTTAGTTCTTATGTGTCTTCTGAAACTCAAAAAGGCAGCTGCTTCATTATTTTAAAGAAATTTTAACTTGGGGCTAGGCTATGTCTAATTCATGAGTCAAAGGTGCAGCATCCTTTCTAATGACCAAAGACCCTGTTCTTTCAGCGCTTATTCCTGGGATACTGTGATGGAGAGATAGTCTGGGGAAGACGAATACAGTGAATATCAGTTTCCAAGGTCAGAGGGCGCAAATTTGGGGTGAGAAAATCAAGTTGATCATGTTGGGATCTTGAGTTTGAAAATGTATAGCTGTCTCTCTGGTAGCTGTACTTCCTTGGTCTTATTTTTATCTCTTTCAATTGGGAATAATACTATCAAGTCTTCAAAGTTGATACAAAAGTTAAATTAGTGGAGTTTGTAGGACCGAATCACAGTGCTCTGCCATGCATTAACTGTCATACAACAGTCCCATGGAAGGCCAGGTCTGAGCCTGAGGTACTACCCAATAAGAACAATAACAAAAAAATAAGACATTGAAAAAAGCTAAGTTGTATTGCATTCACTGTTAACTGTTAATGATATTTATTGAAGAAAGAGATATGCCTTTGAGAAAAATGGCAGTTTATTACCTTCTGATACTATTCTATAATAAATATAGGAAATGTTTACAAGAAGCCTTGTCCCAATAAATGACCATAGAAAAATCTAGCCACTATGCTTCATTTGTTGAAACAGAACTGGACATTAAAGGGGTTTTTCTGTGTACTGAGATGAGCTCAATAAAAATGAAATCCACAGGATTAAGGAAACATCCCTAGAAGGCCTTTGCCTGTGGCACATGCATTTACAGCAATGGAGAAGAGACGGATGGGGAGCTCTACTATTACGTTATGTTACACACATGACAGTACAAAGAAATGGCTTCTGGTTAAATGAGCAATGTTTTCTTCATTTTCTCCCAGCCTGTCAATACCAGCTAAAAGGTCCACTGGATGTATGAATTTTCTTAGCGAAGTAATACTGCATTATAAATGGTGTCAGTTCCTGACCACTGGCTCATTCCTTAGCCCCTGCTGGCTTCAGTAGCCACTACTCTACAAAATTGTATTCTTAAAAATCACCAACAGTTCCTCATCAGTCTCAATCTTTCTCTGAAAGAGTCGATCTTGTTGATTACTTCCTGGTAGAGGCCTCTCTTTAATGTTCTTCTTAGTACTTGAACACACTCTCGTATTTATGCTAACATATCATCATGCTTCTGTATCCTGGATACAGCTATTTCCTGTGCTTCTAGCCTCCATTTTCTGCTGTCTTCATGCGCTCTCTCTTGGTGAAGTCATCATCTGTCAGAGACTTCCAATATCATATCTGTAATCCTAAACTCCTAATTTCTACCCCTGGCCTTTCTCCTGAAATCCAGGCCTGATTATCAGTGGTCAGCAGGATGTCTCATACAGCAAGGTGGACCCTCATCATATAATCTTGATGCATCCAACACACCAGCTGATCATCATGCCTTGGCTTTTGATTTGTGATTTTTCCATTGCCTAGCTTTAATAGTAGCCTCTGAATAGTAATTAGACTTCGCCCCCCCCCCCCCCGATGTTATTAGCTGGCAGATACTTCTTTGTGTGAATCCCTCAGCACATTCCCATCCTCACCATTCTCATAGAAGGTCAGGATCTGGTTCCTCCACTTTCAAAGAGAACGTTAGACACAGTTTTTCAGGTTTAATCTCATCTTTCTCCAAATGCTGTTGGGATTGGCATTAGGTTGATTTTCTAAAACGCGGCTTCCATCAGCGACTAACACATTTGAACAGTTCTTTACTTGCTCATAATGAAAGATACACAGTCTACACTCAAGAACCACCGAACCACTGTGTCCACCTTTTCCTTCTCTCCTCACTACTCTTCTACCACACACCCACAGAAGCTTCACAAGTTTCTCTATGGTCATTTCAGTGCCCACGTAAGCTAGACAAATACTGTCCTAAACCACAACCAAACTCAAAACCTAAAGGGCTCGAAGTCACTTCTTGTTTCTTTATTCTGTATTCCTGCCTTTTTCTATCCACAATTCAATGTCTCCTTATTGTCTCTCTGCATATCCAGGTATGACTTCTTTGCTAGATAGCTACCCATTAATGTTTTTATACCTTACACAAGATACTCAATATAACACTCTACCCAGCATATAGGCAACCAACAATTTCTTTTCTTTCATTAATGAATTGTCATGACATTCCCTTATATCAGATGGATTTCTGAAGGAATCAATAAAATGTGCATGGCCAACAAAATGGATTATACATTCATTTTGGAATACTTCATAACACAAATTAAAATTTAGCTATTAATGATCATAGGAATATATTTTAAAGATTTTTTTTAATTACTCTTTTAAGTTTTGAGTATTGGGTTCAATACCCAGCACCTACATGGTGGCTTATAGGTGTCTATAACTCTAGTTTCAGGGACTCTGCTGCCTTCTTCCAGCTTCTTTTTGTTTCTTCCAGCTTCTGTAGGCACTTCACACACACACACACACACACACACACACACACACACACGGCACACTGACATACATGCAGGCAAAACACCTATACACATAAAAACAAATTAATTAGTTAGTTGGTTTGTGAAGGAGCCGACCCTCCCCCTCACCACCTGTGGTGGGTAGGAGAACTGGCCCTGAAGTCCTAAGAGTGTGAGAGCTGTCCCAGCCCCTCACCAGCTGCAGCACTTGGGAGAGTGGCCCCTGCACCTTGCCTGGGCAACACAGTAGAGCTGGCCCTGGTGGTGTAGGTGTGGGTGAGCTGGCCCTGCGGGTGTGAAAGCAGGGGAACTGGCCTCACTCCTTGCTCACTGATGCAAGTGGTGAACAAGCTGAAGCAATGCTAATGCTGGAGAGCTCACTCTGGTGGTGAGGACAGGGAAAGCTGGCAGACTGACCAACCCTGCAACTACCCAGGCCCAGAACCAATTATGAGTTGGCCCACCCCAACATACACACCATCCGTGATGTGTGGGAGCACGTGAAGGGTCAGATCATGAAGATCCAAAGCTGCAGGATCTTCACGACACAGGGTAACAGCAGGATATCCAAGAGGAGTCCCAGTGATGGACCAGCATTGATAGAGTAGCAGAAACCAGAGGCCTAAAACCAGACCAATGACTCTGCAATGAACACTTACAAGAAAAGGTGTGTGGACAAAAGTGTGTACTGTGTGACTCACTGTGTCACACTACAGCTTCCATGACAAGAGTTTTCCTTTTTCCTTTTTTTCTTTTCTTTTTTTTCTCTTAAATTTTATTTTATTATGGTAGGGTTGTTGCAAGGGTAGAGGACAGATATGATGGTACAGGGAAATGAATAGGATTGAGATACATAATGTGAAAGACACAAAGAATAAATAAAATAAGTTTTTTAAAAATTGTATTTTCTATATGTAATAATAATAATTAAGAAGACATCATGGATTTGGAAGGGAGTGGAGAGGCATGGAAAAAGTTGGAGTGGGGAGAAGGAAGGATGGAAGTCATGTAATTACAGTACTAATGTATGAAATTCTCAATAAATTTAAAAAGTTAAATAAAAATACATTTTCTGATGAAATATTCAAAGTATGCATAAACAATTCTACTTCTTTTTGTAAATGAACGACTTGTAGTAGACTCTATTTCTCAAAGATGGCAGCAGTAAGCACCCCTGACCCACAGGGTCCTCTACACTGTAATCACCTTTCCCCCTAAGAGGAAATGGAGGTGATTTACTGTATTCCTGAGTCTGGTGGGGGATGGTACAGAGACTGGTTTGACCAATGACTCTGGTCATAGCACTTAACGGTCTAGAAGCTTTTGCTTTTTCCCACTTGGAAATGAGCCCTCATATAAAAAGTTGTGAGATCATATACTGTGAAAAGCCTAAACCACAATGAGCCTGTGCATGAGATATACCACATGGGAAAAGAAAGGAAAAGGCACAAAGCTACAGAGGCCCCCAACTTCTGAATGAAGAATCCACGTAGAGGTGGGTCCTCCAACCTCAGCCACTCTGGTCTATGCTGTGCAAACCACACACAAGCTACCAAGCTGAGCCACGCCCAAATTCGCCAATATGAAATAGACATACTACTAAGTTTTAAAATAATCTTCTAAGCAGAAATAGAACACAGAAACACTGCTTCTTACCATCTTGAATATGCAGCACTGTACACAAATGAAAACAAAGAAAATGGTATGATTACGAAACAGTCGACTGATTTTACACATGATAAACTCTATGCTTGCAATCTAAATGCCTTGAAGAAAACTCAACAGTGACTAGTTTACTATCTCCCTTTTAATTCTCTCCTTATTAAAATGATAACTAACATAAAATGGATTAAGTGTCTTTAATATTTTCTTGGTCAAAATCAAACTTCTGTTACCAAAAGTACATTGAACGGTAAGTTACAAAACAAAGTACAGCAAAATGGTTCAGTAGGTAAAGGCACTAAGTCCATCACACCCTATGACCTGAGTTTACGACCTCGGCCCCAACATGATAGACAGAGAGAACCAACTCCTGACACACACGCACACACACATACACACAAACACACACTCTAAATAAATAAATAAATAAATAAATAAATAAATAAATAAAAAAAATGGAAATTACTTTTTAAAAAGAGAAAATTACAAAATAAGCTAAAAATTATGGAAACAAACAAGCAAAAACCCATAGTTTAAAAAAAATAAGTTTTCAAAAATGGATTCTGGCAATGTTTGTTATTAGTTTACTTAAATTATGATATTGCCTAGTACTAAAGTTCTACATAACCATTTGAAATGATGATACAGTTATACTAGCCAGAATGTCTACAATTAATGTAAAAGATCAATTATAAAACTGTGAATAGCATAAGCTCCTTTTGCATTATTAAAACATATATTTGTCTTCTCTGTGTATGTGATTAGACCCTTTAAGTTCCTTTATTCAGAGCATATACAGAATATAATTCAACAATGGTTATACTTCCTTCTTTAGGGAAGTTCACACACAAACTATCTTTTTTCCTCTGTTTTCTATTTCTTTTTTTCCATTCCCCAAACATTTTAACTTTTTTTTTTGGACATCTTTTAACTTTCTGTATTTAGTTCCAAGTTCACTGATTCTCTTTTTAGCTCCATTTTAATTGCTGGTTTAACCCATCCACTGAGCTCTATTTTCAAATGGCTGCATTTTTCCTTTCTAAGGATTCCAGCTTGTTCTTTGTCAAATCTACATTTTCATTTCAACTCTATATTTTTCATAGTTATTCATTCTTCCTCGTTGGATATAGCCCTTCTCTCATTGCTTCAGTCATAATAAACATACCGTCTGTATTTCATACTTGTGTCTCAAGCTTTTGTCTATGCTAGTCACTGTGTGTGTTTTGCATATGGATACATTTTTGTGCTGGGTGTTTTCAACACAGTGTTTGTATTTTTCATTTCAAGATTATCATCAGAGAACTTTATTGTAGATGAATTTCTAAACAGTCTTATTAAATAAGAAACACAGAGCCAAATACAGAGGTGTAAGCCTTAGAGATCAGAACAATAGCCACCAACTAACCTTAGCTCACCACCTCGCCATAGCTTACCAAGAGAGCTTCTTCCTGTCTAACCTGCACCTTTATTGCCTTCCTGTTCTGACTTCTCATTGGCTCTAAGCCCAGCCACATGACTTCCTCATCACTGCCTGTCTATACAGACCTCCAAGTCTCTATGGTTGGTACTGGGATTAAAGGCGTGTGTCACCACACTTGGCTGTGTCCTTAAACGCACAAAGACTCTGCCTGCCATGTGATCGGATTAAGGGTGTGTGCCACGACCACCTGACTTCTGTTTATGGCTCGCTATGACCTCTGATCTCCAGGCAAACTTTATTTATTAACACACAAAAAAATATCACATTTCAGCACAAATAAAATATCACCACACTTTCTAACCTACACATAGTCCCAGAGAGAGGGGGGGAGAGGGAGGGAGGAGAGAAGGGAGGGAAGGAGGGAAGAAGGAAGGGAAGGAGAGAGAGAGAGAGAGAGAGAGAGAGAGAGAGAGAGAGAGAGAGAGAGATTGTAAAATTATTTTGAGAAGGTGCTTACCTGCTTTTATTTTTCAGCACTGACATTTTTATTTGATAATTTATGTGTGCATGTAATATGTTTTGATCAAATCCTTCCTTCATTCCCTCCCCCTCTAATTCTTTTCCTTATCTCTCCTACTTTTCCTTCCCAACTTACTGTCTGTTTTTCACTATTTCTGTTTATTTTATGTATAGGAGTGATTTGCCTGCACAGATGTACGTCCATCCGGTGTGCTTGGTGCCTCTGGAGGTCAGAAAAAAGCCTTGGATCCTCTGGAACTGGAGTTAGAAATGGTTGTGAACCATTATGTGGGTCCTGGGAACCAAAACCAAGTCCTTTGCAAGAGTAACAAGTGATATTTAACTGCTGATCCATCTCTCCAGTCCTGAACTTTTATTTAAATCCACTACGTCCTCTTAGTGTTATCAGTATATGCAGAGGTGTAAGACGATCTTACTGGGGCACAGGTGTAGGACCGTCTACAGGAGCACAGGTGTAGGACCGTCTACAGGAGCATAGGTGTAGGACTGTCTACAGGAGCACAGGTGTAGGACCGTCTACAGGGGCACAGGTGTAGGACTGTCTACAGGAGCACAGGTGTAGGACCGTCTACAGGGGCATAGGTGTAGGACTGTCTACAGGAGCACAGGTGTAGGACTGTCTACAGGAGAACAGGTGTAGGACTGTCTACAGGAGAACAGGTGTAGGACCGTCTACAGGGGCACAGGTGTAGGACTGTCTACAGGAGCACAGGTGTAGGACCGTCTACAGGAGCACAGGTGTAGGACTGTCTACAAGAGCACAGGTGTAGGACCGTCTACAGGAGAACAGGTGTAGGACTGTCTACAGGAGAACAGGTGTAGGACTGTCTACAGGAGCACAGGTGTAGGACTATCTACAGGAGCACAGGTGTAGGACCGTCTACAGGAGCACAGGTGTAGGACTGTCTACAGGAGCACAGGTGTAGGACTGTCTACAGGAGCACAGGTGTAGGACTATCTATTAGGGCACAGGTGTAGGACCGTCTACAGAAGCATGGGTGTAGGACTATCTACCAGGTAGCCTCTCAGGGGCCACATCACTGAAGAAAACAAATTCTTTCTCCCCATATAGCCATCAACTGCCCATAGCTCCTCAGCTACGGCAGTGACTTCATTAACTCCTTCCTGTCCATGCTGCTGGTACTTTGGCTGGCTTGATCTTGTGCAGGTCCTGTGCATGCAGTCACAGCTTCTGGGTTCATGTGTGCAATGACCTTGTCATGTCCTATAATTCCTGGGTTTTGTTTTCTCAGACATCCTCTAACTCTGGCTCTGATCACCTTTCTGTTCCCTCTTTCACAATATTCCCTAAACCTGGGGGGATGTGTGGAAGACAAATATGAGCTGAGCATTCCACAGTCTCTTATTGTCTCCACATTGACAGCTGTGGGTCTGTGTTAACTGCTGTCTACTGTAAGAAGATGCTTCTCTGCTGAGAGCTGAGAGATGGCTAATCCATGAGTATAGATATAGAATTTAGGGGCAGTTTTCTACTATTTCCTGTTAGCAGGATCATTGTTTTAGGTGTTCCCCTAGCCAGCCTCTTTCCAGGTACCTGAGGATTTTCTCTGGAGTAAGCCATGGAGTACATACACATGGGATATAAACTCACACTCTTCACCTTTTCCTTATGATAAGACTTATTATGACTGTCATTGTGCCCCAGGACAAAGTAAACTAGTTAGTGGTTATTCAATAGTTTTCCTATAACATGGGTCAGACTTGCTGGCTGACTTTACGCTAAAGACCAGGCCTTTTGGATCTAGGCCTGGTTTCGATCCAGCACCCACCCCAAACTCATACAAGCCCATAGCATCTGCCCTAGGTTTAGGAGCCTACAACCACCGTGATAATGGCTCAGACTGGGACAACATCACTCTGAGCTCAGTTCTTATCTGCATATCTTTTCTCTATTTATATGTTTTTCTCAAGTTCATCTTTGTATTTTATTGATTATTTTTAATTGTTTGTAGAAGGGGGATTTTCATATTAACTCAGTCTACTGTATTGATGGAACCTTTATGTTTTCATTAGTGCTTTTATTATATTGCTTTTGCAACTAATGGAACAACTTCACTTATTAAAAATGGGCTCTGTTAAATTGAGAATGTCAGCTTCAAGTCCATGGATTGTTAAACTGAATAACTGCGTGTTATTTTAGAAGCTGAAATGGAAGAAAGGGCTAATTAAAGAAAAATGTCTCAAATCTGGCTGATAATTTAGGATAAATAATTAATTTTTGTGTATGTAGGAATATAAGCAGATCTTTGTAGGGGAAGAAACAACTCAGAACAGTAAAGTTTGACTTTGAAACAGTAAAGCATCCTGAAGTAAGAAATCCAAGTATTGTTTATTCCCATGAAAGGCAGGGGATTCTAGAAGATATAGTCAATGCCAGTGTGACTGCTAACAAGAAGGGCATTAGTGACCACTTCATTAGTTGCTAATAATCTTTAAAAGTTTAGCAGTCTGGTGCATAGGAACCAGCACAGCTTAAGTACAGTCCTCAGACCAGTGTTTTCAGTCCGCAGCTCCACTCATCTGCATCTGAACCTCCTAAGGGGCTTACTTGAAGCTCTACTTTAAATAGTTTCTATTGATGATGCTTCTTCACATTCAAGTTTGAGATTAAGTGGACAGGCGTGGAAAAACAAACATGTCATACCAAAAGGAACTGAAGTTCCAGTGGAGACAAGGCAGAATGAAAACCAAAAACACCTTATACAAACCAGAGGATAGCCATTGAGTTCTCTGCTTCTTAAGAGGGGCAGGGGCTAGAAAGGGGCCATTGCAGGGAATGCATTCATGGAAGGGTATACTGGACTATAGGCAAAATCAAAGTAGAGAAGGCATGGTTAGGGAGGGGTGCAGGAGGATGGGGAGTCCAGGAGGTTGAGGGGGGGAACCTAAGGAAGGGTATATATATATATATATAGAAACCTACAGTCTCTAAACCCAATTGGAAACATAATTTGAGGGATAGAATACATATGATATGAAAGAAAACGGGAATGTTGGGAGTTAAAGGATTAAACAGGGATGGAGCAGGAGATAGGGGAGAGAAAGGGGCTAATAGGTGGATTAAGCAAAACTAAAGGATGGATGTAAAAGACTTAGAAACCAAATGCTTAGGAAAATAATTTTAAAATGTAATTTTAAAAAATAAAGAGTTTGAACTGAGGGAGCCCGTGTAGGTGGACAGTGCTACTCCCAGAAGCCGTGGGTTATTAAATGAAAATCTCAGTGCCAGGCATGGGATACCACCCTTCAAGGTATTTATTGGTCAGGGAGATCTCAGGCATCTCTAAAACAACATAGGCTACTATAGTTGCCCTTGGTTACCCACCCTAAGTACATGGTCAGACCCAATTGCTGAAGACACCAAGCACTTCAGCTGTAAGACATAGAGAAATCAATCTCAAAATGGCTCAGAACATCTTCCTTGCTGGCATTTAGTAGTGTTCAAAGTTGCTCTGAAGGCTTTCTGGAGGAGGAAAGGAACAAATGCTCGTATCCAGAACATGCCATGATACCAACCTGCAGGCATGCTGCTCCCTCTGCTGCAACAGTGGCAAGACTAATTATGACTAAATTTAAGGCCTGTTCCACAGGGAGAAATTTCATTCCTGACACTTGAAACCTGGTCAAAGCCAGTGGCTGCGAAGGTCGTAGACCCTAGGGTAGAATATGCTGTTTTTAATCTGTCTAGGTGGTCATAAAGTCATACTGCCTTCTAAATATTTGTTCACACCCACATCCCGGGGCTTCTATCAACTTTTGTCAGGGAAGCTTTATCTGCAGTGGGCATTATTCAATTCAAAGTCTCATAATGGGCCAAAGTGCTAAGAATAAGAGCCTACGAGTGCTCAGCCCTAAATGGGAAGCGTTAGCAACCCTCCACATGATGTTGCTACTGCACTTGTGATGTCTCTGAAGCTGTGGTTACGTGCACAAGATCAAGCTAATCAAAATTCCATCACAGATGACGAAGAAGCTGTGGAGGCCCCACCCTTTCCTGAGGAGATCGCTGCAAAGGGAGGGAGACTCATCTTTCTTTGATGATGTGGCCACTGAAGGTTGCCAGTGCTCCAGTAGATGTGGCTTGCCATCCATGCACACATGGGCAGCACTAATTTGACTTACCGGGTCATTAAAAAAAAAAAAGACATGAAATTGGGAGTGGGGTGTATTGGGGTGATTGGTGAGAATTGTGGGGCAGATGGGGGATGGATATTACCATATTGCATTGTATCCATGTATGAAATTCTTAAAGAATATGTTTAAAAATAAATAAAGGAGGGGGGAGGGAACCAGGTGGTGGTGGCGTACGCCTTTAATTCCAGCACTCAGGAGGCAGAGGCAGGTGGATCTCTGTGCAGGCGGATCTCTGTGAGTTCGATGCCAGCCTGGGCTACAGAGTGAGTTCCAGGGAAGGCACAAAGCTACACAGAGAAACCCTGTCTCCAAAAACCAAGAAAAAAAAAAACTAAAAAGAGGGGGGAGAGACTTACTGCATACTGATGCTAAGTGACTTCCCAGCAATGAATACATACACAGAAAAATCACATTATGTCCCATCCACTTTCATCTGAGACACTATCACATTTCATCAAGATTATTTATCATCAGTTTTCAACTACTGGCTTCAAGGTCACCTTAGAAGAACTACGTCCTATGTACATCTTTAAGATTTCCTACTGTCCCATCTGGTCACTCTGTACTACTTTCTTGTGTGTAACTGATGTAGAGTTGAGAATCCTTTAGCTGACCAGAATTGTTCTGAATTTTAAAAATTTCGGATGTACATAGCAGGGGGTGGGGAGAGATGTGAGGGAGGAATCCTCAGTCAAAACATGAAATTTATTTATGTTTCATATGCACCTAACACATATAGCTTAAAGGCAATTTGATATAAAATTTTTAATAACTTGTACATGAAAAGAAGTAGTTTCATGGTGTGAATTTTTTCTATTTATGGCATCCTGTCAAATCTCAAGGTTTGTTCCTATTTATTGATTTATTGTTGATTTACATGGTTGGGAACCATGAGGTCAAGGACTTCATCGATTTCTGTATCCCAGGGTCCTAGAAGACTGTGTGACATCCAGTAAGGCTCAGCAATCACTGAATGATAACTAAAAGCCTCTCTTCCCTCAGGCTTACTACAGGTTATGGAGGAATTCTACAAGGAGTAGGTAGGAGAACCTGAGGGATCAGAAGAGATGAAGCTTTATGAGTAACTGGTGTTGGGAGTTTGATGTAGAAAAGAACTTCACTGCAAAATGAAAAACACTGGAACTGTTGGCAGTTTCTTGTGACAGCAAGTGTGCCAGTCTTCTTGCTGTTGCAGTGACACACATGCCCATGAGGTTACAGACACCCCAGCAGGGGAAGGGGGGCGATGGCGACGGCTGCTTCCCATCAGAAGGACCCCTCAGAAGGACGGTCGTCTCAATTGGGTGCTATGTTGTCGACCTTCATAAAGACCTGAAGATCTACCATTTCTGTATACTTCTTCTGAAGAACGATAGTCATATAAAATAAAGCTATTTCCTGACAGACTTGTGAAGCTGTAGAATATATAAATATTAAGACTTTAGTTTTGTCAATACGTTTTTTGCTGCTAGGTAAAAAGGCAAGATCATTAACGAGTGAGTAGATGTCTAAAAATGGACTAGGATTCCCTTCCTAGGTGGTAACTAATACCCTGGGAATGATCAGTATTTGGCAGAAACAGCACAATCTCAAGGAAATGAGAAAGAAAGTGCTTGGCGGCCTTGCCCATTGAGTGGAACTGTAAAGTCAGATAAAATAAGATACAAAAGAGAACAATAGACATTATTTGGGAAAAAAAATCACAATAGAGAAGAGTCCAGTCAATCTCAGGGAGAATTCAAAGGAAGAACAATTAAGTCTGGAATTTAGGTCGCAAAATTACCCATGGTAGAATACGTTCTGGCATAGAGGAATAAATGTGAATTCTTGGTTATTATTAGGGCTTTGTAAGATGTTACTTGGGACTGATCATATACTTAACTGTGGGAAAGAAAGAAGTAAGGGAGGGAGGGAGAGGGAAGGAGAGAGAGAAGGAAAGAAGAGAGTTTAGCTATTTTTCAAAACACTAAATGGAATTACCACATGACCTACCAGTTCTACTCTTAAAAATTATTTATCCCAAAGAACTGGGATAAACAGAAACTTAAGCCCTGGAAGATGCATGAAAAAGCAGAACCACTCCCAACAATTAAAAGTGCAAACAAGCCACAATGTCCACAATAGATGGTTCCATTCATGACACAGACGTGGAATGAAATATCATTTACCTGGAAAGAGTGATAAAGTACTAACATACCAACAGACACAGATCTCCTAAGTGAAAGAAGTCAGTCATAAAAGCCATACATTACATCATCTCAGTTATACGAAATACTCAGAATTGGGAATTCTATACTGAAAGAAAGATGACTCGTTTTCCAGGACTGGTAAGGGAGAGATGGAAAATAATTTCCTATTAGGCATTGTTTTTTCTTTGGGGCTGATGAAAACATTTTGAGGTTGAGTAATAATAGTGGTTGCACAACATTCTAAAGTATTAAATGACAAAGAAACTGTTCACCGTAAAGTGATTATTTTTGTTCCATGAAGTCCACCTCAATAGTAAAAACAAATATAGGCTGAAAACAATGTCATAAATTTTTAAAAGGTAGAGAGAATGGAGAAGAGGAAGGGAAAGGAGATGAAGGAGCTGTGATCCATAACGGAAAGGGCAATGCTTATCTGAACATCCCAGATCTCCATGTAAGGGATAACATGATATCAACCATGGAAACAAATATGAAGTAACATGGAAAAACAGAATTACCAAAGAAGATAGAAACAAACCACAAGACAGAACATTATGAACCACAGTTCTAATTGTAGGTATAAAACATAGAGATAAAGATGAATTCCACAGATGCCCTAACAGTGGGGACATAAAGGATTGAAAGGCCAGATCTTTGTCTCTTAAAGCTTCTGCTGATAGAGCCATGGCTTTCTGAGGAAGGCCTAGGCCACAGCAGAGGTACGTGTTAGTGTCAGAAGCTCCCAGCAGAAAGAGGAAGCCATTTTTAAAACTAAAAATTACACAAGCTTTACATACATTTCAACTCTCCCTTTGTGAATGATCAGAAATTGAGGACAAATATGTGTGTGCGGGGGTGCACAAGCAGATGGGAGACATGCGACATGCCCCAAGAGGCACTGTAAGAAATTGGAGGGGAACGGGTAAGTGGGAGGTTGGCCTCAATGATTGTATAGCCCAGTGCTGGGCCAGAGAGTCTCAGTTTTATCTAACCTCTAACGGATAAGCATAGATGTTTTTAAGTACTGAGCAACATGAGCTTTGCTACAGGGGAATTTATCTGGCAGATACATGTAAGATGATTAACTAGAAGTTAGGTAGGATCATGGGCCAGAGAGAGCAATTGGAACCTGATTCTAATGTCTAGACAAGAGGATATTAGTGCCAGAACAAATAATGACTGTTAGGTCCAGGAGAAAGGACAGATCATACAGATGATTAGAAAAATAAGTACAGTAGACAAAGAGAATATCAGAAAACTGTGATTGGGAACCAGAAAGCAAGTGTGTCAGTATTTAAAAGAGTGTACCAGAAGAGATTATGGAGGAGATGGACATGGCACAGATGTGAATTCCATTTTACAAGCATTACATTTGAAATGCTGGAGGAATGGCCAGCGGAGATGCTCAGAGATAGAACTGAAGCTCAGGGAGGCATTTAAAGTTCAGGAGACCTCCCAAACTCTGTGAGGGACGAAATGCAACTGAAGCTTGTTAGGCAGATAGGCTCAGAGCAAAAGAAGCCAAGCAGAGGCGAACACAGAACTGCCTGCCCACTAGCTGTGCCAAATTAACCTCAATTCCCTTGTGCAAGGTATCTAGATATAAGTCAAACCAACCTGTTTTAGATAGGGCATATCTTGTTTTCTGCTATACAATTGAAAGTATTCCATGTCTTTAACTAAAAAGGAAACATGCTGACTATGAAGGCATGCATGATTTATTGTTTATTGAGTGATCATCCCTGAATCATGGTGAAGAAATGCTAACTTTGTACATAAAATATCCAGTGCCTGGAAGGAACAGCTTATTTACCCCACTGAGCCATTGGAAAGAACCTTCGATACAACTACAAAAAAATATTTTGTTTGTTTAAAGTGCTATCCAAAGTGCTATCTTAGAATTTTAACTAAAGCTGGCAGGTGAATTCTTAAGAAATTGTAGCCAGAATAAGAAAGAACTGCTCATAGATACTATTTGTTACAAAATTGATAATCATGGCAGATGAGTCTGTATATCTATAAGTAAGGCTTCCTGTATGGTAAACGGGAGATTGAAGTCTTTTACTGAAAACAAACCCATGGCTGACCACACGTCACTGTATTCTAATCTTTGTCAGAGAATTTATTATTAAAGAAAATGCCTTTTAATGTTTTAAATCATCAGCAATTTTCATTTGAAGAATTTATCATCACAATTCCAGGGGGAAGCATCAGGTCTGGACCATCAAACATGGGCAAATGTCAGAATCTAGGTTCTGACCCAAATGCTTCACTAAACTTAATAACAACATAGGAATAAGAAGCCAATAATGTGTGACTGTAGAAGACACTGAAAATAAAGTGTTTTAAAGTACCTGAAAATGGTATGTTCTCTCAAGCAAAAAAACAAAAAACAAAACAAGAACAAAAAAAAATTCTCCCTTTAAAATGACTATGTAATGATGGGTAGTCACATCTGGATATTAATAGTGTCTCAGTATTATCTCATTCTAATATTTAAAAATAGTTACCTATGAATATGTGTATTTTACAGTTTCATGTACTAGCATTCAGAATGAAGAACTGCAAATTGGATGTGAAGAAAGAAAAGTAGATGCATGGATGAATAAACACATGGATGAATGGATGCATGGGTGGATGGTTACATGGACAGATAGATGGATGCATGGATGGTGGATGGATGCATAGATGGTTACATGGATGGATGGATGAATGCATGGATAGAGGGATGCATGGATGGAAAGCTAAGAAATCCTTTCCTTAGTTTAGATACTACTATTATCTAGAGTATGTAATATATGACAGAGATTGTTCCTCAGACAGTAAACACTTTCTTATTTTCTTTCTTAAGATAATCCTGGTTTCTGGTGTCAATCTATCTGCAAAAATTGTTTTCCTAGATGACCTTGCTACCAGAGGTGGCTAATGTGATGAAATCAAGCATGAATGGATCTTTGGGGACTGATAAGATACTTACTTCATTACCCAACCCCCTACTTCCTCCTTCTGACTTCATCAAACTCAAGAGTGATTGGTGGACCTCAGTGGCCTTATAAACCAGCAGAGAAACCTTAGATTCCCTTTGGACCAAAAGCCTGCTCTAAGGATAGTAAGGTTGGAAGGCAGGCAGTTCTGGGTCTACTCAGCAGGAGTCAAGATGGATTTCCTGCCATGCACAGTAAAATTTACGCAACAAAATACATTTCATGTCCTGTTTTGCTTCCTTGTCATCCCACTATGTTATTCTAATCCTAAAATGTTGATTATGTTAGCGCAATATGTTGATAATTCTAACGTTGATAATTTCTTCAAAACTCTTCACAGACACCAGGGCACAGCAGGGTACCAGCAGGTCCTCTCATAGTCTATGGCCTTGTGACCATCTGAGGGAGCAGAGAAGGGGATTAGCATGTCCTTTCAGAGTCTACGGCCTTGTGACCATCTGAGAGAGCAGAGAAGGGTACCAGAATGTCCTTTCGTAGTCTATGGCCTATGACCATCTGCTATACTTCACAAATATTTTTAGTTCCTATTTTTTTTAGTAAATGCTAATGGCATGGTAATTGTTTCCATAGATTTCCAATGAAGAGTGAGGTGCTTTGACAGCTGTCGGCAAAGTGTCAAATACACTGTGGCAACGAAAGGTGAGGGGATTTAAAAGCTCTTATTAAGTCAGGAGGCTTAATTTGGCCTATTGATATACACAGTTGCTAAAAATAAGCATCAAATGAGGAGGTAGTGTCTACGCTTTCTTATAACATCTCTGAAGCCTAGTACTTCTTGTCACAGTCGACTCAAGCTTCTTTCAGTGGTATCAAGAAATGGTTCCCCTTTCAAAAATAGTTCTGCCCTGGACACTGTGTCAATCTCAGTTTAATTTATCCATCCTTTTCAATATCCTGCTTAGTGGGTCCAGTTATTGTCATGTAGGATGACACTGACTTCGTACTTTTGGAAGATAACTAATTATGGTTGTCAACGTTAGTGGATCTGGAATCAACTAAAAATACATGCTGATGGGTACTTTTGTGAGAGATTTTCTTGATCAGATTATTTTAATGAAGAAGATCCACCCTAAGTTATTTGTCAAAAAGAACCTGCCCACCTCTGGTGGCATTCAATGTAAAAGGAAACAGAAGAAGGAACCTTTGCTTTTTGCCTATCTGCCTTCACCTTTGCTGACAAGTCCATCTATCCTACGGCTATCACCTTCCTTCACTAATAGTAGTACCAGCTTCTTTGGGCTTCCAACATAGACTAAAGACCATCAGCTCTCTAGGAATTCTACAAGCCTTCAGTGTCAAATTGGAACTGCTGAGCTATCTTGCCTCATAGATTAAGTAACTCCTGATTCTTGGCCTCTCTAGTGCAAGACAGTCTTTGTTTGACCATTGGGACCACACTATGCAAGGCAACTTAATACATCCTGTATATCCTATATCTAATTATCTATCTATCTGTCTGTCTATCATCTACCTATCTATATTCATTCTATGAGTTCTGCTCCTTAAAGAACACTGACTGTTATATTGGGCTTGTTCTCTGTGGCAGCAGGAATTGTGAGATGTGTTCATGAAATCTACCCACCAAATACAGACACCCATCCTTTGAGGTAGCACCTGTGACTTGATTCTAATACAATAGAGAACTGTACTCCCACGATGGCAGCTTGCTCTACTGTATCTGCATGTCTTTGTAGACTCGGATGTATGTAAAGATTGCTATTTCTGGTCTTGAGAATGAAAAGAGCCATATTATAAACTGCCTATCAAAAGGGTTGCACGTTGAGAACCTGAGGACAGGCTATGGGACCTGATGGTGGCTTCCAGTAGATGCTTGTGAAAAGCTAGGATCCTTAGTTGTTGGAAAAAAAAAAAAAAAAAAAAAAGAAGTTTTCTCTAACAATGCTAATGAGCTTCTAAATCTCATTTTCTTACAAACTTCCTGATAACACCCCTGTGCAGCTAAATAGTGATGATAACCTTGTGAGACCTTAAGCAGCTAAGATTCCTAACCCATAGTATTGTCAGCTAATGAATGTACTTGTTTTAGGCTAGTCAGTTTCTCTAAGGAAATGTGTTATTCCTCATGGGATTTAATGCACTGCTGTGGCTTCCAAATAATCTGGGAGCCATTGCTCAGCAATGTTTTTTTTTTTTTTTTTTTTTTTTTCTCACCGACCTCTCCATCAATGCTCCACTGAATCCGAGGAGCTCTAGTCCACTGCACTGAAGCACTGGCACAGGTCACTCCTTGTTCTAAGCACATCTGCTTCCCATACAACATTCTGCACCTCACATACTTTCTAGTAGACTATATCTTGCTTTGCTTGGATCTAGGCATTGGTTCTTATGATAGTTAACCTTTAGGGTCAAATTGATGGGATTTCAAAGCAAGTCCCTGGGCGTGTCTATGAAAACGTCTCCTGAGAGATTAAACTGAGGAAGGAAGGCCTGTTGTGGAATAATCTTTTTGTACACTGTGAAGATGTGTCTTTGCCAAGGCACCTTCTTATTGGTTTAATAAAAAGCTACATGGCCATTAGCTAGGCAGGAGGTATAGGCAAGACAGCTAGACACAGAGGAGGCTGGAAAGGAGAAAGGCGGAGTCAACAGCCAGGTGGAGAGGAAGCAACACGGGGAGTACAGAGTAAAGGTAACTGAGCCACACACACACAAAAAAATGTAGATTAAAAGATACAGGTTAATTTAAGTTGTAAGAACAAGTTAGTAACAAGCCCAAACTTTGGCTGAACTTTTATAACTAATAAGAAGTCTCTGTGTCGTGATTTGAGATCTTGCAAGAGAGACAGAACAATCCACCTACAAGAACCACTCTGAATGTGAGGAGCCACTCTGTCCTATGGTGGGACTGAATCAGAGGAAAAGAAGGCTAACCGAGCACCATCAGCATTCTTCTCACGACATGTTCCTGTTGGTACAGCTAGAGCTGCTCTTCAGCTACAGCTTCCCCACCTGACTGTGCTCTCAAACTGTGAGCCAAATCAATCCTTCTTTTCTGAAATTGCTTTTTTCATAGCAACAAGAAAAGTAGCTAACAAAGTCCTTAACTATTGCAATTCCGTAGTACTCATGAAGATTCACTCAAGACTGGCTTATTCAGACACCACCTCTGTGTATGTTTCCTAGCCAACATCATTTGCCACAGAAAATTTCTCCTTTCTTTCTTTCATTACTTTTATATACGTGTGTGTTTTGCTCATGTGTATGTCCATGCACCACATGCATGCAGTGCCAATAGAGGCCAGAAGAAGTTGTCAGATTCCCTAGGACTGGAGTTAAAGAAAGTTGTGAGCCAGCATGTTGGTGCTGAAAATCTTAACCACTAAGCCATCATTCTAGCCTCAAGCCTGGGTTTCTAGAAATATTGTGCCAACACCCTGGCATCTGTGCCCTACACCACTATTTCTTAAGATACCTTTGATATAACCATCAATTCTCCAGAGTTTATGGGTTACATGAACCTGAATTTAAGATTATCTTTTGGATATTAGATTTTCCAGCCTGGCTTATTATTTAAATTTTTCCTCTGTCTATATATCTCAAAACAAAATTAAAGCCTATCCATTATTTCTAAGAAAGCAAAGCAAATTCAGTATTAAATATTTACTTGCTCTGGTCACCTTATTATGGTCCCTGTATACTATTATACTGTGAATGACTTAATTGTTTATAAGTCTAGCACTTGGAAAACTAGGATAAGGGTGACATCAAACAAAAACCTTTAGGATATTTGCATAGCCATTTTATAGACTTTGTGTATATATTTACATCTGTTTATCTGCTTTGTGAAAAAACAAACAAAAAAAAACTATTGAATAGACCTAAATAAGAGAGGATTGTAGCTAAAGGATTTGCTTTTTATTTTGATACTATTTTGCATTAGAAACCATTTGAAGACGCCTGCAATGATCATTTTTACAAAACACATACAGAAAAATGATTAGCCCCCATAATGAACCTAATATATATACTGTAGTTTGTTTGTTCACTTCTTAATTTTTACTCCTCTCATTTTATTTTCTTGTTGCAATACAACATCCAGGACATCCACCTCCTCACTGAATAATACTGAAATTAGATAACCTTGTTTATCGCCTATCTCGGAAGGTATTAACAATGTCCTAAAAGCCTGAAGTATTTTATGATTTATGAAAGCATTATGATTACATGTAATATTGTTGTAAATTTTTATCATTCCATTTTACCAAGATGAAGAAATTACCTTAAATTCCTAGTTTTCTGAGAATTTTTTTATTAGAAATGCATGTTGAGTTTGCTGAGTTGTTTTTGCCTATCAGTTGAAATAATAATAGCATTTGGTTTGGCTCTTTACCGTGTTATTACGATAATTGCATAGATATTTAACTGGTTTTTAAAGTTAGTATTGGGTTTCACTATGACATTTTCATACACATAGATCATTACATTTTATTGTTGCTTGCCCCCTCTTCCATCAATTACTCTCTCTGGTTCTCCTTCCATGTCCTGGTCTTCTTTTTCTTTCCATCCCCCAAAATAATGCTTCCGTCTGTGTTTATGTCATGTGTGTTCTAT
Source organism: Peromyscus eremicus (assembly GCF_949786415.1). Taxonomy (NCBI): domain Eukaryota; kingdom Metazoa; phylum Chordata; class Mammalia; order Rodentia; family Cricetidae; genus Peromyscus; species Peromyscus eremicus. The sequence goes on along the minus strand of NC_081430.1, from coordinate 12,448,508 downwards.
TAACCTCTATTTCCCCACCCTCCTTCCGGGAGACCTCTTCCAACCTTGCATAGTCTCTGGTATACTTCCATGCTCTACATACATATTTATAGATAAATTTAAACCTAGGTTATGCATATGAGAAAAGATTCCATATTTGTCATCCTGAGTCCTATTTATTTCACTTTACAAAATGATCTCCAGTTTTATCAATTTTCTTACAGATGTCACTTTATTCTTCTTTACAGCAGACTTTATTCTTCTGCCCAATCAATGTATTCATTTTTCTTTTTAAAAGTTGAATTCATTTTAATTTTTTAGATTACAATTTAATTACAACATTTCTTCCTTCCGTTTCCTCCCTCCAATCCCTACCATATGCCCCTCTAGGCCTTCTTTCAAATTCATGAATTCTTTATACATGAATTTTTAATGCATTCATATAAGTACATGTATATACTCCTAAATACATATATACATTCCTACATAAATAATCACTTTCCTAAATATAACCTATTCAGTCCTATAATGCTACCTGTATACATGTTTTCAAGGCTGACATTGATAGAAATTCCCACCACGCTCCCATGGTCGGGCATGGTTGCGCATGCCCAGCAGGACACTTAGTCATCTCCGCCTAGTCATTTCTGGGTCATACGTCCTGCATGCCCCATTCCCCATGGTTAAGTGGTCACGTCCGTGTGATCTCTGAGCGTGGGCCTGTGTGCGCAGGTGTGCAGGTGCATCCTGGCCTTTATAAGGCAGCACCATGTTCCTCTCCCCCCCCCTTTCTCACGTGTCTTTCCACAGGTCTGATCACATCTATCCCTTTCTCTTTGTCTTGATAAAACTCTTGTTAGTGGATTCTGTTGTGTGTTGTGACTTTTCCTTTAGGGCAAGGGCACCGCAAAAAACCAACAGACATTAACTTTTGAAATTAAATATCTTTGCATGTCTTTGATAATTCCCCAGTTAATAATGATACATTATCAATATGTATAAATGTGTGTGTGCATTTGGTTTCAATCCATTACTATCTTGATAAGCATTCGTGTCTATGTTCACTAGACTATGGTTTTCATTACTCATAGTATCTGTGGACAGTTTTGATACTAAGTATTTACCTTATCAAATAAATTAGAAAATATTTCATAACTTTTAGTTGCTCACATATCCATCACCTGGAGATTAACATTATACTTAATAGTCCCCAAATCTCAGTGAGTAGCTCATTCATATTTTAAGTTAGGTCAAGATACAGAGTCAGTTGCCTTGTAGAAATGGGAGTTATGAAAGGCAATAGAGAAGAAATAAATTCAGATTATAATCAGAAACAGAATATTATAATCAGAAATTGAAACTGATGTTTTCAAAGAGATCTCTGTAAAATGATGAATGCTGGTTATATAATGACCAGGTTTCAAAATAAAATGAGGAATATGTTCAAAATCATATTGAATTGTAATAATGTAAAAAAGATAGTGCTGTAATCACTCTTAGGAGGGAGTAATTCACTGCTTTAAAAACTACCACCCAAATTACTAATGCTCTCAATTGATTTTATCATTTCTAAAGAATATTTCAGTGTAACTACATTTGTTAAATACGTGTACTGGGAAAATCAGCAATTTAATGTGTTAATAACAACCTGCAGGTTGCTGAATAAGAAAAAAACAAGCCAAAGTTACCTCAGGTTGGAGAATTTCACGTAGAATTCTCACACCTTCCTAACAGTTCCAAATTTTTCTCTCACTATTACCACACCTATTAGCCAGTATAAGTTTTCATTGCAAAGTATAACTGTAAACTATCCTCTAATAGTCACAGCTCTCTCATCCGAATGGTTAAGTGACTATCCTAACTACGCTGGTATGTGGTAAGTTCAGTATCAGGGAGAACTGGACTTTGGCAGGACCACCTCAAATTGTCCCTATGAAAGTGAGGCAACAACATAAAACATCATGCTGCAGAGTGAGCTGTTCATTAGACTATTAACTCGTCTGTCCCAGTCTGAAAAGATTCTGTGTTCCAAGTGTCAATTTCTATCCACATGGCTTCTTTTCACTTAGTTTTGGTGAATTGAGAAGAAATTGCCTTTTTCAAAGAAAGAAACTAAGACAATCTAGAAAAGAAAACTCAGAATCTCCCAGGGGAGGGGGGATGAAATACTAGGATGAGTCACCTTTAAAGTAATTAACCAGCATGGGAGGAGGTGAGACTGTTCATCCTTTGTTCTAACACGCCCCTCACTTTATACTTGGGCACTTCTTACTGTTCATTCTGATGCCAGAGCATAAACCAAATCCAAGATAAGTTCCTTAGCCCAGACAAAAATCACTTCTGTTTGGCAAAATGTCAGCTAATATTTTATAATTGAGGAATAGAAATTAGTAATTATTTTTACATATGATCCATTCATTATTATTTCTACCAGAAATAACCATAGAGAACTAAGAGATCAATGTAGAAATATAGCTCTTTATAGGCAAAAATCATAAGACATTTAGTGGTGGAAGGATTTATAGATAATAGCCAAAAGGACAGTTTAAAATGATCTAAATGTCTTTTATTCATATAACTCCATTAGCAAAGATAATGATGAGTTGGCTTGCGATCCTGTAACACCTCAACACCCTACTAGTCACATTAGAAGACAAAAATGGATAAGTGGTTACTGGAAGAATGTTTTGGTAAACAAAAAGTAATCACGATTATATCTCAGACTCAAAAATAGGTAAAATCTTAAATTCATTCCATAGTGCTTTTGTTACCTACTAAGAAACCACATATCTACTTGTCATTAACTGACTTGTCCAAGTCTTGATGGAGCATTCCTTGGGTAATTAAAATTACCCACCTGACCACAAGTTACAAAACACTTTAAAACAAATACAAAAAGGATGCAAAAGTCTAAGTATTTTTTTGTAAGGTTTCACTTGTATATTAATGCAGACATTTTTATTGCCAAGGAATGAAAAGGAAGTGGATCCACTCTAGAAAGAGTAAATAAATGGCTGTTGGAAATGTGAAGGACAAAAATAATAGAATATATACAGAATTCATTTGACTAATTAAATATGAACTGATACATGTGAATAAAAGAGAGGAGAGGAGAATCAAAGATAATGCCTAAGTTTTTAGCATGTTGGTGCTTCCCAGTGAAACCAGAAACCTAGGAGATGAAGTGTTTAGAAATACAGAATTAAAGCTCACAGTAAAGGTAAATGTTTGCAATGCAGAAATATTTGGCAGTTATAAGAACATAAGGAATAAAAGAATTGTAAGACTGGGGTAAGCCAATCTCTCCGACTGTTTAGAATAAGAAAGTAAGCAGAGATGCAATCCTACTGGGAGGCACTGAAGTGAACTATAAAGACAATGAAAAACACAGGGAACCCAAGAGCAGAGTCTCCCAAGGGAACACTTGCTGGGCCGGCCACTGTGCACATCCACAGCATCTGGCACACTCTAGGGACACAGAAGCTAGCTATTTGTTCAATAAATGAACAAACAAATCCAAAACAGTCATGTGAAAACCCAAGACATAGATGGCTTCAAGTAAAAGATCCATGGGCAACTCAAGGTCTGGTTACTGGATTGGGCTACTATAACGTCGTTGAGGCCCTAGGAAGAAAGAGGGTTTGTTGTTGTTGTTGTTGTTTGTTTTCCGGTGGTAGCAGAATCGAGATTGGAATACATTGAAAGGAAATAGATAATGAAGCAGCACAGATACTAACGAAACTGATTTCTAATTAAAAAGTCTGCCAGACAAGAGCAGAAATTGTCAGTAGTTAAAATAGGGGAGGAAACATTATGAAAAGCTTTTTTTTTTTTTTTTTTTTTTTGGTAAGTTGGGAGAGATGTCAGATTTATATGTTGGGACAGAAGTCAAAGGGAAGAAGAACTGGAGAGAAAAAACCTTAGGTGACATAGTTTGATCTCTGGAACACAGAGAAGATGGGATTGAAAGCGAAGACAGAGGAAAAACAGTCGAAGACCAGGAAGCAACCCTCTTCCTGTAGAGCAATTAAATGTGGAAAGTAAGGAAAGTACAAAACTGCTTCCACTTTTGGCATAGAGAGGAAGCTTTAAGGGTACTCTGATTCAAATTCTGTAGCGAAGAAGGCATGATGCCTCTTCTTAGAAGGTTCCAGACAAGACAGGAGTTCTCAGGACACTCAGGGATTTGGAGAAAACTGTGCAACCAGATTCAGGAGTTTAACATGGATATGTGGAAAGGACTTTTGCTGAAGGGGAGGTGATAAATTTCAGTTGATTATAGCATCTGCTCAGTGGTTGGGTTTTCTCCAGTGGCATTCAGAGATCTTAATATAGAAACCAGAGGGTGAATGATGGGCTTAAATCAAGACAAGAAGTTGGCAGATAGCGTAGACCAGAACCAAGGAGTTGAGAGTGCTGGAATCCACACACTTGGGAGTGAGGCTGTGGAGAGAGAGAGAGTGGGGGCAGCAATAGTTAAGGAATATGAGAGCCTCAAGAACTTAATTTTTAAAAAAAGAAATAAAAAGGAAAGGAAAGGGCACAACTGCTCCTAGGTATGGTGGAGGAGAAATTTTATTGTAGATAAAAGGGAGAGCATAGGTAGAGGTAGAGACATCTGGGAGAGTCCAGAATGCATATGACCAGGAGGAGCTGGTCTAAGTGGAGAGCGGGGAGGGAAAGGGAGAGAAGAGAGAGGGAACCAGGTGCAGCAGCCAAGAGGCCAAAAGAAAAAAAAGGGAAGGGGCAGGTAACCAAAATGTCTGGATTATATAGGGAAGAGCCTCTGGGAAGGGTAGCCCAGCCTCTGGGCTGGAGAGTTCAGGGTAGAGGGCAGGGTATGCCAGCCACACTCTGTAACAGGTAGAGACTGAGGGATGCTGGGAGAACCTGGAGGTCAGGTCCACTTTGATATGTTAAATAGGCACCACTTGTCCTGAGTTTGAAACTTAATACTCTTAGATATGGTGGAGAAGAAGAATTACCAGAGGTGAGAGGGCCAGCAGAGCCAGAGGCTTCTGGAAGTGTCCAGACTGAACCAGGCCATGAGATAAGGGGGAGGGGAAGAAAGAAAGAGAGAGGGAACAGGAGCCAAGAGGCCAGGAGACCAACAGACAAAGAGACTGGCACAGCCCAAATGGCCGGGTTATATAGGGAAGTGAAGCTGGGGGGAGGGGCCCAGCCTAGGTCAGAAAGTTTAGGGTAGGGTGTGGGGTACTGCAGCCAGAAGATCTGTAAAAGGTAGTGATTGAGGGAGACCAGCTTTGATATGTTAAATAGCCGCCTTCTGAGCTCTTTTTTTTTCTGAGTTTGAGTCCTAACACAAACAGGACAGCCTAAAGCTGTAGGTGATTGAATCAAGGGAACTGACTGTGTGAGGCCATATCTCAGACATATCTACCACTTCTTCTAAAGAACCACTTCCTGCTGTACCAAGGACACATTTAGGAATTACTGAAGGTCAAACTAGGGGAAATTGAATGATTCAAGATGTAGCTCAGAAGTTAAAATGAAAGGTTCAAAACAGAATACAAGCAATACTGGACTAGATCTGGGTAGCACAGCAAAGGTGATAAAGAGGGTCCATGATTTCTTATAGACTGGTCTCATGTGGCATTGGGAATCACCTTATGTGCCTCAAGATATGAGGATGAGTCCCCACAAAAGCAGAAAGGAAGGCAAAATCTCAAGTCTACAGCTTCAGCAGAAAGCATTTCAGGATGATAAAAAGGAAGGGTTTCTTTTATTAATTTGAAATGTAGTTACTTACATAATATACAACCAACTGCACTACAGATAATTGATAGGGAATGCTTTTAAAATGTGCATTTTAAAAGTTGCTAATATTTTTACCAATGAAGTAACTGGGCTCTGATTCTAAATACCTTATTCTTGAAATGCAAAAACTTATGCTTCAATATACATACTGGTGTTTTCCTATTTGCTAATTGCACAGCATAAGACAAAAGTCCTTTGAATCTAGGATGCTAATATAATAACAGTTCTGTGTTTTAGTAGAGTAGAAGATGCGTTCTTCAGCTTGCATACCATTAAAGGGACAATCAGAGGAGAATGTCACTTGCATCATCAGATGACCTTGGTCTGTGATCTTTGTAGAACAAACAGCTTTAAGTGAGAAGCAGCAGCTAATCTGGCCATGTCACAAACAATTGAGAACTCATCCCACACTATCCTGCAGATCTGAATTATAGCACTCTTTTATGTAGTTACGCTGTAAATCACCACCCACTATTTATGGCATTTCGGAGCTTCTAGCCAAAATATCAAGTAAATCAAATTGGAGATGAAATATTTTTGGCTTAAACCAATCCAATATGTTCTTGCTCCTGGCAGCTGGAAAACTCAAGAGTTATTTTACATCTCCATGTCTGAAATCCAAAAAAATCACAATTTTGGATGACCCTGTGCACTACAACTAGAATCCTGGAAATCTCAGGATGGTTGGGAAATTAGCGGAAGTGGGGGTGAGGCAGAGGGGAGCAGCTACTGTTCCTGGGTAAAACGGCAGGAGAATCACTGTAAGGTACATTAACTAGAAGCCAAAGCAAGAGATCGTGAATGGTGAAAATGTATAAAAGATTCTCAAAGTGGTGTCTGAGCCTGACTGCTAACACGAGTTGAAATATAAAGATGCATTGTGCTGTACTGCACAAAGTCAGTTAAAGGATAAAGAGTCGAGCCCCCAGTTGAGCCTGGTAATTATCCTAACAAAACACTCATGTAGAAAGCAATTGCTTTTCTTCAAGGCTGTTGTAACAATTACTAAGGAAAACAGAGGGAGACAGAGGAAGACTAAGGGGATGAGCTAAAACACGGATGGAAACAATAACGGAACTGTTCACCCCCACGGGGGAATAAATGTCATAATTGTCTGAGATTCATAAGTAAAAATAGCTACTTCAGTCTTATCAGGAAATAATTTAATTCAGCCACAGGATAGTTCATAAACATACAATGAAACAATTTAACACTTGGAGAATAAGACACAGTCTAGTCTTTGCTCCACTGTTATTGCCCAGAATGTGATACTGAGGGTGTCTCCTCTGTGCTGGCATCAGCTGCATCCATGGACTGTAACATATGGACAGGCCGTATTCAAGCTAACTATTGCTGCAGGCTTAAGAGAATTTCTCTTAGCAGTTATGGATACGCCTGAAAACAGGAAAGAAATCAGAAAGAAACCATCTTAACTCTTGCCAAACTGTTCTTCCAGAATAGATGGAATTCAAATGTGACCGTTCATTCACGGATACTGACAATGTACCTTTGTCCTTCATGACTCTGGAGTGACAGCTACTATTCTAACACGAGAGTGCTTTGGAAGGCGTGGTATGGTGATATTTTATTTGTATTAAAATGTTATTTGTATGTTAATAAATAAAGTTGCCCGGGGGTCAGAGCTATTAGCAAGCCATAGGAAAGCAGGGCAGTGGTGGCATACGCTTGTCATCCCAGCACTTGGTAGGCAGAGCTGGGTAAGTCTCTGTGTGTTCAAGGATACAGCCATTATTGGATACACATGCCTTTAATCTCCATACCAATCATGGAAAACCTGGAGGCCTATACAGACAGGCCGTGACGATGCAGTCATGTGGTTGGGTTTACAACCAATGAGAAGGCAGAACAGGAACGTTATATAAAGACTTTAACACAGGGGTAGCTCTGGTTCAGAGAGGTAGGACCACTGCAGGAGGAAGGGTAAGGTTTTAGCTCTTAGCTCTGACCTCTTGGCTTTCTTCTTTGCATTGGTTCTGTGTTTCTTATTTAATAAGAAGGTTGGTTACATCTACAGCGTGGCCCTTCCTCTTCCTCTCAGCTCTACCTGGTCTCTACCAATGTTAACACACAAAATGTATTTTTTTTTTTTCGTTTTTCACAAAATCAGCCACATGATGTGCTCTCTTGCTTTTTGTCCAATGGAGTCACTATCCTTTACCTTCCCTGTATCTTATGTCATCACTAAGGACTAGCTAAGGGTACTGATGAAATGTATGGACTTGGCCGCAGACAGACACATAGGAAATTTCTAAACACTTTTAAGCCTCCAGATGGCTCAGAGTACTTCTCAGTGAATAAATGAAACAGTGCTTGGTAATCTCTAGGCAAATCTAAGTACTCAGTTAAAGTTGGTCATTTTAGTATCACATTTTCTCTATGCAAATAGCTTATTCAATGAAACAGTATAAACTTATAACCATAGAATTTTATTTTTAAAACATGATGAAATATTGGAGCCAGGGCCCATTGGATGGAGACCATCACAGAACACCATAACTGGTCAAAATGCAGAGAACAAGTGTTGTAGGGTGCACAGTCCTGATTGATAAATCCACAACATAGCTCTTGTGCCTAAAATTTAGGGACCATCTCAGAAGATGGCGTAGAAAGACTGTAAGAGACAGCAGACCAGGACATCTACTGTGAGAACTGTCTTCTAGACATGACAGGGTAGCTTCACCTATGATACCTTAACAATATGAGGCAGCAAGACCTGAAGAAGTACACCACCAATAGACTGCTAATAGGGGACGGGGATATCTCACAGGATCTAAACCCTAGAGAAAGAACTACAGACAAGTAGGTAATGTTGAGGACAAGAGAAAATATTCTTCCCTGGGGATGAACTCTTTAATTGGTTACCCAATACTAAGTGGTTAGCCATGAAATTATATGCATCCAAGTAGCACTAAATGGACTGAACAGATTGTATTTATATATTTAGCCGTGTGTGTGTGTGTGTGTGTGTGTGTGTGTTTGTGTGTTTGCGCACACATGTGTGTATGTGCAACAATAACAATAAAATAAAAAGAGGCAATGATTTTGAGAGAAAAGCAAAGGGCGGTGGGTACCAGGGAATGGAGAGAAGAAAAGAAAAAGGGAAATAATGTAATTGTGTTTTAATTTTTAAAAATTCAAAAAATGAAAAAGGAAGTTAGCATCATGAAATTAAAAAATATAAATATCAAATATTAGATATCACTTGATTACAAGGCAGACGCCCATAAATAAGGAGTCATGAACCCGTGATTAAATGATATGAAAATTTACATTGCTCTAAAGCACCTACAAGTCCATCTAGATGCATTCATAATCACCTTACCTCCTGAAACTGTTAGATTTTTTTTGTAATTAATAGAAAAACCGAAAAGATTTTTCTTTGAGCAGAGAGCAGAGGTTAATGAAAATCATCAATAACAACCACAAAAAGTAAAGAAGAAAAAAAAGAAAGAAAGATAAGAACTAGCCTTTTCTCTCCTCTGAGCAAACCCTACATGTTGTATACATTCTGTCATTAACTATGGAGATTTGATCTGAGGAATCACAGAACACCAACTTCTATTTTTAGAAAGATGTAATTATCCAGACGTGAAACTTGAACATGTTGACTGTGACCTGATTACACAGAGAGCACTGGAGTCTTTTATTGTGCCTGGAGTTATCAGGATGACCATCCATTTTCATTTTACTAGCAAAGAATGGAAGCCCTGCTGTTAAAGACGCCCGAGTAACAATTTAATTCCAACAGTATTGATTGGCCTGGGACCACGTGGGAAAGCTTTGGGCTCAATGGTGGCGACTGGAAGTCGGGAGAGAGGACAAAGATAGGGAGGGAAGCACAACAAGCAGCGCTCCTCACAGTCAGGGGTAAGGATGTCTGAACAAGTGGGAGGTTAGCAGGGATTCAAGTGCTGGAACAAAAACGGAGGTCAACAGGGTGAGGCCGACCGTGAAGGGCTGGTCTTCTTAACTGGGCAGAGGGATGAGGATTTAGTAAGACAGCTCACTTCTACGGGCACTTACAAAATAAATAGGATTTCAGGAGGTGTGAAAGATGCCAGAAGGAAGGACAGGATAAAGATTCTTTGGAATAACCGGGAAGCAGGTGTGGGCAACAGTCAAGGAGACTGAGTAGCATGGCAAAGGAGGGCTGAAAGCCTGAAGGGTTCTGAGTAGTACGTAGAATAACAACAGTGAGCTACTGGGAGTTATACTACACATAAACGACAGGACTAACACTGACCCACCAAGAGCCAGGCACCCACCATGCACGTCCTGCACTCTTCAGTATTTGATGTAAAAAAAACACTCTTCAAAATAAGTGTCGTCTGTTTTTTTAGAGACGTTAGGAAAATCGCCAGTGCTCACATTGTTAAATAAAGTACAAAATTAGAATTTCAATGGATTTAACTCCAAAGATTCCCCATGCTTAGTCTGTATGGGTATGTTCCCATTTATATGAAAACTACTATGAAATCATATAATTCATCTTTTCCACAAATGTTTGACCCATTATTTTCTTTTTCCCATCATTTTGGGCAGATAGATACTATAATATATTCCAATTTTAGTTTATATAGTACATGCAACTAAGCACTAAAAGGTATACCTAAAATACAATATATGTTATAATTTCTGGTGAGGAAGCACAGGCCTATTTACTAGGCCCTTCCTACAATGAAGGGGAAATAGATTATGGCTCAGCTCCATTTCCCCATAACTACCATCTAAGATACTTAGAAGGCATGGATGCTACTAGGGTAAAAAGAATGGGCCAGAAGAACATCCAGGAAAACAAGTTAAGTTTGGGGTCATTGTTTACTGGCATGCTTCTTAAATCACAGGAATGGAGAACTTGGTACAACTTAGAAAGGAAAAACCGTGAACTAGAGAGAAGGCAACCATGTAAACTGACCAAAACTCCTTTGAGAGTTGTGTCTCAAACATCAAGTCTACCTTGATTGGAATATGTCTAGATTGGCACATCTAGAATATGTTTTTAATTTATATTTATTTATGAGTATGTATATATGTGTGTTCATGCATGCATGTGTCTATCTGTGTGCACGATGTGTGTGTTGGTCAGAAGAGTGTATCCCATCCCCTGGAGCTGGATTTACAAATTGTTGTGAGTTACAAATGTGGATGCTGAAGACTAAACTCAGGTCTCCTGCAAGACCAGCAATACTCTTAACCACTGAGTAATCACTCCAGCCTGCTATAAGTAGTATATGCCAGTGCACTCTCTACAACAAAAGCATACCAACCACAAATTGAAAAATCCTGTTTCATAACTAGTAAGAGATGGCAAATAAGCTATACCACCTAAAACTCTGGTCTTTGGAGCATGGTTAGGGATGCCAGGTTGAATTATGTTGAGGGTTTTGAGGTATTCTCCCTCTGGGACAGAAGTCATATCTGTGTGTAATCATTCCCCTCCCAGCAAGGAAGATGGCTGCAAGTCACTGTCACTCCAACTAATGGAATAAACTACCACCAGCCTAATGCAAAATCCTGCCCAAAGCTGTGGGTCCTGCTGTTGGGACACAGCTACCTCAAGGCAATATTGCTCACAAGCCAACTTAAGCCCAAGTGAATGTTTGGTTTTCATTTTTTAAGGTCAATACAATTTCCACTGACCAAAAGAAATATAAAAAGTAGTTAGCTTGATCCAGTTCCTTTTTATTCTTTTACAATTTGTACATATTTTGTCATCTTAATAAATCTTCACTGATTAGCAATTGTTTTTCTGATGGAGAAAAATACACAGTCCACATGTGTGGCAATATGTCTAAATTAAATGCTTTTTGTAAAAAAAAATTGAAAATAATAACAGCAAGTGTTAAGAGACATTTTTGAGGCTTTATTTTATACCCTCTAGTTACAGTCCTGGAAATGAGTGAATTATAAAACAGATAATTATGTAGCTATGCCGTGTAGCACCCAGCTATAATCTGAAGTGATTCCCTCCTTAAGAATGGACATTTTAGAACAGTTACTATAAGGGATTTAGGAAGGAAACGCTGCTCAGGAAATACCTAGCAGAAACACCAGCAAATGCTCAGTTGAAAAAACTTATAAATCATATATATATATATATATATATATATATATATATATATATATATGAATCATAGTAGTATCTGAAGTGTTTATACTAAATTTTGATACTTTTTCTAATAAGATCATTTCCAGTTCTTCTCTGTCCTTATGGAATTCTTACCAACAATCCTTCATACTACTCGCAACAGTAGAACTCAGTTACAACTACATGTCAAAGTCTCATTTCATTTTTTTTTTTTTTTTTTTTTTTGGTTTTTCGAGACAGGGTTTCTCTGTGTAGCTTTGTGCCTCTCCTGGAACTCACTTGGTAGTCCAGGCTGGCCTCGCACTCACAGAGATCCGCCTGACTCTGCCTCCCAAGTGCTGGGATTAAAGGTGTGCGCCACCACTGCCCGGCTCTCATTTCATATTTTAAGTAAATTTTACAGTTTGTGCAGAAGATTGCAGGTGACCAGCATCTACTTGGTTTGTGAGATTAAACTGTGGTGTTTTTTTTTTTTTTCACTTCAAATAGTGAAATGATGTTTTAAGTGAGGGAGAATGACTAACTGGATCTGCCCCATACACAACTTTTCCAAACTAAGGTTAGATGCAGAAAATTAATGGATGTCAGGATCGATGTCTCACTTCCAAGCTGGATTCCTTTAACAACGTATTTTGCATGGCATTCTTCTTAAGAAGTCCAAATGTGTTGCACTAAGGACTGTTCTGGAACCAAAGCTCCTGTTTATTGTACTGTGGAAAGCAACGTCTGTCTGTCCTCTACGACTTTCACGGAAATAATTTCATAGGTTTGCAAATGAGTGTTCAAAGAAGACTTTGCAACACTACATAGGGATAAGGGAAATGTCCTCTGCCATTTTTGTGTGAAGGTAAACCATAGTTTAAAAATCAGATTCAGAAACTTTTAAAATTGTGGTCCAATCATTCTAGACGTCACTGTTTTATAAGTGTTTTCATAGGTGTGCATTTTGAATTGTTTTATGATTTCAAAAACAGCATTCTCAGCCTTTAGGTTCTCTTTTCAATGACAATGTTCACAAGCACTAAACTAAGCCTTGCCCCATCGATAATCAGCTGCCTCTTCCTCTTCACCCAAGCATCAATACCACTATATCTGTGCACGGCTTCTACCGAACTGGCTATGAGACATTAAAACCTCCATGACCTTGACTGATGTAAAACCAATTCCAAGCCCAGTGCCTTTAACTGCATGATTCTGCTGCATGACAGGACAGATCCTGAGGGAGCCCGAAAATAGTCAAGTTCTATGTCCCTTGGGGTAGACAGATAAAATGAGGCAGAGCCTGTCTAAACAGCACATTTGTTCTAACTAGTCATGGTGCTTTCTGAGGCTTTACTCTGGAAACTGTACTGATTGTACCAGTGTTCACCTTCTTTGGATGCTACAGAGGCATTTCACACATGAGTCAGGCTTGCCAAGCTTCAGTGTACACAGGGGAAACCAGAAATGCGGTCGTACAAGAAAAACTGAGTTCAAGTTCAAACTTTCACCCCTGTCCATTCAGTTCCAAAAGAAAGTTTCTATATTCTGCTTTTCCATTGCTGGTTTGTATTTTGGTAAAATTTGGCTTCTGTGATTAACAATACAAGATAGAATATGCTTTTTTGGTCTCATATTCATGGCAAATATAAAGCAGACATTGCTAATAACTATAAACCTCCTTTAATTTACATGGTACTTGCTTCTATATCCAAGTATTTAAAAATATTCATTTATGATATTACTTAAATATTATAAATTCAGTCTTAGGTTTAAAAATTTATCTGGCCATTAAACAAAAATGAGGGCAAAACACCCATATCTCTGAACATGTGTACTATGGTTCTGGCCCTGTGCCTAACAAGAAATAACTCTGAAACAATTGGCTGGTAGAAATATTAATAGATATGGTTTCACTAACCAGGCTATCCTGTTACACGGGTGGTGGTAGAGCATTCATCTGTTTTGAAGACTATCATTTGGATGATATCTTATCATGATTATGATGACCCTAAAATGTTGTGAGAATTTGTTCTGTTCAGCCAATGGCTTTGGAGTATAAGCCCTAGGGCGTGGCTTTGTCTGCATACATGACCCCTTAAGAGCTGAGAGAGAGGAGTCATTTGCTCTCCTGGTGGCCAGGACCTGTTCAAGTGGCATGGAGCAGCTTGAAGTTGGTCCCCATTACCCCTGGGGCAGAAGGACAGGACAGTGGTAGCTGGAGCAGTGTGCTCAGCAGTGGCGTCTTCCTTGTTCTGTGTTAGTGAGTCTGTATCCCCATTGCACCCCCTTAATAAATTAATAATAGACCTCTGTGGATTGTCACATTACTAAAATATTTCACTAAGTAGCCAGTATATAATTAGACCTTGCAAAAAGAATAATGGCAGTAGTTGTGATCATTACAACTCTGGCTACTGAACCACCATTTATATATACATTTGCTATGCTGCAGCTCACTCTGTCTGTCCGTCCATCCATCCATGCACGCATGCATCCATTGATACATATATACATATATACATCTCTCTATCTATCTACCTACATACCTACCTACCTATCTGCATATCTATCTCATAATTCTGTGAGAGTTATTACCCCATTCTACAGATAAGAAAACAAAGGTTCCCCAGCTGCTCTCTGTGGCAATATGATTTGATCCAGCTTGTCTAGCTTCAGATACTGTGTGTACAACCACCATATGAAACTGCTGCACAGAGAAATCAACCAAGGAGGAATGTTTACAGGCCAACTCCAGCAGAGGGAAGTAAACATATCAGGAGTTGCAGGTTAGAAGTTTCCTCTAATTGCTGGGCCTGTTGAGCGGCTCCTTTAATCTGAATACATATGAGGGGCAGAGTAGTTCCTTGCTCTTCTCACTGTGTGCCTGTAACTCAGCTTTCCAGAGAGGAAATCAAGAAAATGGATGAAGAAATGAAAGCATACAAAAGCATGAAAATCCATTTTACTTATAAGCAAATACTGCAGACATAATGGAATATTAAAATGGAAGTTTTGGCTGAAGCACCAAGACAATAATTAGCACATTGCAAGGGAGGTGTTAGACCATATGTTGGATTCCCAAAGGAGGATTCTGAGAACCAGTTACTCATTTTTAAAATGCCACACCGCATCAAAGTTCTAGCATTAGAAATTAAGGAGCAGAACTTAGCTGGGAGAAGTTACTGATAACTGCTGAATTCCACTGTGAATAATGGGAATTCTTGCCCTCATCTCAGCCTGGGGAAACTTCAGTGGGACCTGCTGAAAACTCTAGTAAGGACCCCTTGCAGTTTGATGTATACATGGATTGATGGTCATCTCAGGTATAAAGGCCAAGTATCTGGTTAGTACCACCAACAGTAGAGTGGAAGCAGGATTCCTGAGCTGGGGGCCTGAATATGACGGAATTCATAGAAAAGGTTTTCTATGGACCAGATACAGGTATTTCATAAGTAGGAATCAGAATGGTATCACCTGTGGTCATACCCAAGAATCCTGCTTGGAAAGGATAAAGAGATCTCAACAGAGTACCTTGAAGAGACCACTAGCTCTTTTTTATAATACAGATGGTCGAGCCCATTAAAACAACTGTAGGGTTGGGGGTGAGTTTACACTGGACTAACCACTACCACCACAACAAAGTGTCCAAACCCCAAATGAACCAGAGCAATAAAACACAAGAAAGTCAGCCGTACCATCAAGCTTATCCGAGAACAGCAGCACCAGCCCAACACCACAGTTCTTGCCTAGAAAGAGCTTTCCTGTCCCCTCTCTCTTCTCCTTCCTGTGCTCCGAACCCAGTGAGAAGGTGATGCTTGCTAACTCAGAAGCCTGCCTGCAGAAAGGACGAGGAGACCAACTAACTACTCCCTACCCCAGTGAAGTTCACTTGTCTCCAGAAGGCCTGTGTTTGAGGGAAGAAACTTCAAACTGTTAAATAATACAAAGGGTAAACATGTTGAAATTATTAGATTGAGTCAGTAGTCATACAAAAGGTTATTGTAGACTAAATATATTCAGTGTATCTACGAAGACTGCACAAACTTTTAAAATGATACAAAATTCTAAATTCCTTAGGTGTCAAAGTAACACACATGGAAAATTCCACATTTGCCCTCATGTGACAGATCTCAATCAATATGCAGACACATTAACAATGTAGTGTAAAACTAAAACAAGGTTATAGGAGATTAGGAGTACCTGGAACATAAATAAATCTTTTATTTAGATGTGGTTCAATCCCCAGGATTATTCTGAACCACCCCCCAAAAATCAACCCCGATAACTTGCTGGGGCCATGTGCCTTTAGAAAGTGCTCTAGAAGTACTTTACAAGAGAGCCCAAAATGTTGGAAAAGCTGCATTAGCACACAGAAAGGAGCGAGGAAAGACTAGAAGGTGCTTCACAGAGTGTGTACTTACAAAGATTTACAGTAAATTTGTGATTTCACCTAACAAGCTGCGTCTGGTCAAGGTAACAGTGGCGTAAAGGACTCTGTACTGAGGACACGCACACACAGAATCCTGCTCATGGCTCTTCTGCCTAGAAAAGGCCACACAGGGACCTCAGAACATGGACTTGAAAGTGAAATTGCCTGAGCTCCTCAGCAGCTACATCTGGAAAGCAGGGGAACAGAGGGAAGGTGTTTTGTGGTACTGTGAATACGGAATAACTTTAACATGTGAGAGCATCAAGTTGAAAAGGACCTAGAAAACGACACCTCATAAGCCTGGCACCACAGTTATCAAATATTTATATCGAACTGTCTTGTTTTTTAACCTATCTTAGCTGCAAACAGCGCTGGGGGCAAAAAGTCCATGGTTCTACCCTCCCCTCTGAATCCTGAGCATGTTAGTTCACTTTCCCCTCACCTATGATGTGGTTACTACCACTATTCTCAGTTTACTGGTAAGAGACTAGGACAGATGAAGGGGAAGGTCTTTGCCCATGGTAACAGGTACTATACAAGCACCATACTGCAGAACCAGAATGCACAGACCAATGTTACCAATATTTTTGTCATCTCATGATTACCAAAGTTATTCATTTTGAGGTCAAATACCTAATATGGTACGTGCCGTGGGGAATTAATTAAAGGATACTCGAAACCTAGATTAAAGCCTGTATCTTTTCTAATGAAACAGTCCTACATTCAGCATGTCTCATAGATGTTTCAAGGTTATATTTGAATATAATGAGTAAAATCAAATAGTTCTGCTTTTTAACTTCAAGTGAAAGATCTTCGTGTTACAGCACATACTAAACAAGAACCTAATTAAACGCATAATGTAGCTGTCAGGTTCATGACTTAATGGCTGTGAAGAAAGAGGCTGCGATTTAAATAACTTTAAAGTACAATAGCCAATCAGGTGAGTGCTTATAAACAGTTGACTTTCATCTCCTATCTTCATTCAACTTTTCCCTTAGCCTTCAGTACTTAACGTCTAAAATGGGAATTTGTTGACATATTTAAATGAGAATTATGTATACACAGGAAAGTATCACTTTTCATCTATGAAAAGCCATAAAATGTTAGTTACCATGTGTTATATTTGCTATACCAGGTCTTACTGTGTATTTTAATATACAAGAGTAACAAAACTTACACAGTTAGCTGCCAAGAGGGTGACAGCCCCTGACTTACAAAAGATGCACAATGTTAAATACAAGTGCCCTAAGCTTTTTCCTAACAGCAAGTCATGTATCTAGCATTTAGAAATGAGGGAACAGTCATCTCCTATGTATGTCAATGCAAAACTGACCTCGGCCAGCAGCCTTTGCCATCCAGAAGAGGAGACTGCAAACATGTACTACATATGAAACAGTCCCCAGACTTGAATCCAAGCCCATGTCACTGCTTGTACATTATTTCTTCACTAGGTGCATAGACAGATATACGAATATGAGCATGGAAGGGGACACTAAGCTAATAATACCTTGTAATGATTAGGTGAAGAATTCTTGACATGCTCAATACTTTGGTATTTAGGAGTAGAAGTCATGGAATCTCCTTTCTCTGTTGACTTCAGAATAAAAAAGTGACAACTCATACATTAATGTACATGCATGCACATATGTGTACACAGATCTGTGGGGGGGTCTTTTTTCCCTCTCTGCTTGCCGGCCATCAGTCAGAGAGGGGAAAGAGGCAGAACGGGCGACAGAAAGCTTTGTACATGGCCCACGACCAAAGACAGAGAGAGGCCTCTGGGAGACAGACCTCAGTGAACCAGCTCAACTTTATTCCAGAGTACAAGGAATATATAGGATTGAGGAGCCTGGGGACAAACCCTAATTTGCATTAAGTGGCACACTCCTATCACAAAGCTTAGAAGGTGGCAGTAGAGTCCTATAGGGGAGCTCCTAGCGTTAGTCTTCTCAGCCGAGAGAGATCTGTGCCAAGGGTCAAGCTAAAGATGAATAAGGCATCTGGTTTAGAGACAACTTTTAGTTAAGGTTAGTCCTCCAGGCCCAGGGACACTCTCCAGATAAGATCCAATAGGAGCAGAAAGTTCTGCTGGAGGGAGGGAGCTCCGCTTTGCCAAGCCTCCAGTTCATGGGGAGGCTGCGACCTCTACCAGCCAGCAAAAATCTCCCAACCATCTACGTTTATCATCCTACAGCTACTAGATACTTAGTGCTTTGCTCTGTGCTAAACCAGGTACTGGGTTTAAAAAAAAAAAAAACAAAAAAACACACATTTCATTTTGTTGGAACTTTTGGACTAGCTCGAGACACAAAAGGCTAGCAGTAGGAAGTGGCCTGGAACTTGCTAGGACAGGGAAGTACTAAAGGCCTAAGAGGTCCCCACAGAGGGTGGTTTCACAGTGATGTCACAGCTGAGATGGGGAGGGAAGAGTGGCACTGAGGGAATATATATGACAGCTGCAGCCAGAGAGATGGGGGGCATGCAACATCCTGTGGGGGTGAGAGTTGGGCAGAAACACAGAAAGTTCATAAAGGGCTTATGAAATCAAGCTCCTCAAATAACACTCAATAAAATAGTTCCCTATGCCTTCAATATATGCATTTCTTCCCGTGACTGTTATTAATAGCTACCTGCTTTTGAAGAAGTTTCTAAATCTAATAAAAAATGAAAAGTGCAAATACCTAAAATAAACCACTAAAAATTTTTTTCTAAGTACAAAATAAAGAGATTTCTTGAGCTGCTTCTTCCAAGTTCCGGCACCATGCATTATGACTAGAGGACATGGACTATGACACTGAACTCGCTTGCGCTGAGAAAGAATGCACGCAGATAACAAGGATTTTCATTTGGGCACATAGCACTTTGCTTTCATAGGCATTTTCTGCTCTGCCCATGAGCATCAGAAACTTGAGGGAACATTAATGTTCCTTGAACTAAGTAACTGACTTTTAGGAAAACGTCGACAATTTCACTTTATGGAGAAGGATTCCTTATGTTGGGTACACGCTAGGAAATGCCTCTACCTGGGCACCTGTTCAGATTGCCAAATGGCAAAGATGAAACGCAAGCACCGGAAATGAACTTCGATGACTTTGGAGCCTCGGTTAACAGTTGATTGGGCTTCAAGAAACAAGAGGAGTAACTGGGTTAAACAGGCTGCAGGATACCTGAGAACTCTGCTTTCCACGCCCATGTCTGCTACACCCAAGCTGGCTGTCTAGATATCACTTCTCACACCTGGGGCTTATGCAGAGGGATGGAAGGGGACACAAGGGAAGGACGTCCTCTCCTCTGAGAATAGCACATAAATCTGCTTACATTTTATGGGTCAAAATTTGGTGGCAAAGCTCTATGGAGTACAATGTTTTCGACAGGCAGTAAAGTGTCAGGTTGGAAAGTGTGTGTTTCTAAGACAAGGACTGAGGGAAAGATCGTAGGAGGCAACCCCCAATATACGCCAGAGGTGCACGCTCATCTGAACTTAAAACTGTGAGCATGTGCTTCTGACTGAACGCCTGTGGGTCTCCCAAACTCATACTGAGATGCAGCCCCCAATGGCACTGTGCTAGGAGATAGCACCCAGAGTGATGATTAGGTTGTGAGGATGCCATCACCATGAATGGGACTCGTGCTCTTGGGAAAGGAGCTGGGGAAACCTGTTTGGCTCTGTTTTGCTTCTTTGGTTCTTTGGTAATATCAAGACTTTTGTATAAAAATGTACTTATAGCAATGTTTCTAGGAAGAACAATGGGAGGATCTACACAAAAGCCTTATGAAGTCTATAAATAATTTATGAGTAAATTTGTCAGAATTAATCCTAAAAAAAGAATCTGAGATGGGATAAAAATATGAACCCAAATGCTAATTATGAATGTTACAAAAATACAAATTAATAATCAGAAAAAAATATTAAAATTGAACAAAATGATTAGATAATGAATTATAACACTGCCATGCTATATAAATACTAGAATATTTATTTGGAGCTTTTTTTTTTTTTGAAACTGAATCTCATTCTGTAGTCTAGGCTAGCCTGGAACTCATTGTCTACTACAGGTCTCCCACAGATTTTTGGCAATCCTCTTGCCTCACCTTCCTGAATGCTGGGATTGTGGACATATGCTATCACATTTAGCTAACATGTTTAATTTCAAAGGCCTACTTGATGATATGGAAAAATTCCCTGACACTACACTGGTGTGGGAAGCAGGGTAGCCAGTGAGATTGCACATGACTACTTTCTTCCTCTTCTACATATGTAGGTCCTCATCTGTGCTTCCTGCTGACCAATAGGAAGCACACTGCAATTTCTTGTCTGAGGTTCCATTAGTGACGCCTTTACCAATCCTACTGGCAACTTTCTTTATTCTCCAAATTTCCTAATGTGAATACTACATTAATACAGTCAGACCTCAAGGTTATTGAGTATCCATCTTACAAAGATGTATAAAGTCCTTAGAAAATATGATTATACAGGTTTTATATTAATAAATACAACTGAAACCATATAAAGCTAATTTTGTGCAATAGAAAAATATAACTATAGGCTTGATAAAGGCACTTTGAAGGACATTCAGATGGCTAACTAATCTTTATGTGACAGAAAACACCCAAATTATAACATATCTTCATATTCCCATTAGAACAACAAATATTAAGTTATGCACTTGAATTTAAAAGTACATATCTGTATTACTTAAAGATAAATTTCAGAATGTTAAGTTGGTTTAATAAAATACAGTGTGCTATTTATTCAAGTTGTTAGTCAAACAACTGGACTAGGTTAAACTTCAGATTATAGCAAACCTTTGGTAACTAACATTCAATTCTCAGAAAGTAATGATTTCACTTAGAAAAGCTACCAGGACTCAACTCTAATAACAAAAATATGTCACTAAAATAATAACTTTCCAATAAGCACTAAAAGGATTACCTGGTTTCAGTTTCCAAGTGTAAATTCAATATGAAATGATATTGCCAAAAATCTCTGGTCTAAAGGGTTTTGTTTAAACATCTACAAAGAGAGTATACAGTTAGCTTCCCCTGACTGATGTGAGCCTCTACAAACACATCAATACACGAGCACAGAAGAACCTGCTGCAAGAGATTGTTTTTGTCGATACAAAGCAAGGTCACTGCATTACAGGAAGATGCTTGTTTACTTCACTTCCTTAAAGGGGATTGTTCAAGGGCAAATTCTCAGGGAATGACTCTAAGAATCTTTGAAACCCTTGAAAAATAGACAACTTTGAGGAAAATTCTGAATAACTAATGGGATACTTCTGGATAATGTAGTAAACAGAAGCAAAAAAGTCTATTTGTAAAAGTTGTTTGCATTTGTCTTGGTGTGCTGTTTTTTGAATATCTTTTCTCCAACTTTTAAAACAATAAAATGGAATACACATTACAAGAAAATAAGTTGACAGGAACTGCAGTGCTTCCCTCAAGAAAAACTTTGAACAACCAAATGCTAACACCTTTTAATCTGCCTTAATGAGGGTCTGCCCTATGTTGGACACTGTGTTGGCTGCTAAGAGCTTTTGTTAATGCTTATTGAATACTATACTTCCTTTCACACATCAGGTTAATAACAAGGAATAGAGACAGTGATGTGTGAGGCATGTACTTGGGGAATTAAACTGAAGAGGCATGCATACAAAACAGCCCTTAGTAATTGAAATCAATAATATTTTAAAGGAACATGTTTTAAATAAAAATTAATTCAAATAATCCGTGATGAACAAATAAACATTTAATACAGATATATCAGGAGGCATATACAAAATTTGTTTTGATTAAGTGGAAATAATTTTAAAAGAATCATATTAACATGTTTTTGAGCAAACAGAACATAATCCTTTTAGTAGAATGTCTTACCCATTCTTTAACATCTCTTTTAACCAATTCTGTCTTGAGATTATGATGACAAAACATCACCCTGAATATTTCCACATTCATTCTTTACTGAGAGACTAAAAGGAAATTAGGTATAAGGCACAGACATCCTTAGACAAAAGCCATTATAGAAACAACACATTACTATTTACAAGGCAAATCTCATTGTGGATGATGGATGACTTGGACAGAAAATTCAAAAGGAGAAAAATATCATTACACTACTCCTTTAGAAACATATTTAATATTTAGATAACCTCCCGTTTTTCATTGTCTAAACATCTCAAATGATTTCCTCAAACCTTAGCAAACAGTCTTTCATACTGCCAACTCTAAGAGACCTTGTGGAGATAGGATGAAACACTCCAAGAAACAAAAGCAAAAGCACCCAAGAGAGAAAGGATGGCCTGATGACCAGCCACAGCTCCCGGAAGTCTTCTTCTAACAGACTCTGAGCATAACATAATAAAGGTGGCGGCGGAAAAGACAGCAGCCTTATCGCTGTTATACAGCAAATTAATAACTAGCAAGCACTGATAGTTAATGGACTAGACACTGCTTGGCTTAAACCAAGACTGCATACTGTGAAAGAAAATAGTTATTTCCAAATTAATAATTTGATGATTATCTATCACATTAAAACATTTTGTGTGTATTCATGTGAAATGTTTTGAGTTATAAAATAAATTAGTACTGTTTTTAAATAAAATGAAAGGATATATGGACTGTAATGTTAGATAATTAAATGCATCCCAAACCTTCCATTAACCTAAGTGATTGATTCTATTTCACTCTAGACTTTCTCCTTAAAAATTCTCCTCCTACTTTGTGGGTGGAATGGGGAGATAATTATTGAAATTGCTCATTTCTAAATTCTATATTACGATTCCTAAATCTGTATCTCCATGGTTAAGATGCCAGAAATAGACTCCTCGGGATTCCAATGACGCCCATGTGTTCAAGTGTAAGTGTAAAGGTGTAGTGGAATGTGATGTCCTCCGCAGGCTCTGGTATTTAAACTCTTGATCCCCAGGAGGTAGCCCTGTTTGGGGAGGCTTAGGAGGTGTGATCTTGCTGGAGGAAGTACTTGAGAGCAGTGGCTTCGAGGCTTCAGAGTCTCTTACCATTCCTTGCTTGTTCTCCCTGCTCCCTGCATTCTGTTTTAAGATATGAAACCTTAGTTTGCAGCTCTAGCTACCAGGCTTCCCCATAATGACGACAGACTGTTCACCTCTGGAACAGTAAGCCCAAATAAACCCTTCTATCCACAAGTAACCTCGCTTTGATCTTCTTAGTCTAAGCATGGTGATCTGATAGTAATTATAATAGTTCTGTAGGGTGAATCAATGATTGGCCATGAGGAGGGGCATATGTATAATTATCTCAGTATTTTGGCTTTATAAGGCAAAACCAAAGTACTTAAGTGTCTTTTTGTCCTTTCTTTTTTCATCTAAAATTCTTTCTACAGGCATATATTGTGTCTTGAGCATACTCAGCCCTTCACTCCATTTTCCCTAACCCTAACCCTAACCCCTTTGTTCATCTAGAAAATTTCATTTAATATATGCTCACATGACTTTATATAACTACATGAAATCTAGGAGTCCGGAAGGAAAGAAAACATAATATCTGTTTTTCTGAGACTGGCTGAAACTGTTTCATGTGATCAGCTCTCTCCAGTTTTACCCATTTCCCCCACAAATGATGTTCAGCCATTCTTCTTTATTACTAAAAATATTCCACATATATGTATATATGTACAGTACTTTCCATATCCATTCATCTAGGCAGCTAGGTTGGATATAGAGGTTAAGTACTGTAAAACAGTGCTGCAGGAAACACTGTAGATGCAAAAAATGCATGGATCTCTTTGATATGCTGACTAACCATTCAGTAAATACCTAGGAATGGTATAAGTCAGTCATATGGTAGATGTATTTTGTTTGTTTGTTTGTTTGTTTTTTCAAGACAGGGTTTCTCTGTGTAATTTTGATGTCTGTCCTGGATCTCGCTCTGTAGACCAGGCTGGCCTCGAACCCACAGAGATCCGCCTGCCTCTGCCTCCCGAGTGTTGGGATTAAAGGCATGCGCCACCACCACCCGGAGGTAGATCTATTTTTAATGTTATTTTTTAAATAATTTTTAATAATGTTATTTTTTAAATTTTTAATAATAATTTATATAATATATTATATATATTTATATAATATATTATAAAAATAATTTAATAATTTTAATTTTTAATAATGTTATTTTTTAAATAATTTCCACAATGATTTCCATAGATATTAGACTAGTTTACATTTCAAGAAGAGTGTACCCTTTTGTCCAATCCATGTCAGCATCTGTTGCTCTTTGTTTTTTAATGACTGACATTCTAGCTAGAGTAAAACAGAATTTTAATGTAGTTTTGATTTGCATTTATCAGGTGGTTAGTGTGGCTGGACATATTTTCATATTTAATGGGCTTTTGTATTTCTTCTTTTGAGACTGTCCATTTCATTACCCCTTTTACTGAGTGGGTTTTTTCTTAGCTTTTTAAAATTCTTTGTGTATACTAGTTATTCATCCTATGTCTTATGTAGAGGATTTTCTCTGATTCTGAAGGCTTTCTCTTCATCTGATTAATTGCTTTAGTTGCTGCACAGAAGCTTTATAATTTCATGAGGCTCCATGTGTTAATTAATGGCCTTATTTCCTTAATAATAATAATGATACTATTCAAAAAGTCCCTATCTATGAAAATATCTTGAAGTCTATTCCCCGCTTTTTCTCTAAAAATTTCAGGGTTATATTAATGTCTTTGAGCCATTTGGAGTTGATGTTTGTGCAGTGTGAGAGGTAGGGATTTAATGTCATTCTTTTGCATATGAATCCAGTCTTTCCATCACCATGTGTTAAATAGGGTGTCTTCTCCCTTTCCCCAATGTGTGTGTGTTTTCTCTTTGTCAAACATCAGATTGTATATGTTTACAGCTGTATCACCTATTCTATCCCATTGATCCATACGTAGTTTTAGTCACCGGGGCTTTGTAATATTAGCTGAAATTGGGTATGATAATATCTACAGTATTATTTTTTCTGCTCAAGATTGCTTTGTCTATCCAAGGCCTTTTGTACTTCCAAATAATGTTAAGATGTTTTGTTTTGCTTTGTGTTTTCCTATTTCTGTAAAGAATGACATTGGGAATATTGATGTGATTACACTGAACCTGTAGATTGTATTTGGAGAGATAACTGTTGCACAATATCTTTTTTGTCTTTTTGATGTGAGTATACAAGATTACAAGACTCCATGATTACCAACTTCTCTGTAAGTATGCATTTATGTATCTATTGGTTTCACCTACTGTATTTTAAAGTCTTGCTTTCAATTCTGTTAAACAAAATAAAGTTCCTAGGAGGCCCACACTCTTATTTTCAAGGCTCGTATTCCAGGGTCTCTGGCTTTATATCAACACGGCAGCATGGGAGTTCTGAGATCTTGAAAATCTTCTGCTGTACATTTCCCCACCACTTCAAAGAGGAAGTAGAGAAGCTAAGCATGCCCACATTCAGGTAATAATAAAAAAAAAAAACCAAACAAACAAAAGTCTACATTAGGAAGGGGTGTAGGAAAGAGAAAACAGCTTGTCTGGAATAAGAGGCTGAGCTGATAACACAACCTTCCACGTTAGGGGAAAACAGAAGAAGAATGCAGCAAATCAAATATCAGACGTTATTGCATAGTAAGGCCAGAAAGGATTTAAGGGAACTAATAAATAAGAAATAAGGACCTTCATTTTATTGATGAGATAAATGCACTAAGAAGCTTACTAAATTGCTAGGTTCTTCAAAAGAACAGAGCTCATGATCATAACAGCAACACCCTTGTTAATTGTTATTTCAACAACATTGCTTTAGTCTAGAACAGAATATGTGAAGCCTTTTATCCAATAGTAGGCATGCACTATGCTAAATGCTTAACTGATGTTAGGGAGAATTCGGGAAACTGGAAGGAAAACCATGAACATTCACTACCTCTGGCATTTTTTTGTAAATCAATGATGTTTAAACTTCGGAATCTTTCGAACTCATGTAGTCTAGTTAAAGAGTTTGTTTTCAAAATATCTACTCAAAAGATCTTAGATACTAGAAAGGGGAATAAATAAGATGATGAATTCCCCGTAGAGGCTTCCCTTAAACAGTGCATTTCTTTCCATTTGAGAATTCTAAAAGCTGAGATCCTACAAATTGGCACACACCATCTGACACTTAACTCTCAAGACAAATGACATGCAGTGTTATAGTAGACCTATATATACAGTAGCTCACTTTCCAGTGGGATGCTAGTTCTAAATTTTTAGAGCAATACCAAAATATCATAATTTTTTAAACAATAAGACATAGGAATTACAAATTTATTCACTACACATGGCCCTTGAATGGACATTCATACTGGTTTATATCATGAGCATGTAATGGTATCTTGTAATGATTGTTCAAAGGAAAACAGCCAAATAGGAAATGACCAAATAGTTACTCATTTGAAAGTGTGTGTGTGTGTGTGTGTGTGTGTGTGTGTGTGTGTGTGTGTAGAAATGGGAATGATGAAATATGAATATAAGCAATGGAGAGAAATTGTACTGTATCTATCATTGTAACTCACTGATTCCTTATTTAGGAAATCTTGAATTATGTAACAATGATACAGAAAAAGGAATGGCAGCTGACTGTCTTTATCTCTTTACCGTAAGGATTTGGGGTTGTCATCCAAGCTTCCTGGTAAACATGTCATGAGAGTCTATAACTTCTGGAATAGGGTATGAAGGCACTACTGATGATTTTAGTATCTCACAATTTCATCTGGTTTGTCTTTTTTCATTCCTTTCTTCAAGCTTATATATTTCCCTCCATGATTCTACCTCTTTTAAAAGGCTGCTCCTTGGGGAAGGCTTTGCCCTGGAGGAGGTGGGAATGGGGGGCAGGCTGGGGTGAAGGTGAGGGGGCCGGAGGGGGGAGAACAAGGGAATCCATGGCTGATATGTAGAACTGAATTGTATTGCAAAATAAAAATTAAAAAAAATTTTTAAAAATTAAAAAATAAAAATGAGATAAAAGGTAAGAAGTTTTGTTAGAGGAGGAAAATCTCACATCATACATCACCAGAATTTTTTTATGTTTTCTGCTACTATAACAATAATGATGTTCTAGTTAGCACAATCAGTGAATATTGATGCTCTCACAAGATGAATAATTCTTATTTACAGATAACAGGTTAGTTAATAGTCATTGTTCAGAAAATCCAGACTTAACAGCTGATAGATGTAGATTTTCTACCCATGAATTCCTTTTTTTTTTTTTTTTTGGTAGAACTCTGTCAACTTTACCCAGCAGCTCTCTCTACCCAAAGGCATATCTGTTGTGGATTAAATGTCAGCCATTGCTTCTCCTCTCCCTGATTTCCTACGAGTACAGAAATAGTTCATAGAAAGTGAAAAGTTATTTTTGGATTTGCTGGTATTAACCTAGAATATTATGGATTCTGGAAATTTAATTTTGGTTTTTAAGTTAATAGATACACATCTGTTTACTGCTTAGTACAAAGTGAACTATAATTAAACTCATAAAACAATGTTATAAAAACTAATATACAAAGGGAATTTTTCATGGTACTGTAACATATTTGCAATAAGAGTATTCTGGTGTTAATTGAAAGATTCAGTCTCACTTCTCTGTTTAATCACCAACAAAACTGCTTATTGGTCTATATATTCCTCCAACAAGAACATCATCCTTTTAATGTGCCCCTTGGAAAACCAGGCAACATGGTGTGCTAATGATACATTCCATTCTTTCAAATAACATTGCCAAATTTTAAACTGACCATCAGGCTCTGGAAATATGTACTAACAGCTATCATACTTTATTGAATAGGCTTATTATTCAAAGTAGAATGACCCAAGTCAAGGGATTTAGACACCAATAATATTTGTAACATAAACTATCCATTAAAAATGTTGACTTTTTAAAATATGTTTCTCAATTTAGACTACATAAGTTGAATTTTTTAAGGAAGCTCTTGAAACATTTGTTATGTTTAAATGTTCTTATTGAGGAATAGGGTCCCAAAAGTTGACAAAAGAGTCAGAGACAGCCCCCGATCTCACTGTTAGGAGTCCCACAAGAAGACCAAGCTACACAACTGTCACATATATGTAGAGGGCCTAAGGCAGTCCCATTCAGGCTCCCTGGTTGTTGTTTCAGTCCCTGTGAGCCCCTGTGAACCCATATTAGTTGATTCTGTGGGTTTTCTTGTGGTGTCCTTGACCACTCTGGCTCCTACAATCCTTCCTCCTCCTCTTCTACAGAATTTCTCAAGGTCCACTTAATGTTGGGGTATGGGTCTCTGCATCTACTCCCATCAGTTGCTCCAGCCTTAACACAAGGGGAGGTACCTAGTTTTAGTGCAACTTGATATGCTGTGTTTGGTTGATATGCATGGAAGACTGGCCCCTTTCTGAACAGAAATGGAGGAGGAGTGGATGGGAGGAGCAGAGGGGAGGTGTGTGTGGGGGAGAGAAACTGGGAGGAGAATTGGGAGGGGAAACTACAGTCAGGATGTAATAATAATAATAATAATAATAATAATAATAATAATTTCACTAGAAAGTGTTCTTATTGGTGTACAATTAGTTATAGCATCAATTCTCAACCTGTGGGTCCTGATCCCTTCTGCAAAACCTCTATCTCCAAAAACATTTACAGTAAGATTCATAACAAAATCTCTATCTCCAAAAATATTTACAGTAAGATTCATAACAGTAGCAAAATTACAGTTATCAAGGAGCAACAAAATAATTTTATGGTTGGGGGTCACCACAGCATGAGAAACTGTATTAAAGGGTGGCAGCATCAGGAAGGTTGAGACCACTGAAAGGTTGAAAACTACAGCTGTAGTTTTATTTGCAAGGCTTTAAAATAAACTATAAGCTACTCCCTTTAACTCTAGAGAATAACCTTTTACAAAATCACTAGGAAAAAATAAAATATTCTTCCTAAACAAGAATACTTTAGTATTTTCTGTGCTATAAATAGTGGTAAATGTTAAGACACTGAAATACTTGTTTAAAATCTTGATTGTTAGCCAGGTGGTGGTGGTGCACGCCTTTAATCCCAGCACTGGGGAAGCTGAGGCAGGGGGACCTCTGTGAGTTCGAGGTCAGCCTGGTCTACAAGGCTAGTTTCAGGACAGCTAAGGCTACACAGAGAAACTGTGTCTCAAAACAAAACAAAAACAAACAAACAAAAAAAAAAACTTGATTGTCAGCACTGGAGAGATAGCTCATTGATGAAGAACACTTGCTCTTCACCAAGCACACACATGGGGGCTCAAAAGCATTTTGGTCTCTTTGGGTATCAAGTACACAGGTGGGGCACATATATATATATATATATATATATATATATATATATATATATATATATGGTGGACATATATAGGCAAAATATCCATACACATAAAATAAAAAATCTTGATTGTGAGGTTCTAAATGTGTAGTTTAAATTGATACCTAAATATGCATATTGTATGATAGTCAAAACTGTTTTAGACAAATTTGCTTATTGCATAAATACTCAGCATCTTGTTTGTTGGACACTGTGTTAGGCAGAGAGATAGACAGATAAGTAGATCTCTTCTCCAAAGAAGCTTCGAATCTGCTAATGGGAAGGACTTCTAAACAGACCATTGGCATGTTCCACATGAAGATAAGGGGAGTTATCACCAAGTGTAGTGGTAACAGAGGTAATGAAGGTGAATCTCAGAGGAGCAAGTTTGCTATGTTGATAAGCCTGGGGAAAATGTTCCCTGCAGGAGAGAGAACCCATGTTAAGTGTTAAGCAGAGGGTGTAAGAGATCATGAAAAAGATGTGATTGAACAAATACTGGTAGTTTGGTATTGAATGGACTTAAGGGGAAGTATTACGTTGGAGGATTTATAAGAAGTTGAAAGGATGTTAGGTTTTGTGCTATATAAGTGAAGAGGGCCCATTGAACAAGCTTTACATAAAAGAAACAGGATAAAATACACATGTGCAAAGTCTACAGTAGAGCCACTGTGGTGGCAGATCAGACAGTCCTATTAAAGTCAAGAAGACTGCCTAGGGGCCACTGTTAATATTTAGACTGAAAATGAGGAACACATGAGTCAAAGCAATAAATGTAGACATAAGAAAGAAGGTGCAGGCATGGGAAACATTAACTACACTACAGTACTTGAGGAAGGAAGATTTAAAAATGGCTACAAGGGAAGCCATTTTACATACGAAGCTTCAGTAGATCAGAGAGGATGAGGATACTGTCTCTACAGACAAGGTAGGAATGGCTGGTGTTTAGAGTAGGAAGTAGGCAGATGCGGCTGCATCTGGGTGAGCTCTGGATCCCTGTGAGGCTTTCAAGCAATGATATGTATTAAGTACTTGGTGTATCAGATATATTTTGAAAGCAAGATGGAAGATACAGGCTGGACACTATGTTTATGCCTCACTCACTACGTGCATTATTCTGAAGCCATGGCTGTAGAGTATCCTATAGAGCTTATATAGTCAGGAGGGAACCACACCAAGGACCAAACATGAAGGAAGTATGATTCTCCATCAATCATCTACAAAGAACATTATCTAAGTTTCTATCAGGGAATTAAACCTTGGGAAACTCTAAAAATTATGCTCATGCTCATATCTTTATTCTACATGCCAACTCTTAATTTAAATTTAAAGGCCTTGTTTTGATCACTGCCTTTTATAGAGAAAATTGTTAAGACAGATAATTTTAAATCTGCTTTTCGATGGGACACACCGGATTGCACTTAGCTATGAAAGGAATGGTCAGGAATGTAGAAAGGGAACCAAGTTAACTCAATAAGAGGCTGCATTAGTTACCTGTCTTTTGACAATGACAGGAAAGAAAGGCCTTTTTGGCTCATAGTTAAAGGGTGCAGTCCATCAGAGCTGGGGAGTCATGTGACAAAAGCGTGAGACTTACTGTCTATAGTCAGGAAGCAGAGAGTCTAAGTCTCTGCTAGTAGGTTACTTTGTCCTTTTTTATTCAGTCAGATAGCTAGGGTGTGTCCTCTCACTCCAATTAATGTAATCTGGAAACCCTCCCAGATATCCACAGAGATATAACTCCGAGCTCAGAGCTTCTCTGTTGACAATATAAGCTCTCAGAGGAGCTGATCCCTTCCTGTAGCCTTTCTTCTTCCTGCTCCCAGGGATGGTTTATTTATGTAATTGTTACATGCGATGCCCGTGCCATTGTAAGGAGTGTTCCAGATATAATTTGCAGCATGGTGGCAGTAGTGGAAAGAGTGAAAAGTGTTCACATAGATGGTGACGGCATGCCCCACAATGACTGTTTGCTTTGCCTGAACTGTGTGACACAATGACAAACCGAGGCAAAGCTTTCTAAGACCTGCAATGTGGAGTTGCCACTCAGTGAGTTCAGTATGATGTGAAAGAAAGTGAGACCAGGGTTGCCTGAACAGGAGGGATGGAGCATGTGGCTTCAGTTTCAGACACTACTGGCTTTATTAGACATCTAAGTAGACACAGGTTGGGGAAAAATAAAGAAGACACTTTGCCAGTTGGATTAGGGAAGATGTTCAAGGAGAAAGGAAAGATGGATCCAGCAAGTCAAGGAAGCGGTCAATGAAGAGGATGAAGAAGAACGGTTCCCGTGGAGTTTTCTGACAACCTTTATGTTGTCTGTGGAGGGGACAGTGTGAAGGCCTGTCTGATGTGGAAGTGAGGTTTTAGGAGGAAAGGCACGGCAGACAGTGAGTACAGTCAAGTACTTTCAGAGGAATTTATCAACAAAGAGTAATAGGAAACTGCTAAAGGCATAAGCAGAGAGGAGAGAGTCTCTCTTAAGATGCAATAAAACCTCCCAGCATGGTACCATGCTCCTTGGGAGATTTTAAAGATAGAAAAATATTGATGATGCAGGAGACAGGGTAAGAACTGCAAGCTCTACATCCTTCTTTGTGAAAGCGATGGACTTCGTTAAGCAATGGAGTGCCAGCCTTTGCTATGGACAAGCAGAGTTCTCAGGGCATGTGACACTGAGCTGCTCAGTAAATAATAATCAATCAATATCGACTTCCAGTCTTCCTACAATAAAACCTCCTAATACACTGTGAATAGTTAGGGTATTTGAATCTCATCACAGTCTTGAAGATCAATTATCTATTTTGTCACTGATGTTCTCCCAAACCCCACACAAAACACCCAATCTTTCTAAGATTTGGTTTGTTTCTGATTATGAAATGGACCACTTCCTAGTCATCACAGTGCCTGGAAAATAAATGAGTGATAAAAGGCAACTTTCCTGGGCACTGCATCTCTTTGATGTGTATGGCTACAGAACATTATAGAGGGGAAAAAATACAAAAAAAGTCTTATAGATCAAATATCCACCTAGCCATGCAGAGACCTTTCCATAGCCTATCTTCTAAACTTTCAAATAAAAGACATCCAGTCACTATGCCTGAACATTCTGTATAAATTAAATTTCATTGCTGAGGAGACGTTCATATAAACAGTTTAAGTTTGGTATCTTAGCTGCCATTGTTTCCATAAGAACTGTACATGCAAAGCTTGGCTGCCTAGTCCTTATCCTTAGAGACATTGCTCAAATGTCACTGCCACTTGGAGATATCATTGGATCCCCCTGGGAATACTCTCTCCCTGTCTCTACTGAGTGATATTGATACCCGTGTTAAAACACTGAGCAGCCTACCTTGTGATGATCTGTTTGCATTTCTGCCTCCTCCACAGATTGTGAGCACCTTATCTATCCTCCTCAGTGACATGCACAGAGTAGATATCAGCTAAATATTTGCCAAATTTAAATATAAATTTCGAAGTCGAGGCTGGTCGAATCAAATGGCACGATACACAGGAAAGCAGTGGAGTAACTAGGAACTGAGACGGTGTACATGTGCACAAGGAAGGGAGGCCCACATTCCATATACTCACCATTTCTGACTACTTTATAAAGAGACCCTCGTTTCCAAGGACTGATTAGATAAAGAAAATGACAAAAATGTTTTTCATGCAGCTTTAACATAAAACAGAATACAGAGCTCTTCTTACACATATGTCTGTTCCACAAACAGAATTCGTGCCTTCCATGCTTCCTTGAGAAAGCATACAAATGATCTAGCCCAACCCTCAGCTCGAGGAGAACGTTGCCATCAATGAGATCACAGCTTTTAGACTCTAATGTAAGAACAGCCATAAGTGAGTTGAGCTTTCCCTAAGTGAATTTTGGGGCTTGTACTTCCTGGCAGAGGTGAGTCGCTTCTTACTATCAGATTCACTCGATCCCAGCCCAGTTATTCTTTTTCCCTGCTGTGAGGTCTCATCTTTGAATTTTCTGTTAAGCTTTTTAATAGACAATCTGCTTCAGCACTTTCAGAGAGAAAAGAAAAAGTACTTCCTTTCTCTAGCAATGGCAGTTAAACCTTCCATTTAATATGAAATCAAGTGGGGACATCTGTGCTTTGTCATCAAAAAGGAAACCGTGGAATTTTTGTAATTATTATCTCTGTGTCGCCGTGGGTTGAGAACACACTTGTCTTTGTGTCACCTTGAGAATTCTGTCTTAATTCCCCAGATGCAGGCCCAAGATAGAATCACTCTCCATTAGGTTTTTATCTACATCTGCCTCTGAGAAGTTGCTTACGTTCAATGTTGGACCACCCTTCACATTAACTTTAAATTGGAAGCCTCTTTTCAAATGAAGATAATCTGGACTCCACTTCTGTAGGAGAAACTATAATAATTCAGCAGTAGATGGAAATGTGTTGGACTGTGAAGCGCTTTGAAGCCCCCTTTCCCATTATCAGTTGCTTGTGTAAGTAAACGTTAAAGTTCAGATAACAAATGCCACACCACCAACAAACACAACAGAGCTTCTCATATTTCTCGAAGCTTTCCACGTAGAAAGCAAGAGTCCTGTTGTGTCGATTCCCAGAAGGGTAACTACTAGGGAGAAATGAAATACTGAAGAAAAACAAAACAAAAACCACCAGGCCACATTGAAATGGAGAAAAGACAGGCTGACTTTGTTTTCCTCTAAACAATACACATAACTGGTGGGTGGGGTTTGTCTGGGCTTTTTTGGTTCCGCACTAAGTTTGAGAACAATACCCAGGACATTTCAGACACCGCTGGCTATGGCCACAGCTCTGCCTAACACCCACTTCTTAGAAGATGCTAGAACACCAGTCAGCTAATCCCAGCAGGCCATTACTAGGACCATGCAGACCCAACAGGAACACAGGGCCTAACAAAAGCCGCTCGTAAAACTCAAACTGGATTTGTAAGTTACGTTAATATGGCCACTGGGTGGGGAGAGAAAAGTCAAGCAAGTCCTGCAGCGCAATCATGCTCAGGAAAACGGGTGAATGAAGATCATTAGCTGCCACATGCCGGGCTTGCTGGCAGAGGAGGGGTCATCTGCTCAGTTCTCCTACGGACAGGCGAGATTGTAAGCTAGTACAGAATGCATCCCATCAAATGTTAAATATTTGGTGTCTGCAACCATTTAACACTGCCAAACTCTACCTAGGAAAACGAAGTGGCTTCTTGGTGAGTTGAGAATGAGTACTCCACCAGGGAAACAAGGGGCAGCTTGATAGACATGATGACTTCTTGAGGAGGAGATGGTTACAGGGAAGCTAGAAAGAATAGCCTCTCCTCTTTGTGCACTTCATACAAGCCCCTGACAATCAGGAGACTGGAGCTGTCAAATGAGCAATGATTTCACTTCAATGGCAGCACTATGAATTCTTCATCTAGATGGAGATACACGCTGGGACCGAATTAGACACATTCCCACCTAGACTGACTATAAGGAACCAAGAATGAATCACTAGAGGACTTCTTAGTGATATACTTTAATATATTCTACAAGAAGGCTCCACAAAGCCAAAAGACTAATGTAGATATGTATCAATTAAGTACCTCTTAGGAGATTGTAAATTATTACAGCAGTAGTCATACATATTGGATGGTTATTAAAAGTTGGGAACTTACTGTGTACAGATGTCTAACCTAATTTACATATATTGTCTAATTTAATCCTTATAGCTATCTTATGAGGTAAATATGATTATGGATCCAATTTCACAGATGAGAAACCTGAGGCATAAGAGCTTAAACAAACACCCAGCTGTTAATTGGAATCCCAAGTTCTTAACCACTGTGCCATACTGACAATAAGTCACAACTAACTCATTTCTCTCATTTCCAGACCCTGCTGTTATGACAATTGTCAGGTGTGTACAACACATCTCCAAAGCTGTGTTGGTGCCAAAGCCAAGCATTGTCAACAGAACTGCCTTGGACACTAGGGCTTACCAGGTAACTTCTGTGAATCTGTCTAGGCAGAGGCTTACAGCAGAGGATGCTTTGAGATCTTTGCTAGCAGTTATGGTCATGAACCTCCCAAAGAGTGAGGGAACATTTACATAGTCTTTAAAGGTTATTTAAAGACACTTAAAATGTTTGTCACTCATTATATTTGCACCTTAATATACTTCTAAATTTTATTTCTCTTAAATGGTATTAAAAAATAACTTTTAAGAGTTTTCACCCAGAGGAAATACTTATTGTTTAGGAAACATACTTTTTTAGATCATTAATGCACTTGAAAATGCTCTAAAATATGCAAAGTGCTTAAGCTGTGATACAATTGAAGAATTGTAATTTTCTAAAAATGTGCAACTACAAACCCTGATCACTCACTCTAGGTAAGGAATCATGAAGATAACCTTTAAAGTGGGCTTTGCCGCCGGGCGGTGGTGGCGCACGCCTTTAATCCCAGCACTTGGGAGGCAGAGCCAGGCGAATCTCTGTGAGTTCGAGGCCAGCCTGGGCTACCAAGTGAGTTCCAGGAAAGGCGCAAAGCTACACAGAGAAACCCTGTCTCAAAAAACAAACCAAAAAAAAAAAAAGTGGGCTTTGCCACTGGCTGAAAAGTAGCAGATTTTGTGTGTGATGCAGACTTTCATCATAGAGATTATTATATTTCCTTAACATCATCTTCTCTCAGACCTCCCTTGATGCAAGAAGGTTATCTACATTCCCAAAGTCACCAGTGCCTCAAATTCTGTGTTTATCTTTCATTCTTTTTTAATCTTTCTTGATGCTCGTGTGCGCGCACACACACACACACACACACACACACACACACACTCCAAATCTTATTAATTTTTCTTTAAGTAGCTTTGTCTGAGAGGACACACGCAGGTCAGAGGCAGGCCGGTAGAAATGGACTAGTAAAGTCCTCCAGAAGTCTCTAAGGAAATCTTATCTGCTGAATTGAGTTAATGTCCACTTGGATTTTGGACATATGCCCAGAAGCTAGGAGACAACAGAATCTTTTATATGTGCTACAATTCCCCCCCAAACAGAAAGCATAAACTAAAAGGAGCTCCTTGGAGAACAAGGGTAACCATAACAATGCACTGCACTCAACCCTGTGTTCGATTTTGAAAACATTTTTCTCATTTTCTATTATTAATCAAGGGTTTTTAAGTTTAATTTTAACCATTCTCTTTTCCTGTAGCACTGTATGTAATAGAACCATCCTTTGAGCTGGGGAATAGCTCCATGGTAACAGATTCTCAAACATCAGCACAGGATGGAGCTTTCAGTGTGTGATCACAGCTCAGGGAAGGAGGAGGAGGAAAACGATGAAACCCATGTAGGGTTTCTTTCCTTCCTTGGGATAACATCCTGAGAAAAAGGAATCGGCAACCTCATGAGGTTACTGAGAACAGGGAGCGAAAATGGAGTCAAGTGACAGAACAATCTTAAGATGTTAATAAATAGTTATGGAATTTCAAGGCCTAAAATAAATCCTTAATTTTAGTTCCCTAAAGAGATGGAAAATACATTTTTTTTAATTCAATAGAGCTGAAAAGAGGTCTCTTTTCTGATGCCACACTTTCTAGAATATATGGAAATAGAGCCACTTATGTGCCTACTCAACAGTCATTGAGACTCACTCTATGCAAACAGTCCTGTGGTGGGCACAGTGCCACAGTCCACGTACACATGGTTTTATACGATACATTTTGGTGGAAGTACATTATGGATAAAATGAAGTAAGTGTTCCTATCTTTAATAATGGCCTGTGTCATATAGATGCTGGGCACCAAAGTTCCGTCTGAAGACTACTAATCAGACCGGTCCTCTCACTACTTTCTAGCCATCACTGTTAATGCAGACAAATCCCCTAGTCTTTAAAAATAAAAACAACCTCCTATTTCTTTCCTGACAAATTCAGCCAAATCTCATGGACTAGATGCTAACTGGACAGAAAACAATTCAGTAGTGACTCACAGAAGTGTTTGTTTGAAGTACTATTTTAAACTCTCATCATTTCTACTAGAAAGAGAGAGGTCTTGCTGCAACAAAACTTTAAAAATACAGTGCATTTCAAGTTTAGACAGCCTTTAGGAATATGGGTGCTTCTAAAGTGCTGAAGGATGCTTAATGCCATTTGTTCTTCCAATCTTGTTTGCACTATTAATTTGGTTAATGGGTTAGTAATCCTTTCTTTATAGATAGCAGAAAAGTAAACTTCAGCCTAGCACTTTTCTAAATTATTACATCTTCTGAACAAATGGGGTGCAGATTAATGAGGTTTTACTCAGAGCTCTGGTGTCACGGGGCTTTAAATGAGGTGATACATCCTTGTTTCCATTTAATGAAAATAACAATCATGAAATGTAAATTGGACTTTAAAGCAGGACAATAGAACTGCATCCATACCTAGAAACACTGAAATCATTTTCCAAGTGCATCTCTCTGCATATGAGAAGATATGCACATGAGACCCATCCTCCCCCACTGACAATATGATTTGCAACTACTTACGGAAGATCAAGAAGTCATCTAACTTACATCCCCTTCTTAGCTACACCAAGTCTTATAGTATTACATAAATACACTCTTACTTTACATTAACAATTGATAAAGAGGGCTTCTCACTTTCAGATTTTTCATTCATTCATGACAGTCTAAGAACATAAGATCCTTGTGGTGGTTTGAATAAGAACGGCCCCCACAGACCCATATGTTTGAATACTTAGTTCCCAGTAGGTGGAAATGTTTGGGAGGAATTAAGAGGTGTGGCCTTGCTGGAGGAGGTGTGTCACTACGGTAAGCTTTGAGGTTTCAGAACCGCTGGCCACGCCCTTTGTGCTTCCTTCTGCTTGCACCTCTGTTATTCCTGCTGCCATGCCTTTGCTCTGCCATCGTGGACTCTAAAACTCAAGCCAAAAATAAACTCTTTTCTAAGCTACATTGGTAATGGTGTCTCCTTACAGCAGAAGAAATGTAACTGTATACAATTACAGTTGAAACATATGACTAATAACTGATTGCAAATTGTAAATGTATAATTCTCCTCCAAATGTTACAAATGTCTATGTGGATTCTTTCATCAAAAATACATAAATGAGGTATTATAATTACATAAAGTATTTTCCACATCAGGACATGATGTTTGAGCATGTAAATTGGTGCTGGAATGTTCTGTATAAGAAACAATTAATTTCATCTCTACAAAACTGTATTTTTAAAAAAGCCAGGTGTGGTGGCACATGCCTTTAATCCCAGCACTCGGAAGGCACAGACAGATTAATCTCTATGAGTTCAAGGCCAGCCTGGTCTACAAAGTGAGTTCCAGGACAGGCTCCAAAGTTACCCAGAGAAACCCTGTCTCGAAAAACAAACAAACAAAACACACACACACACACACACACACACACACACACACACACACACACACACAAATATCCTGGGAACCTTCCAGATCAACAAACATTTATTTTGGAATGATTACTGACAAAGCAGCTCTTAAATACAATAATAGCAAAGTCAAGTGTAGGAGACATGAGTACGTCAATGAAAGACACGACTTCAAAGGGAGGTCAGGAGCATCTACTTTATCTTTGTTTTACTAAATTAATTAGGGAGACAATGCTATATCTGAATGTAACATCATTACTCTTGAAGGCACTCCTCATGAATCCATCAAGCTCAAAATAAACTCTCCTTTTACTCCTAATCTCCCAGCCAACCAAAATGTCATTAAAAATATTAAGAACCACTTAATGTCATTGGGGTTTCTTGTATTGATCCAGGATGACAAAAGAAGAGATACAGAAAACAGCACCACTTGAAGCCTGAGTTCTCACACTGTGCCTCCAGTTTTCAATCGAAAACGTGAGCAAATTCTGTTGATCTGGGCACCACATTCTCAGCAATCTGAAAGGCCTTCTATGGAGAATACAGTGTAACAGTATAGTACATAATATTTTATATATTCGAAGAGAAAAACTACTGTATAAAAGTTAGCAGTTATTTCCTTGAATAAAATATTATATGCCTATAATGATTCAAGTAGCTAAAGTTAATGGTGAATACAGGTTTCTAATCAGAAGCATTATCATGGGAAACTAAATACAGTGGAAAGGAACAGAAAAGCAAACAAGATTACTAATGCAGTTCTAAATTTGCAAAAGGTGTGTATGAGAAAAGGGGTGGTGGGGGCAGTAACTGTTATGCTTCTCAATACGTGTCCAGTAAAAATGATAGTGTGATAAAGGTATGGGTCAAAGAAATGATCAGCATTTATTTTTAAAACCATTTTTATCATCTTTAATTTTTTCTCAATAGAATGCTACTAGCATCACTTTATATTTAATATTATAAAGTCAACACTTGGTATGTTGCTTATATGGCCCTTTCTACACTTGATTTCTCTCAATCAAGACATGAAAAATAAGTTCAGGCTGTAATTTCTTTTAAGTACTTTCTATTTTATCCACAAAATTCTGGCACAGCTGAAATTATTAAATTTACATAAAAGCATGGGCTTAGTTCACACTTGAAGGCTTTTTTGATAGCTTAAAATACTACTGTATTTTGTAATAAAGTGTGTATTTTATATATTGCATACATATACTCTAGTTATATTTCTGGAGAATATGTATATTTTTAAATTTTCTTCTTTTCTAATTATCATATTTTATTTATTTTCCTCAACTAAAATATTTAATGCTGGGTGATGAATCAATGTGGTAACATAAAATAACTTTGTTTTCTTCCTTATTTTAGAGGAAATATTCCTGATTTTTAAACCTTAAAATGATATTTAATATAGGCTTTTGCTAGATGATTCATTTAATTGGAACAGAACCATCCTATTCTTAGTGGGTTTGGAAAATTAAAATATCAAGTACAGATTAAATATTCTCAAACATATTTTCATCATGTAATGGGATGATAGCATCATTTTCTCCTAATCTATTAATCAATTCATTATTGAGAATTTTAAGCTGTTATGATTTTAAGTATTAACCTTCCTCAACAATTTTCACATTTTCTCCTTTCCAGTGTTTCTTAATATTTTATTAAATTTTGAAATATTCATATATGCATAAAGCATATTTTTATCATATAAACCCCCACTCCACCACTTAATGCCTCCCAGATCTACCTCCCACCCCACCCTTCCCAACTTTGTGTTTTCTTCTCCTCCTCCTCCTCCTGTTTCTCCTCCTCCTCCTTCCTTCCTTCCTTCCTTCTTCCTTCTTTTTCTTCCTAATAGCCCACTGAACCCAATCTGTGCTGCTTATCTAATCATGAGTGTGGGACCGTCTGCTGGGGGATGGTTGACAAGGGTCCTACCCTTAAAGAAAACTGACTCCCTCTGGCAGAAGTCATCAAGAGTCAACAGGCCCTCATCTAGGGATGGGGGCTCATGAGTTCCTCCCTGTTCGGTGATGGGATGTTGACTAGATTGATCTGTGCAGGTTTTATGTGCAGGCAACTATGGCTACTGTGAGTGCATGAGTGCGGTGTTCCTTTCACTTAGAGAAGACAGTTTTAGTCTGGTCCTCCCTGAACTGTGGCTCTTAGAATCATTCTCCCTCCTCTTCTGAGATAATTCATTTAGAAAAATAATATTAGTAGGTTCACACCTGGGGCCTATGAGCTCCACAACCATGGGATCTTAAATAGATTTACAGTACTAGGAAACTAGAGTTTCCTTCTACGATATGGGCCTTAACTCCAACTAGAAAGTGGTTGTTTGTAGTTGGAGTTTTCTCTCCGGGTTCCGCCAAGCCCCAGCAGACCGACAGCCCACTTATAAAATAAACACACAGACGCTTATATTGCTTACAAACTGTATGGCCACAGCAGGCTTCTTGTTAACTGTTCTTATATCTTAAATTAACCCATTTCTATTAATCTGTAAGTTGCCATGTGGCTTGTGGCTTACCAGTACCTTACATCTTGCTTGTTATGGTGGCGGCTCGCAGGTCTCTCCCCCTGCCTTCCTGTTTCCTCAATTCTCCTCTCTGTTATATACTGCCTATACTTCCTGTCTGGCTACTGGCCAATCAGTATTTTATTTATACAGAGTGATATCCACAGCAGTTTCTTTTTTTAAATGCCTCTACTGCACCTGTGGGCATATCTTGCCATGTTGATAATTATTATATCTTACAGTGTTCACAGCTGGGTAAGACTATTCATGACTTCCCCTCCTCCAGTCTACCGACACAGTACTTTCAGGTACTATGAAAACCAGCCAGTAGGAAGAAAGCTTATATTACAACTACCTAGAAATTTCATCTCACTGTAGTCAGAGTGGCTAGTATTAAGAAAATGAAAGATAACAAATGCTGGGTAGGACTCGGAGAATGGTGAATCCCCGTACACCATCTCTGGCTATATCTTTTCATTTTAGTGATAAATAGAAATGTAAGATACTCCTCAGTACATGCATTTACCTACATTTCCAAGGACAAAAGGTGTTAGAGTTTTTATGTTTCCTCTGCTCCTACTATAAACAATTATAGTAATTTTTATTATGATAAACAAGTATAGCCAAGTTAAGACTACAAGGGAAGGGGCTAAAGAGTTACAGCAGTAGTAGCTCTTACACAGCAAGCATGAAGCTCTGGGTTCGATCTTCTGTACTGAGAGAAACAAAGAAAAAAAGATCATGAGATAAAAGTAAGGTCTATGATGATTATTTGGTTAAAAGTATAAATTAAAATAAAGATATCTGGCTCCCAATCAATTATTTGGGGTTTAGAAGAAGAAGAAGAGACTCCCAATCATTTATTTGGGGTTTCTTTTATACTGATCTCAAAACAACTAAATGGAGAATTAATCAATTAAGTCCTGAGTTTGTATCCTCATGGCTCTAACTCACTATGAAGAAATGCCTCAGAGAGGATCCATCATTTGACGATGAACTGGGACCCATCTGGAGGTCTTCATAGCTCTAACCTGCTCCTTTGGGAAGGTATTTGAATACAGGTTTGGCCAGGATAACGTTTTCTGGGGAGAAGAAGGGATTTCTATGAAGAAAGACCTCCTGTACCTGTATACACGAGGGCGGTTGGCTGTCAACGTTATCACAGAGCATGTCGTAAGTCATCTCCAGGGTAAGCATTTCTACACTCTCTCCTCTAACCTCTTAAACTCTGGGGCATCTCATACTATTAGGCTCACTTTATGAACAAGCATCAGAGGCTTACTGAAGCCAAATAATTTACCCCAAAAACCCAACTTTACAAACAGAAGAGCCCATACTTCAAGTCAGGCATTTGTTTACAATGGAAGTGTTATTCATTGACAAGAAGTCAGAAATCACAGACCTCGGATCATCAGGGCAAATACACTGTAAATTTCAGGCTTATGTGATGTATTCAACTGGGTAAGAGGAGATCCAATTTAATAAAGATGATATATGATATCAAGACCAAAAATTGTATAGAGAAGGGGGGTAGGCAAAGGTAGACAAAACTTAGAGACCTAGCTGCCAGATCCAGAATAAACCAGCAGAAGGGCTCAAGGCATTTCCCTGACATTCACACACAAAGTTAAAATAAGTTACTGAAGGCAGTTATATATGTACTATGGCCTCTTGCTACCCTGTGCTTTCATAGCATGAATTGGCCTACAATTAGCAATCAGAAGAATGATGCCAGAAAACACACGCCATATCCTTTGGCGTTCCACTTGCCAATTCTTTCCCCAGAAAGAAGTAGTAGCTGCATACAGTACACAGTCACACACCTAAAACTGTGTAATCACAGTACCGTCCATGGTGGTCAGTCACTTCATTTGTGGACATCTGTCCACACTTCCGGTCAGGACATAAGGGAGCAGCGTCAACTCTTCCTTCCTGTGACCATTAAGCTTTCCTTCCATGTCACACTTGTTACAGATCTAATAGAAAGTCGGCTTTAAAAAATGGATTGGTACTTTTACTAGGTTTTTTAAAACTAGTTGTTTGTTTGTTTTTGTTAGACATCTGTTGGCAAGGCAGTATGAGTTTGAGTGCCTGAAGCCTGCTTTCCTACATGAACTCAGTTATTTTTAGTGTGCTGTTTTCTAGATCTGGGGACCTTCAGGACCACATGTAACACGTTATAGGAAGAAAAAAAAAACTGTAGCACATGTGATTTGTCATGTAATTCTTGGTCTTAATGACTTCACTTAACAGAATTTGTTGTGACTATTGGTTATTGAGTTATCTACATATTACACATTTCCAAGTCACATAGGAGACATCATTGAGACAGCTTAAATGCTGAAACAGAGCCCGGACAAGGGCTGCTTCTCTCTCTCTCTCTCTCTCTCTCTCTCTCTCTCTCTCTCTCTCTCTCTCTCTCTTTGTCTCTTTAAAAAAACTTGTATTTGAGTCTAACCCTGAATGGCTTTACCTTGTCAAACATGAGGAAAACAGTATAAATGTATGTGACCTAGAAAGAATGGTTTTACATCTCTTATTGGGAATAGGAGAGTTTCACAGTGGGAATAGGGGCAGAAAATGGAATCACATTAATACATCATTTTTAATCCCTTTTGTGAACTATGTTTTCTTTTAGAAAACTGAGAA
This sequence comes from Peromyscus eremicus, assembly GCF_949786415.1. Taxonomy (NCBI): domain Eukaryota; kingdom Metazoa; phylum Chordata; class Mammalia; order Rodentia; family Cricetidae; genus Peromyscus; species Peromyscus eremicus. Next base: position 12,404,351 of record NC_081430.1, on the reverse strand, counting down.
TTTACAATCTTAACTTTTTATTTCTTCAAAAGAATACACTTACTATCTTGCTTTGCCATGTCTCTATCAAGAGGACAGAATCATCACTAATTAGAGGTTCTCGTGAACTCAGAGCAGTTGGAAGCAGAAACTTCAGGCAATATGAATTCAGGGGGTATGACCTGGTGTTTGAGTTTCTGGAATTTTTGATGAAACTTGTGGCAATTTTCATGCTTAATTGGGCTACAGGATCCTGTCAGTGACAGGGGAGAAAAATGAGGTTCTGTTTGTGTGGTTGATCTTTAAAATAACTTCATTAATGATACCTGGAAGCATTAAAAGTCATTATAATGCTGTCAATATTTTCTATTATATTTATTTTGCAAGACACAAAACTGACCCTTGGATTTGCAAGATAACTTATTTATTCTATGAAGACATATTTTTGTTGCTTGTCAGCAAGACAGAATTGCTTAAATATAAACATTCTTACTATAGACCTATTGTTCTTATTGGTTCTTTAGTCAACTTGATACAAATGAAGAGTTATCTGGGAAGAAGAATCTCCATTGAGAAAATGTTTCCAGCAGATTTTCTACAGGCAAGTCTGTAGGCACTATTTTGATTAATGACTGACGTGAGAGGGCCTAGCTTACAGGGGTAGTGCCACCTCTGGGCAGGTTGTCACGAGTTATATAGTAAGAGCAAGCTGAGCAAGCTTTGAGGAGCAAGCCAGTAAGCAGCACTCCTCCACGGCCTCTGCATCAGTTCCCGCCTCCAGGTTCCTGCCTCGAGTTCCTGCCCTGACTTCCCTTTAGGAAGTGTGGAGGACTGTGACCAGGACATGTATGCCAAACAAATCCCCAAGTTACTTTTGGTCATGGTCTTTATCCCAGCAAGAGAAACCAAACTAAGACGCCCAGTGTTAATAAAAGCAGCGAGAAACAGGAAAAAAATAAATTCACACATAGGAAAATTTATATTCTAAAACCTAACTTTGTTAATTCTTTCAATTTCAGTATTAGATTAAACTGGCTCAGTTTTATAAAACTGACTACGCATTTATCTGTCTACCCTAAGATGCTACGCCTCTTCTGGTTTCATTTTTCGCCACTCTCCCTACACTGAGTTTATCTGTTTGGACAAGGCCCTTTACTATCTATCACAGAAGATTTGCCCATGCAGATCTTGCACACCCCTCTCTTCAGAGTTCTACAGGAAAGACAGCTGGGTATCATCTAATGCTCTTTCTCCATCAATTAATCATTCCCTTAGTCAAGTACCTTGTGCTCTTTCTCTCTGTCTCATGCAATTTCCAGTGCCATTCTCTCAGCTGTTTCCCTGGCTGAGGTCAGCATGTGGATTGCGGGGAACGCAGGAAGGACAGCCTCAATTATCTCTTAGCCTCTTTGCTTCCATAGCTAGCTTCATTCTACAGGCAGGATGGCTTTTCGAAAGTACAGATTCCGGGAAATGACCTGACTGTAAAATCTACTGCTGTCAACAGCATAAAGCTACCAGCACAGACTTGAAGTCATTTAATCAAATTAGTTTGTGCTTATTTTTCTATCAGTGCTGGAGGAAAACGTAATTGATTACATATTATGTGTCAAGCTTATTCCAGATGCTGGAACTGTAGCAGTGAACTAGGATGCAGAGTCCTGGCCTACAAGATTTTACTGTTAGTAGAAGAAGGTAGAAAACAACCAATGAACCTCAGTCTGCTGGTGTAGGCCTTTATCCCCAGTTACTCAGCAGGGAGGCAGAAGGGTGTCAAGTTCAAGGCCTACCTGTGCAACTAAGCAAGATCCTATTTCCAAATTGAAGAAACAAGGCCAGATAGAAGGTTGGGGATATTGTCAATGGCAGGGGACATATGTAAGGTCCCAAGTCCAATCCCCAGTACTGAGAAATAAAATGGAAAGATGAACATGTATACTTAACCCAAATAAGCATTTCACAATAGAAGACATAAAAAGGTCAACAGGTCTGTAAAATGTGCTTAACCTCAAAGCAAAGCGACAATGAGACCACCTCACTCCAGTGGGAACAGCTACTGGAAAGACAAAAGAAAACATATGTTTGTGAGGGCATTGGGAATGGAACCCTTTGCAGGCTGTTGCTGGGAAGGTAAATTAGTATAGTCATTATGCAAAACAGTACTGAAGTTTCTCAAAATGTCTTAAAGAAAACATTTTATGTCCAACAATCCCATTCCTACATTCAGTAGGTGGGGTGTTCAGAAGCCCAGGATGGAAGAGATAGGGAAAGATTATATCAATGGCTAGCTACAGTTTGATAGGAATGGAAGTTTGGTGCATTACTGCAGTCAGATGCTTGTAGGTACCAAAAATGTTCTATAGATTTCTACAAAGCCTGATGAAAGCAAGTAAATCTTTCCACCAAAAAGAAATGATAAACATTGGAGAAAGAGATATGTTTTTCCTGATTTAAACATTATGGACTACATGCATGCATAGAGATATCTATCACATGGTAGCTCCCAAATGTATATATTTTTATGTCTTTAGATATTGGCTAAAATTAATTTAAATTTAAGAAAATAGAACAAAAGAGAATTTCAGGACGATGGGGGGTATGAATAAACTAGGAGATTATTTATAAATAGCCCCATGAAACTGCTAAAGATAAAGACATAAAATAATGTTTTAACTTGAGTGGTCGGAGGCCTATGAAGGGATAGGCCGAATGTTGAATAATATAAGTGCCAAATACATGTGGACCAGCAGGCAGGCAAGCACAGATGAAGATGTGCTGATTATTATTTTTTTTTTTAAAGAAAATAAACACTGTGTGTTTCTAAAACCTTTGTGCTGGTCTGGTATCTCTCTGATAACACAACTGTACAAACACCTCTATCTTTTTATTCCCATCTTCTGAGTGCATTATCCCATGGGTATCAGATTTCTAGGGTGTGACTATTCTCCTGTTCTATTCCTCCAGTTTTCTAAATTATTCTCTTGATGGTAGGTGCCCTTTGCTCATTATATTCTTTGCCTGCCTGGGCCAGTATGTGCTTATTTCTGGTGCTGTTTCCATTCCGGGTCCTGCCCCTATAACTATCCAGTGAATATTCACCTTTATGCTAATCTGCATTCACCAAGCATAGGAACAATGACTTCTTAACAAAGAATGCACATGCTGCCCCATCCCACCACCGAAGGACATCTGCCTTTATAAATGAATGGACATCCAATTGATAGGTGACTCCAGTCTCCTCCTTCATTTGCCTACTGTCTATCTTTTGGCCGTGTTTTCCCCCTGTAGTTTCACTGAATGATACACCAAAGCAAAGAGAGGAAGTGAAATGTAAATTAATCAATTGTGATCACAGTGAGCATCTGTCATAAAAAGAATGGATGGAAGGCAAGGTTAAAATTATTGGCTCAAACGAGAATTATAAATTGTCCATGTGTGACATTTATTCATGCTATTTCTAGTCAAAATTTAACTTAGATTAATTGAAGAGAAATTGGGTACAAAGATGAAAAACCAAAAGGTAGTCATGAGAGAGAGAGAGAGAGAGAGAGAGAGAGAGAGAGAGAGAGAGAGAGAGAGAGAGAGAGAGAGAGAGCTGAAAGCAAAACAAGGTTAGACAAGGCAGAAGAACCAATGAGGAAGTGGAGTCTGCCCTGGACTCCGAGCAGTTTCTATTGACAGCCTCTTGATGGGAAAACAGACCTGGGACAAAGAAACTCCCCTCTTTCCAACTTGTTATCTAGCATGCTGTGGACAAAACACAACAGATAGATCAGCCAAACTGCTTGGTTCTGTAATAGCTGCTTGTTCAAATAGCTAGAAATCTCTGAAGAATTTCCAGTCTCTATACACTCATTCAAAGACCCACTTCCACACACACACAGTGTAGGGCATACAGTGAGTGTTTCCCTGTTCCCAGAGGGACATGGAGAGCCGAATTGTTTCTTAAGGAAATCTACAGGATAGACCTAATGGTGCTATAAACTCTCAGGCACTTAAGTAAAGCAATAGCTAGCTGTTTCCAGTGAAGAACTCCGGGGCAGTGAATTTCATCCTTAATTCCCTTGTAGCTAATATGAAGCCATCTTCATTTATGCAGGGTCATTTCTGCATAGACACAATCCTTCATGTGCAATGTGCCCCTCAATACAATAGCACTCATTAGCAAATGTACAAACACTTCTGTGAATATATTAAAAGGTTCAAGAGAAATTAGCCTTTGTTTATAATTAGAAGATACCATTGAAAATGTATTTTATTTCATTTGCTTTTCTGAATACATGAAAATTAAAAATAAAGTACTTCCCCCACTCCGAGTTAAACTGCCTCATAAAAGTTCAAAATCTTTATATTTCATGCACTGTCTTGTCCTTGTCAAAATCCCTTTGATGTATTTTGTGGCAGTATATGTTTCTAGAGTTATTTTTATACATACAATATGGCAAATGTTCTCTTTGAGCAACACAGGAAGGCACTGGAGTCTGTATTAGTATTTTAATGGGTAATTATTACACTAGGGGCATACAGACAGACAAAGGTAACTGGTCCATGAAAGGGGTCTTCCTGAATGCACCAGGTTACTGGGTGGATAATAGCATTTCTGGAATAACTGAGCCTTAGAAAGACATTCTAAGAAAGCTCTGGTTCCCTGTGAAGCATATGCTACTTTATGGCAGAAAGAATGACCGTCTGGCAAAAATCACTGCATATTTAACATCACTAAGGTTTGCCCAGGGCCTCTTTGTCCCTTTTAGGATTCAGAGGGCACTTACTGCATGCGGTCTTATACACCAAAGGTCTATCAGGCATTTACTTGTTAACACTCCCAGGCAGGAGACTGAAATGCTGATGGAGAGAAGGGGAAGAAAACTGTAACAATAAGGTGGGGAAGTGAATCTTTTAGAGATGCTAATGGTAAGCAGTCAGCTTCTGCTACCCTGGTGGTTTTTGTAGAATTCTCAGAAGACATGCCCTGGAGTACCCCCGCCCCCAAGGAACCTCTCCTCCTCAGCAGACTTAGGCTCAGCCCTTCAGAAGAATGGGTGTGGGAGGGATCCAGGCCCTTCTTGCTACAGGGCAGTGCTTCCCACCAAGAAGGTCAGGCCTTTGAGGGGTGATGAGAGACAATGAAGATTTAAGCCTCACGGGGCAAAGCAGGGGTGATGGGTAAGTGGAAAGAACTCAGAAATGGAAAACAACAACCACCACCACCACCACCCAGCAGTTTAGCTCAGAACAGGTGTACAATCCTGGGACACCCGGCTCTGCCACCTTCAGTTGTGTGACCTTGGGGAAAGTGACTTAACTCAGTCCTGGGTTTTTGTTGCTATGGTTGTTGTGCATTTGTTTTGTTTGTTTGTTTTTTCATCAGAAAACATGAATATTAAAAGTACCTATCAGCTTTGTCATGAACTTTAAATGTTTCCTCACTTAGGAAAGTGTTTCATATTTATTTAGCACTACAAAAACATGAGAATAGATGTAGTCCAAAGGACTTATTAAAAAGTATAACAGGGCCAGGCGGTGGTGGCGCATGCCTTCAATCCCAGCACTTGGGAGGCAGAGGCAGGTGGATCTCTGTGAGTTTGAGGCCAGCCTGGTCTGTAAAATCAAATTCCAGGATCACTAGGGTGGGTACCGTAAGTTAGCAGTTATCCTAATAGCTCCCCATATCCCACCAAATGCAATCTTACAACGCTCTGAGGCAGCTGCTTTTGTTGCCACCATTTTACACATGGAGCCTTTGACACAGCCATCTTACCAGCCAGGACCTGCAAACTCTGTGTTCTCAACAACTAGCCTAGACTTGCTCTCTTGTATGCAGGAGTGTCGAAACATACTCCAAAAATGAAGTCGTGCAAGAGGAATTCTGAGTGCTTGTGAGAAAACTCAAAACAGGACAAGGGTCTGGTGACCTCAGGTTCTTCAAAACATAGAACTGTTCTTGGAATGTGTTTTTGTGAAGGCAATACAGACTTCATCTTAAGGTAGGGCCTTAGACCATCTTAGACCACCTGCTATATTCAGTTCCAGGAAGGACCTCAGGAATGTGCCATGACAACTCAAACATACAGGGCAGTATGCCCCTGCAGACATTCTGTCTGAGGTGATGGCCATCTGTCTGATGGCCCTTGAAGATATCTAGATAATTCTGCTGAGCAGCCCAGATAATCCTGCCCAGCAAGTTGTGGGTCCCTGCCAAAAAGTCCAACCCAATAGTTTCAAATGTGGTTTCGTGCTGAAAATCTAGACCAATAGTTTCAAAAAAAAAATCACCTTGCCCCATATCCCTTCTACCCAATCCCAAGTTGCCAAAGCATGTAATTCCCAGCTTGTGGTTGTGCCCTATAAAAACTCTCTACCCTTGGGCCCGCCACCACTGCTCCATTTCCCTCCATCTGCTTGGTGGTAGACCAGGTTTGAACTCGACAATAAAGGACCCTTATGTGCTTGCATCGGAAACTGGCTCCTTGGTGGTCTCTGGGGATTTAGTGAACCGGGAACAACATTTTCATGCTCCTCCCAGGTGGAGTGGATAGGAGTGAGTTTACTTTAGCTGCTGTTATTCACGTGCCTCTGTGAGAACATGACAGCCAGCCCTAACCTGGTGGCATTGTTTCTGCCTACCCAGAGAAATGAACTACTCTATCCCAGTCGTTAGAGTGCTCAGACCCGAGTAATAGTTTGCACAAGTCCCCTGTGATGACCAAAGGAACTTAATGGAGCCTGGCATCCCTTAAGGGCCATTGACCTTTTACTCTGGCATGCCTGGGAGATCCTGGTGGCCTGCAGGTGACATAATGGGCTGTGAGGTATTAACAGCTGCCACTGCTTCTGTAAAGCTCACTACCACTATGGGCAAACAATGAAATGGTCTTTTTATTACTACATAGTAGGAAAGTAAGAATCTGAGGGAAGTAAAACAAGTTTCCTGCCCAACTGTGGATTCCATGGATGGTTGGAATACACACCTCTCTGATGTATGCCTTCAAAACCGTCACCTTAATTCCTCTTCCATGTGGCATGCTGTATAGGCTCTAAGGCTTGCTGTCCTTCTACGAGCAGTAAGAATAAGTTCATTTAATCTAAATTTGAATTGAGTCTAAGTCTCTGATTTCTCCCAGTGGATTCGGATGCAACTTCACCTCTATGGAAAAAACATGACTTTTGCCACGTATGGCTTGTCCTTGTGATCGTACACTTTATTCGTGTGATTCTTCTTAACCCTCAGAATATCAACTGCCTGATGCTCTGAATAAAGTTGTCTATCACAAGAGACTTTAGTCTGCCTCATTTCTAGGCCCCACTCTCCCAGGTTTACAATGCCAACCGGAGCCTTTAAACACAGGAGAACTCTCATTCACGATCTTTCTGTAAATTGGGGGTGGGAGTCCATGGGCTCTAACTTTTAACCCATCAGCACATTTGTCAGTAAGGAAACCCTTTCCTGGCTGCCTGATTCCCCTCAGAGGAATGCCAAAGGAGGGACAGAGTGGCTCTGGATCGCCAAGGGGCTGATGATGGGACAAAGCTTTCCAGTGGTCCCAAGGCATCCCTCTGCCTTCAGACTCATGTGCCTATAATTAGGAGTGTCCCCTCCCCGCATCTAGCTGCAGCAGCTTGGGCAGTGTCTATAGGGTATTAAACACTACAAGTGTGTGAGATGTTATATTACAGTAGTACATAGCTGCTGTAGAGTAGTTAACCTCTTGGTTGGATGTGACCATTGTCATTCATCAGAGTGGCTGTGGTCATCGCCTGGTGATCCCTAGGAGATCTGTAATACTCCCTCATGCAGAGTGTAGGGGCATTCACAGGCTCATATGATCAAGAGCCTGAAAACCATCCTTGTAAGGTTTCACTTCCCTTCTCTAAGTTTATATATGAGGGAAATAGTTGTCAGTGTGGGACTCTTTGCAAAAGTCTGCCTCAGCTAGGTGAGATTCTCCAGGCTGACAGTCCCACAAGAGTGGTCTTGACAAAGCCCAGCAGTGTGCCTGTCAGTAGTCCTCCCAATGGACTCTTCACTGGTGCAATTTTTAATGAGTCATCCGTGCTTCTTAGGTGGTGCAGATCCCCTAAGTTGTCCAGAGACTTGTGGATGATATAGCTGCCTTTGGTTGCCCATGCTCTGGTAAGTGGGCCCAATAAACTCACTGTTGCACCCAGCTACATTCGTGGAATCTTTTCTCTGCTTGGTTGGTGCTCTCCATATCTGAGGTAAACATATTTCTTTATGTCTCAACAGCAAGAATCTTGCAACAATAGCCTAATTGTCCTTAAGGCTTTGCTCTGGTGTCTGGTTGAAAGATTCAGTTTCTGTGTGCTGACCCATTGAGAATAACACCTAACATAGTCAGCCATCCTGCAGCCACAGTGGCTTCAAGAATAGTGTTCCAATCCACAAACCCCTACTCCATCCCTACATGACCATGGCCAGTTCTGCTGGAGCACCTACAGTGAATGGGATTCTGGGTGTGGGTTAATTGCGTCTTGAGAAGATTGCTACAGCTAACAAATGACAAAATCACTAGGTGGGTGGGGTGTGAGGTGGCTCTTCTTTTTCAGCCTTCTTGTCTTTGTGAAGGCTCACTACTGTAGTTTCTCTTCTCTGTCCAGACCCCCTGATTGCAACGTGGTGAGTGAGTAAGTCTTCCCCAGTCAAGTTCTCTGGAGGTACCTCAGACTCCCTGAGCATAGAGCACTGGGTGGAAAATACCAAGCTCAGGGTGGTTAGTACTCCTCAAAGAAGCACCAGGCTCTATATCGTGGGGACCAAACGCAGACTTATGGTGCTCACAAGTGTGCAGACAACACCCCAACTAAACCTAGGAGCTGAGTGTGCCATATTCATTTCCTTTTTCCATTCAAATGTGCACCACTCTTAAGTACAAACACAGAGCTTCTTAAAGCTCCTCAAATTTAACCTCAAAAAAGTATGAATAGTTAGATCTAGAAGTTTATTGATTTATGTATTCCCAAGGCAATATATATTTTCCATTTAACAAGACCTAAAAAGGTTTCTGGTCATCTTAGGGCAAGGTTTCTTGGAGACTGCCAAGAAAAAAAAGTGATAGGACTAGTTTGGTGGACGTATGCTAGAGAAGCAAGGGTTCTGCATGAACAAATGACATGTTGAACCTTTCACTGTTGTAAGGACTGTGTACTGAAAAAAATGTCCCCACCTGCCTGGCAATATAATTTTACAACTCCTGTAAGTAAAAAGCATTAAGTTGACCCTGTAATTGGCTGCAAAACAACCAGAGGAATTCAGGTTTCCAGAAAATGATGGCAAGGATCCCTCAGAGCGCTCTGAACCTGAAATCACCTGAAGCAGCACCACAGCCTGATGTCAGGGAGTGTGCCACATGGAAGGTCCTGTCCCAACTCTACACAGCACCACAGCCTGATGTCAGGGAGTGCGTCACACAGAAGTGCCAGCTTCAGACACAGGTTAAATGAGGAACTCTGGCCTGACACCACTTGGCTACCGAAAGCTGTTAAGGACAACCTTCCTTAGGATCTTCCCAAGAGCTATAAACAAAATAAGACAAGAATATTAAAGCCACTCTGAGCATCACCACACCACCTGACCTGTGCTTTAGAATAGGCCTGGAAACATGGCCCTCCTAGGTGAGTCACACAGGACAAAGGAGGTTAGCCACCAAGGGGACATGATGCAAGCACTCAGTAGCATTTATCCTACCTTTCTGGTTTTTTCTCTTTTTTAATTTCTACACTATTCTTCTTTGAGTCCTTAAAACATGACATTATGAAAAATGACCCCAAACATGTATAAATAGCTACTTAGAATGAGGGTCATGCAGGAAATAGGTTATTTTCTTCTGTGCCTTTAGAATCTGAATTACTTCTGCTGTGTGTGTGTGTGTGTGTGTGTGTGTGTGTGTGTGTGTGTATGTGTGTGTGTGTTGATGCTTAAGCTTGTTTGCACCTAATGGTGGGGGGATTTCAGGCTAGAAAGTGTTATGTGTGCCATAGGAAAATACTTACTTCATGATGTTCTATAATTTCTCCTGGCCTAAAACCCACTAGTGCACATAATAGGAAACGAGTATTTTACAAGGGCTAGGACTTTGGGACCACTGACTGGCAAAGCCCCAGTTACCAAAAGCAGTTTTGCTGAAAGAGTAACTAAACCTTGAATGTTTTAAACTTTAAACATGGGTATTTGGTTTTAGTTCAAGGCTGCTGTTAAAAGAACCATTATATAAAATATTGTTCAATGCTTGCTCAAACACTGTTCTTTCCTAACTGGAAGCTCTGAAGAATAAAAATACAATGCTTTCTTTACCCTTCTGTTTCTCTTCTTTACTTGGAACAGAAAGTACCAAATGCAGAGTGTAGCATTAAAGCTATGCCTCCATGGAGACAGAGATTCCCAGAGCTTCCCGGAAGATACCAGAGCTGATGATGAACTAGAACACAACTTCTCTTTGTTAGTATACTCTCAGAACTCCAGGCTAACAAAACTGTAACAAAACAAGACACAGACAACAAAAACACTCAGGGAAATAAAACTTATCTAATAATAAATGCATAAAGCTCAAAACAGTCACAGCACCATTGTCTGGCCAATAACTAATCATCTGTGTTGATATGAAACACTACATAATGAATGATGACATCTCTGGGTAAGTTATCTTAAATCTCTTCCCTGTGCATACTAAAATGGGTACCACAGGCATCAGTAGCCCATTCTCCAACTGTAGCCAGAATCAACAATCAGTCAGGAGTCAATAATCCACACATGATCAGGTCATATCCTTCAAGATAAGTTTTCCCCAGGGAATAAGACACCAATTGGTTATCCAGTATCAAATGGTTAGCCCCCAAAACATACATACATACAATACATACATAATTGCAACCTCACACAGACTGAGAAGTTGTATTTATCTATTTATGAACATATATCTATATATCTATATCTATATCTATCTATCTATCTATATCTATCTATCTATCTATCTATCTATCTATATATATATATATATATATATATAACAATTAATGAAAAATAGAGGCCTTGAATTTGAAAGAGTGCAGTGAGGGGTATATGGAATGGTTTGAAGATAAGAAAGGGAAGGGGGAAATGATACAATTAATTATATTATAAAAAGGAAATTAGGAGGCTGGAGAGATGGCTCAGTGGTTAAGAACACTGATTGTTCTTCCAGGGGACCTGGGTTCAATTCCCAGCACCCCCATGGCAGCTCACAATTGTCTGTAACTCCAGTGCAGGCAAAACATCAATGCACATGAAATAAAATAAATAAATTTTAAAAAAAAGGAAATTTAAAATATTACCACACTATCTCCACCATGGCGTCAGTCAACTAGCCAACTAGTCAATTTTCCTTCAATAAAATGAATAGTGTTTATAAGGGATAGATTTCCAGGAAGACAATTCACATCTGTCTGCCTCCCATGAACAAGAACCCAGGAGCCCAGCAGCCTAAGAGCCCCTGCATCTAGAAGGATGTCTCCAGGCCTGGCCTCTACATTACTACTGTGATCTTGAGTAAGGCTTCATTACAGATTATTATCAGAGCTCCTAAATGGGCTGGGAACAGGAGTGGGGGAACTGTGGGATAGGGGAAAAGACCTTTATTTCTGGAAGCTTCTGATATTTCACAAGAAAGCTTGACAACTATAAAACTCAGCTCAAGAATTACTTTCTCAGTGGAGCATTCTCTTTTTTGCCTCAGGTTGAAAAACAAGTTGTTTCTTTCTTTCTGTTTCCCACCATAACTGGTATGATACAGACTGCACCACACTACAAAGAGTTGGTTCTTTTGATTGTGTGTTTTCCTCACTGGTCGTGCGTTTCTTTAGCTTCATCTTTGTAACTTCACAGGACTCTGCTTGTCACTGTGCAGCAATGGCTTTGACTTTTGTTTCACGGTAAATTGAAGAGTGAAAAGCATAAAGGTGGTAAGGTCTGAGTGTCTCCTATGGGCTGTCATCTCGTCAGTGCTATGGACTGCTTAGGTCGAACCTTGCATCCCTGTCCACTTGTAGATATGCCTGACAATCCCTTGGTCAGTACGGCAGGAAGACACATAACTAAGTATGTCAGTCCAACTCTTCTGAGCTGCAACCCCACAAGCCATTTTCACCATGGGAAGAAACAGGCTGGCAGCAATATTAACAAGTGAAATTCAATTATTTGGGATAACTTGGAAGTACTCACACCTGTCATTCACACACATTTCCTATGCTACACTTCCCTAGAACCTAATTTTTAAATTTACTGCTCCAATAAGACTCCCCTCCCCAAATTGAGTAGTTTCTTAGGCCTATTAACTTGTTATGACCATTTTCTCCTAAATATTATTAAGGAATACTGCCGAGAAAGCTGCAGAGCTACAGAAGGAACACTACTTCCGGAATAAGATGTCTTGTATTATATAAACTCCATTCTATAAATATGCTTGGCAGGAATGTCATTCTGCATTATTTTGCTATAATGTGTGTTATTCTGAGGATCTATTATAGTATGGCCTGCAGGTTCACTATTTTAAAACTTACAAATTAACAGTTACAAGAGAAAACAATCTTAATACCAAGCACACTGTCAAAAAAGACTCCACGTGCTTTGACAGTTACATATGCTGCCTTATTTAAAAACTAATAAACTATTTTAATTTTAAGATGCTGAAAGGTTTCCTGGTGAAAGACATTGACCTGTTTTTCAGTTATTTTTCTACTAGTCTGCAAAAGGAAAGCTAACATTTCTACCTGATGGACAGCAGTGAATTCCCACTCTCAAAGCCTCTTGGTGGTTTTGGAGGCAGAGCTGGGTCAGGGGGACAATGAAAATATGATGACTTTATGAAAAAGAACACCTGGCTTCTAGAGCTACCCAAGGAAGGAAAATGGAGGCGTTCAAAATAATGTGACATCTCAAAGTTTCTCAGTGGGGAACTCTAATAGAGACTAGACATGTTAAGATATTTAAATGATTCTATTTAATAAGAAAAGCAGAGTTGAAAATTGGTGGGTGTTTTTATGTGTGGGAGTAAATAATATGAGCCTTACAGAAAACAGTGCTTTAAAGAAGTTATAGGGAATAGGAGCCATCGTGCAATTTAGAATATTGCCTCAGAATCATCCATTACATATCTATAGCCTATATTAGAAGTGGTGTTGGGAATATGAGAAGGAACATGGCCTCTCAGAGTACATTTTTTTTTTTAATCACCATTCATTTTTTTCTTATATCAGTGAAGGACTTTATTTTTGCTGCTTTGGCATTAATATTATAAGTGTTCACCTTTTTTTTCAATGTGAAAATAAACTACAATAGCAAAGAAAAAATGTGTTTATTTCTTCCATACTTTATAGTGAACTAGGGAACTGGATCTGGAATTTTTGCATATGAAACAATTATTTTGTAAAAGAACCTGAGAGGGCCATAGGTAGGACCACAGATAGTACAGCTCATCCAGCAAAGCTCAGAAAGTTACTCAGACCTATGAGAACCATCATCTGAGATATATTGGCCAAAATATGCTGTGGTAGTATCCATCAATCTCTAAGCTTAGGTACAAGTTGATGTCTGGCAAGTGGCTCTGGGCAGGGTAGAGGTGTGGTAATCTGTTGTGTCTACCTATTTCTGGGGTATCCAGTCTCCTACCATGGACAATTTGAAGCCACAGTATGAAATCAGATTGTGGAGGAGGCACCCCATAGTGTACCAGTAAAGCCAACCCTGTATAAGAGTGATATGAAGCCAAATAATTAGGAAGGTGTCTTAAGGGCTTATCACTTACATTTTAATTACACTTTATTTGTATATTTATGAAATTTAACATGTTATCATGTAATAACAGCTCTGCTTAACAACGACTCAAAACAATCTCTGAAAATCTAACAATCTCCACCCACAAGCCAGGACCTGCCAGCTCTCACATACACTAGCCACAACATTCATTTCAAGTTGCCTAATTTGCATCAATTTGATACAGAAGTAACAAAGGAGCAACTCTTACTGGATAGTCTTATCACTGTTGTATGGTAGTTCGATATTGTAAAAATATCCCTTATATTCTAAGAGACTGGAACTTTTGCTGGACCTCACAGCCAGAGTTAATAACACATCTTTGGGGTCACTTTAGACTGCTATCTTACTGTGTACTCAGCCCATTTGTTTAGCCTACTTTGAAGAGAACAATGTAGCAATCAACCTTACTTGCCTTGATTTCTCATTAAATCAACTGTGACCACCTAAGCTAATGCATAGCTGGAATCTTAAGTTACATATTCTTCTATGCACTTGACCCAGATAATGCATGTGTATCATTTGCTGAAAGCAGCAGATACAGAGGTTCAAAGCAATATTTTAAAATAAATATCCACCATAAATGCTAAACACATATTTGGATGTTGGTTGACAAACAGTGATGCTTGTAGATCTGGGTTAGTTGGGGTCAATTGAAGTCAGTGACTTAACCTCTTGTAAAACTGTTAAAGATTTGTAGTCCCCTTCTTTCCATCCCATGTGGTGTTTTCTGTGCTATTTAATAAAGACAAAACAGAGCCCTTTGTTAGGGATAGACACACAGAGAGACAGATACATACAGAGAGATAGATTCAGAAGATAGTCTTTAGTTAATGTGGTATTTAATAAAGACAAAACAGAGCCCTTTGTTAGGGATAGACACACAGAGAGACAGATATACATACAGAGAGATAGATTCAGAAGACAGCCTTTAGTTAATGTGGTATTTAATAAAGACAAAACAGAGCCCTTTGTTAGGGATAGACACACAGAGAGACAGATATACATACAGAGAGATAGATTCAGAAGACAGTTCTTAGTTAAACGCTGATTCAGACTCACACAACAGATGGATGGAACAGAGAAGACAGGCAGCATGAAGCAGAGAATTCAAATCTAGTCTTGTTCTTCCAAGGGTAAGTGCTTTTATTTCTTTCCTTAATTCAAAACTGATGCATTATGGGTGACTCAGAGTTCATCAGAGATGTGCTGAATCCACACACTGTTTTTTGTTTGTCTTTTTTAAGTAAATGAAACGGAAAGTTACTTTTTGATGCAGTGATTCTGAGGGATTATCTTGTACTCCAATTTCTTCTCTTCCTCAAAGATGCAGTAGCCATCACAAATACACCATGGTAGAGGGAAAGAAATTTTGTGTTAATGCAGATTGTTCTTAGATGGACAGTGAGGATTAGTGACTGAGAAGAGCACGGTTTCAAAGGAAGCATGGTATCTTTGACTCATGAGCCTTTATGGTGATAAGCCAAAGGTAGTAATAGCTAATTCTTAAACTCTAAGTGGTATCTGCCACAAAACAGTCCACAGCATATCCATATCGTTAATTTCAGGAATAATGAGATAGCTTTCCTAGTTAGTACTTTCCACTTCCCCCAAAGAACAAAGGGAAAACTGTTCAGGAGATGTATTATCACATTACAGAGCTTGGGATACCACAGAATATTCTACTGGAGACTAAATATTAATTGAGTGGTCAAAAGTGTCAGAATTTCTTTCTTACAGGGATCCTACTCATTAGGCAAGGTGATAGTAACCACCGCTCTGCCCATGGTCAGGGAAATTGGGCGGAAAAGTTCCAGGGAACTGTCTAACCCAGAAATTAGATACAGATTTAGACCTTAAAGTTGATTTTTTAAAAAAGACATAGATTAGCTATCAAAAAAAAAGAAAGAAAGGAAGAAAAGAAAGAAAAGAAAAAATCCACGAAGTGACCGTTTCTTACAAGCTGTTTAACACATCTTCTAGTCCTAATGATAGCTGCTTTCTTTGAGAAGCCTGTGCCTGTTTCAAGGCACATACTACTGTCCTGTCTTTCTCTCTCAATTCACGGGTTTAAATCTGTTAAGACCTTGCCTTAATAAACTCTTAATACTCCTCAAAACTCCAATTGTGCTTCACAAAGACAGGTAATTAATTTTAGTTTTTGATCTTGTATGCTCTTGTCAAATTTGTCTTTAACCCATGGGTTATCAATGTTGCTGCCTGCATAAGGACCCTTTGAGGAAGTGATGAGATCTCCTTGTTCCTTTTTCTCTAGATCATTGTAATTTGAGGGCCTTGCACCAAAGCTTCAAAAACAAGGTCAATGCAAATTGGTAGTCAGGAAATTAAGTGTACTGTTCAATTTCTTTAATTGAATTAGAAGCTTACTCTCTGGATTATTTCTCTATATACCAGAAAGAAAGGACATTTTGTTTGTATTTTATTTTCAATCAAACACTCAGGTTTACACTAGTGTTAAAAAGGGTTGAGAATTCACCACCGGCAAGTGCTAAGAGCCACTTAAGAAAAACAGCTTCCCAGTGTCTCCACATCTCTGCTAATGTTCAAGAATAAATTCCTTATTAAAAGGCAAGAGTATAGAGCAGTGTCTTGGAGGCCCCATGGATCTGTCTTGCTTCAACAGTGGTTGGAAGGAACAGACCTAGCTAGGACTTGCTCTTGTTAGCTTCTAGCCACCTTTCAGTCTCTCTCTAGTCCCAGCCTCCGGGACCATCTCCTTGTGTGGCCTTTAGTGCTGTGGAACAATCTTTGTACACTGTAAACAGTGTTGCTGTCATTGTTAATAAAAAAAAAAAAAAAAAAAAAAAAAAAAAACTGACTGGACAATGGCTAGGCAGGATTTTGGGGACAGAGAGAATGCTTGCTGGGAAGAAGGAGGGTGGAGTTGGAGGAGTTGCTAGGAGATACCATGAGAAGCATAGAAACAGCCCAGCGGTGGTGGCAGACGCCTTTAATCCCAGCACTCGGGAGGCAGAGCCAGGCAGATCTCTGTGAGTTCAAGGCCAGCCTGGGCTACCAAGTGAGTTCCAGGAAAGGTGCAAAGCTACACAGAGAAAGAAACCCTGTCTTGAAAAACAAAACAAAACAAAACAAAACAAAAAAAAAAAAAAGAAGAAGAAGAAGAAGAAGAAGAAGCATAGAAGCTTGGGAAGTACCTACATGAGGTAAAATAAGCCTCCAGGCAGCACATAGATGGGTTAATTTAAATTATAAGAGCTAGCTAAAAAAACCGAGCCTGAACAGCTGGGCATTTATAATTAATATTAAGTCTCTCTGCGGTTGTTTGGGGAGTGGCGGATGGGAAAGAAAAATCTGCCTGCACTTTAGCTCCTCGGGCCAGCCAGTACCATCTCTTTTCAGTTAGCTCCATACTGCATATCAGCCATGCCCTCTCAGGTTCTCATGTCCTCTCAGGTTCCTCAGAATTATTCCACTGAAGGAGAAGCTGCTGTGAACTGTCTGGTCATCTTGCACCCACAGGCCTCCTACACCTACCTCTTTCTGGGTTACTATTTTGATCAGGACGACCTGGCTCTGGGGAGTGTAGGCTGGCCAGTAATTCTTCTAGTAATTGGTCCAGGAGAAGGGCGAGGGTGGCAAGTGCCTCCTCAAGTTGCAGAACCGTTCTGGGCGGCGCACTCTTCCAGAATGTGCAGTGGCCATCTCAGGATGAGTGGGGCAAAACCCGGGCGGCCACGGAAGCTGCCTTGGCCATGGAGGAGAACCCGCACCAGGCTCTCGGGTCTTCATTCCCTGGGTTCTGCTCGCACAGCCCCTCATGTCTGTGAAAACCACGTCCTGGATGAGGAGGTAAAGCTCATCAAGAACACGGACTCCACCTGACCAACCTCCATAGGCTGGCTGGGCAGCAGCCAAGGCCGATCGAAGGGCCCCAGCCATCTCTGGGCGAGCGTCTCTTTGAGCAGCTCACTCTCAAGCACGACTAGGTCTCCTCACCTTCCAGGGGGGCTGCTCTACCCCAGCCAGCCTCAGGACCTCTACCTAAACCTCTCAAACCACTAGGGAGCTTTGTAACCACTCTGGAGTCCCTCAAGTCTTGGACCAAGTAAAACTAAAGCCTTTTCAAACAGGAAAAAAAAAAAAAAAAAAAGCAAGAGTATATTCAGAGATACATTTTTAGATCCTTATTAACTCTATTTTTTTTGTTCCCTCCCGTTAATTTCAGAAGCCTTCGTGCATACAACCCTGCCTGCCCCATCTACTCTACCTCTCCCCATTGCCTTCTCTCATTTTCCAGACGCCAGCTCTGGCTTGTCCTCAACAAGGAATCACTTCCTGAGAAAATACCGGGTCGTTAAATAAACAACAACAACAACAACAACAACAACAACAACAACAACAACTAATAGTATTACCGTCCAAACTAATCTGTATTAAAAGAGCTGTTACCTCACTTCCAAATTGCACATCACCTCTAGTGAAGGCCAGCCCTTCACTAATCCTGTTTCCTTACAGCACAGGGCCTCTCCCTCAGAGCCCCCTGCCTCCCCCACCATCTATTTTCTCTCTGTCCTGGGGCATAGGCCACAGGAGAGTAGGTTCTCCTCTGCTGTGGGCTAGGTAGCTGGTAATAGAGGTTTTCATTAAGGAATAATCGGATTTGTCTAGAATCCTTCAAGAAGTGGGCAACTTGATGGAAGTTAAGATTTAAATCGGTGCAGCCTTTGTTAATCCTGAAAAACTTACTCATAAGTAATTAGTAATAGTGATTTTATAAGAACTCACAGATCCCTGAGTAGGTAGGTTATATTACATGCTTGACTTTAATACAACCAAAGAAAAATATAGATATACTTTCAATGGACATTTATTTCTCTGGCCTTTTAAGCTTCATCTAATTATATTAAGTTGGCAGTGGAGCCTGCTCCTACATTTTCTCTAATAATGTAGAAAATATCTATACTTTACATATTGAACAAAAACCTTTAACATAGCAAGATATGCTTCATTCTACACATTAAAAATATAAATTCTGCAGTTTTAGATTTTTCATATAATTTTAAAGGGAATAAAATATGCTGTTTATCTTTTAGACATGCAAACATACTTTGTTTTCAAAATGGCTAAAAATTTATTTTAATATTCATATTTTATATCATAGAATTATTTGGTTGTCAATAATATCAATATCTACTTAATATGGATCTACTATAGTATTTCTAAAATACAGATATTTTATATTTCATCCAAGACAATGGCACAGAATACATTCCCAAAATGGACTAAAATATTCATTTTCCTACATTCAAATATAATTTAGGCAAGCTATAAATGGAACGTATCTGACAACATGTTATGAATTGTCAAAAATCTTCATTCAAAATAAAACAGATTCACATAAAATATTAACAATAGTCTGTGCTGGAAATAAAAATTTAAAGATATAATTATAAGGGAAGTCAGCCTACCTAATTATACCTATTTTAATAACAAAAAGTACATATAAAGTTTCATTATAATTATGTACCTAAGGTGATATGCTATATAGTCCTTAAAATTCTTTGAAAAATTAATAGGCAACAGACATCAAATTCTCCTTTCCAGTAGATAAAAATGATCACTTCATTCAGTTACCTTAAAGTCTTCTCTTGAATATGAAACAGGAGATTAGCTTGTTATCCTAAATCTTTCCCAACCCAATGGTGGGAGTAAGGGATGAGACCCAGGAATTAATTTAGCCAGTAGCTGAGTCAGCAGAGCGCATGCTTGGCTTGGGTTTGCCAGCCAGAGTAGGAACTCTGTGTTTCTTTCTACCTTGTTTTAACCTGACTTCTCCCTTCCGTATGCCATAAGATTCTGAAATATTCATTTCACTTACAACTTTAAAAAGAAATTAGTAGGTGAGTCCAAACCTCAGGAAGACTGTCAAAGGGAAAAAACACAGGTTTGTTCTAGAGTGTTGACAAACTGGCCATGAGTTATCGCTACACAATTCTGAAAGCTTTAGGAGGCCTTACCTTAGCGGTGCCGGTTTGATAGCCTTTTTCCTGACAATATGGACTATCCTCAAATGTAATACTGTTACATCATTGGTGGTGGAGGGCAGGGGAGGATGGGGAGGCAGCTACCTGCATGAACACACTCGTCCTTTTCAAACCTTAAAAAAATGTTCTGGATGGTCTATAAGATCATTGAACACAGATTCTCTTTGGGGCTTGTTTACTTGCATACATCAGTGCCTGGAACTATGATAGTTATGTTTACACCAACACTAACTAAAAGTTTAGGTCAACACTTAATACATACACACTATACACTGTTCAGCTAGGGGTCACCACAGAAGTCACCTTACACCATAGGTCCTTTGGCTAAGCTTTGCTTGGAGTTTAATGGCATCTACTGCTATGAATAAAACTGTAGCTTGTCTTGAATAGAAGACATGGATAGGCAACATATTCAGGAGGATGGAGAGTCTCTGACTCCTTGAAATAACAATGAAGAGGTACAAAGGAAAAGAATCACAGGAAGATAAGGAGAGATCTAAAAATGTAGGTTTAGAAAGGGCACCAAACCTAAAGCCATAAGAAATAGTTCAGTGAAACATTTCAGTGTGTAGGCTGAGATAAAAGAAGCAGAAGAAATAAAGGATAATTGTGATTTTTTTTTCTGAAATGATATGGGCCACACATAAGAGGTCTTGAGTACACTGAGTTTGGAAGCTGGAACAATAAATCCAGAGGGGTCTATGATAAGGCGCTTTGTGATTTCTTTGAATCTAACTAGTTTAAACTCTGCTATCAGGAGCCACCAAACAGGGAAAGATATAACATGCTAATAAGCTAAGTTTTATGGTTTTAGAGTCCTCTACCCTTCTGCTAGAGATTAAAGTCCAGTAACAACAATGCCTCTCTTCAATTTATAGTAGCTTTGTCAGAGACATACCATTGCCCTCAATTACAGGGAGAAACAGAGGTCAGCAAAATAATTGTCTTGCCTGAAGTTACCAGCCTGGTGCTTAAATCACAACTTCAGCAATCATTTCTTAGCAGCTTGGTCAGATGTTTCCTCTATTACAATACGAACATATCATGTCAGTAAATGGCAGTGAATGGCCACATGTTGCAAGTTCAAGAGTAAGATAAATGGAACAAATTTGTAAAAGAATTAGTACTGTTGTATATAGACATTCCTCTTCCACAGAACGCATGGCATTTGAGGGAAGTGCTGTGGATATCGCTCTGTACAAATAAACACTGATTGGCCGGTAGCCAGACAGGAAGTATAGGTGGGACTAACAGAAAGGAGAATTGAGGGAACAGGAAGGCAGAGGGAGAGATGGGCTGGAGCCACCGCCAGGACAAGCAAGATGTAAGGTACCAGTAAGCCACAAGCCACGTGGCAAAGTATAGATTAATAGAAATGGGCTAAATATAAGAGTAAGAGCTAGACAATGATAGGCCTGAGCTAATGGCCAAGCAGTTTAAATAATGTAAGAGTCTCTGTGTTTATTTTATAAGTGGGCTCTGGGACTGGCGGGACTTGGTGGGAGCTGGAGAGAAATTCTCCAGCTACAGGGAAGGGTTTTCACAACATTTTACTATATTAGTGTGCTATGAAATGGGAAAAATCAAATAATTAAAAGAGGCATGAGACCATGTGAACTTGTATTTTCAACTGAACAAGAGGATGAAAACATAGAAGTTTAAGTAATGACACAACTGGGTACAAACAGGGAGAAGTAAGCTCTTTGGTGAGCTGGGGTCTCCATACACTCACACAAGCTTACAGAGTCACACTGAGACTAGTCCTCCACTCCCCTGGACTTCCACTGTCACCACAGAAAAGAGGTATTGGCCTAGCATGCCACTAAGTTCCTTATGCTATTTACATTCAGAAACACTTCTCACCACTCAGAAACACTTCTCACCACTCAGAAACACTACTCACCACTCAGACACACTTCTCACCATTCAGAAACCCTACTCACCACTCAGAAACACTACTCACCACTCAGACACACTACTCACCATTCAGAAACACTACTCACCATGCAGACACACTTCTCACCATTCAGAAACACTACTTGCCACTCAGATACACTACTCATCACTCAGACATACTACTCACCACTCAGACACACTACTCACCACTCAGACACACTACTCACCACTCAGACGCACTACTCATTCTGTAAGCTTTTGCTGACATAGCAAATATGTTCTTCAGAAAGATTACAGTGAGTCACAAATGCAACAATGAAAGAATGACTCTCCAATTTGCCTTGCCTTTGAGAGACTTATCTTCTGGGAAACTAGAATTCAAGTCACATTCCCTTTCAGTGTGCAGTTCTTGAGCCGCTTCAGAGGTACTGTTAAAGAGTAACGTACTTGACAGTTAAACCTATGGGTTCTGTCAAAATGGGAATTCTGGATGCTTTGGCCTCAAACACATAGCATGGAATGCCTTCTTGCCTGTGTTCAACTTTTTGAACGTTTTTTTAATCCTTGCCTCCTCTGGCATTATCCTCCATCACACTGAACAGCAAGCACTTCCTTTCTCCTCCTCTCCACATTCAATCTGTAATCAAACCCCTTCATATTCTAAATAACTCTTGATTCCACCTCCATCTGCATGGAGCCATCAGCTCTGAACTGGGCTGCAGCCCAAGGCACTTAAAAGGTCTGCCAGCATTCACATCGACTTTCTCTCTCTCTAATCTGTTTCCGGGGCTTTCACCGGAATGATCTTTTCAAAATGGAAATCTGATCACTTCTTATCCTAGTTTGAAACTCTTTAAAAGTTTATTATTGTTCTAGAATATAAGAAAATCCTTCCATAAAGTCTCCAGTCACCGTGGTCTTAAATGAAATCATTTGGAAACTTTTCTAGACATAGCGATGGCTGGGTCCACTCATAGAGCTGAGCAACCAGACTTTGAAATACTGTGCTTAGAGCTCTCTGGTGTCCCTGGCACTGAGAACTGGGGCTCCAGAGTGGCACTGTTGAACACGGCAGCTCCAGAGCTTACTGCGGATGTAACTTTCAAAAGTAAATTTCATGTTAAATAGAGTCACTGACTTAGTCCCTTCTATGATGCCATATCAATATCACGGATGAGATAATTTGTAATGAACATACATTTATTGATCAAGATTAGCAAGACAGAGGCCACAGAGTTGATATCTCTCAAAGGCTTTGTTGGTGTGGCATCCCACTGTAGATGAGCAAAAGCAGGAATCAAACTCACTCTTTTATGATGAATCCATTATCTCAAGATAATGAGCCTATTCCAACAATAATGACATTGATTTGTTCAAGAAGACAACACACTTAGGGTCTGATCACCTCGAAGAGTTCCACGTCTATGTGTCCCTTTCCTCTCAGTTGTGAATAGACCTTATTTTACCTTCTTGAGGTTATAGGTTATTGCCGTTACTGTAATTCGTGGTACAATTGATAGCACCCAGTACGCTTGTAGCAGATCATCTGACCACACTGTAATTCGGGTGAACTGGTGGGGAGAAGGTTCTATGATGCCACCTCATAGGCAAGGCTCCAAATTCAGAAGATGCACTCTGGATATTGAAGAGTATAGCAATCCTCTAGATGTCTGCCTTCCAACAGCAGTTGCTGCTAGTCAGGTGGGATGCCTTCCTTGTCTTGGAGTTTGGCTTTGGGTTAATGGTGTCATTGGGCTCCATTTGAGGGTGATGGTCTTCCCACAGATATCCATCTTTCTGTCAGCTGTGCAGCCCTCTTTACTAAGCAACAGTTCACTTTGTTCGGAGCTCCCTCTTAACACAGCTATACTGAAAATTAAACTTTTTTTGTTGGTGGTAGTGGGGGGGTTCATAGGGTTTCTCTGTATAGCTCTGGCTATCCTGGAACTCACTCTATAGAATTGAACTCAGAGCTCTATCTGCCTGCCTCTGCCTCCCAAGTGCTGGGATTAAAGTCATGCACCACCACCATCTGACTCGCTCTCTCTCTCATAAAGATTGTATTTATTTTTAAATTATTCATGTCTGTGTGTCTATGCGTGGGTATATGCATTGCATGTGAGTGCAGGTGCACACTGACGCCACAGGAGGGCATCATATCCCCTGGATGTGGATTACAGGCAGTTGTGAGCTCTTTTTCCAATGAGCGGGCTGAGAACTGAACTCTGTTCCTCTGAAAGAGCAGTTTGTGCTCTTAACCACTTCTTCAGCCAGTAATTAGGTTTCTAACACACGATTTTAAGAATACATTCAAAGTGTATCAGTAACAACACTTTAAAATTTGGATTATGTACATGAGAAATTAGGTATAAGGGAAACTAAAGCTGTGTCTTGGTGGCTATTTGCATGACTAATTATCCCTTTGTGGTTAAACATTCATGAAGTTGCAGTTAGGCCACACTATAGTAAAAACTAGAGTGATAGGGCATATTGCCATACTTGTACATTCAAAAGAATATAGTTCATTACAGTCTTTCCATTGTGGTTTCTGGCTTCCTCTTTGTGGGCTTTTGAAGAGGACCATAGGAAGGAATAGCCTAAAAGACTGATTGGGTCTACCATGATTTAGGTGGAGAAAATGAGCACCTTGCCTCTTGAATATTCTACTCATCTCATAAATATTCATTAAAATCTCTTAAGACTCCACAATTCAAAACCCAATGGGTTGTATAGTCAGACCCACAACAATCTCTCTCTGGAATGTATGCTTTGCTTTGCTAACTAACTTCTATTTAACTGTGTTTGTCTCCAAGCTACATTGATTTTTTTTTTCTTTTTATTAAAGAGGACTAAGAAGATAACTTTACCTAGTTTAAAAAAATGCTAAACACGTTTATAAAATGTTTTCTAAAACATGATATTAAAGATTACTTTTAAGTAAAAATAAGGTAACTTATTATTAGTTTTGTGACATTCTTTTTAGGAAACAGATTCACGTAAGTTTGATGTTTAAATTATTGTAAACGGTGGTAGGAGTCATGAGGATGAGTTCTGACTGAAAACCAACATGGGAACTAGGCAAATTGCCTGGTTAATAGTTTGAATGCATATAATCTTTCATATAGCACTAATTTGTTTTTAATTACTTGATTGATTTTATATTTTTAGGCAGGGTCTCACTCTGTCTCCCACTTTAGCCCAGAATTCACTAAGTAGTCCTAAGTGGCCTTGAACTCATAAGAGTTCTGCTTCAGTTGCTCAAGTGTTGGGATCACAGGCAGGAACCACCACACTTATCTGCTACTTCTTCTTCTAAATAATGTATCTTCTTAGTAAATATTTACAACTCTGTTGGTAGTGATTTAGCATCCACGGGGCTGATATTACAAACGATTCCAGTAAACTTGTAACATTAGTTTTGCCTTCAGTGTGGCTGAGTCCCAGGGATCTATTGAAGTATTAGCATTAGACATGGAAATGGGCTCTAAGGCATTAGATTTTTCCATATAGCTTATCATTTTAATATTAACTAGTCAAGGTAAGTGACTTATTTAAGATTACACAGTAAGGAAGGACTGTAAGAAAGCATCACTATTTTTCCATCTTCTATTTTAGGAGTCTTCTTAAAGACATCACCTTGCAACATCTACAATGTATATGCCCGTATAACAGATATCAAATAGAGGCTTTATCATATTATGGGGATATTGAATGCTTTGTAGGCTGTGTACAGACTGTAAGTAAAAAGTACTGGAAAATATGAAAATACTGCAATAAAACTTCTGAGGAACTCAAATCCATAACATTTATTTCCTGTTCATATAATTTGTCCCTGTTCTTTGATATTTGTTTTTCCTTTCTTCTTGTGTTTGAATTCGGTGCTTTGAAGAGACATCGGCTTCTCTGAAGGAGAAAGGCTACTGCCTACACTGTGCTCTGTGCTTGGATGTGGCTTATGTATTTCCCAAGGATTCAAAGCTTCGTTAAAGTGTTTGAAATTTAATCCCCATTTTTAATTATTAGGAGGTTGGAAATTTAATCAGACTGTGTTTGGAGGGAGGGTTTCTGGGAAGCCACTAATGTTAAGTGAAGTAGATGGGATTTAGCAGGATGACTGCATCCTGGTATCTTTATCCTAGGAGACACAGAGAGTTGAAGAGGCATAGAGCATATAGATGCATGCTCCACAACTCTTGTCATGTGATGTCCTTTTCTGTCCAGGGACTCTGTCAACAGGAAGACCATCACCACCAGATATGGCTCTTGACCCTCCAGAACTTCGAGCCAAAGCAATGTCCTCTTTTATACAGCTACGCAGTCTCTGGCATTCATTTATTCACAGCCCAAAAATGGATTAGTATTATATTTTCACAGTTTCCATAAGCCAATTAGAACATGGACTCTAATAGATGAAGGCAAGTCCTTTAATAAATAAAAAAGATGAATTTAAGAAAAGGATACTTACCTCATCACCATATCTTACATTAAATATAACTGTTTTTAACTAACAATTTATTTTCTCAAACATGCCATAAAATCGCTTCATAAAAGGAAAGTAACTTTAGTCTAACATTCTTAGAATTATGTTTTAATAAATGGTGTCAAATATAATACATGATTGCTTGAATCTAAATATATATCTTTCCATAGAAAACATCAGATGGATTTTTTTTTCAGTTGCTCTTTGACATTTAAAGACATTTAAATGGTAGCAAAACACTATAATTTGCAGGGGTATTAATCCTCTGAATACACATGAGAGTTCAAACAGGATCTGTTCTATCTTTTCACAGAGTAAAGATGCTAAAAATAGTGTGGGCTTAAGCTAGGCCACGGTTTTGTGAAATTGCTATCACTTCACCGGGAAATGGAAGGAATAAAATGACTGTTTGGGGGCCGATGGAGAAGATGGATTGGCACTCACAAAGCAGCCCTTTGGAGTGTTATACTAAAGGACTTTCGCTTCATACAGCCGAACTTAATACTAAGCACAATCTACATACATGATGCCTTGTTGTATTGTATAATAGTATGCAAATATCAATAAAGTCACCACAAATTGGTGAACAATTAATGAGATTCATTGCAGGGATATTTCACCACCGAACGCTGTTTTCCTGCCAACTGAGACATGATGTATTTAATTCTAAATGACACCACCTGCTCCCACCTCTAAGTGAAATGAAAAAGCTGCCAAAGGGCATGCTGGGAATTAACTTGCAGCCTGCCTTTTAATCAGGCATTTCTCTATAACCCCGAGAGCCCAAATCATAACATAATGAAAAATAATGCAGCCTTTTGTAAGTCAATAGTTGAACCTGGCATGCCCATCAAATAAAAGATCCTAGGATACAGAGTATAAGTACACAATGATATTTTTCTGCTGTTAAACTATGTTCTTACCCTAAGACAAGAAAAAAGAAAACAATAGATTCATAAGACGAGATGAAATTCTCTGTCATGACAAATCAATAAGTGGGAAGTGGAGTGAATGTTTCCATCTGTCATAGTTAGCATGCATAACGACCGTGTGCCTTTCATCTGAGGACTCCACGGTGCTTTGCAGACCTTAATTCATGCTTCAAGATGCTCCCAGTGAAGTGTCAACATGGCATTAGGAACATTCTCTTAATAAGATGAGATAGTGTATGGAGAGGTACTTTCATAAGAACCTCACATTTTTCTTTTATAGCTTTCATGTTTTGATTGTCAGCTTTCTTTCCTGAGCAAAACTAGACTGCTATCCACTGTGAACAGTGGAGTATGGACAAGAGCACACACAGCTGGTTTATACCAATGCTTTATCTGGGAAGTCAGATGAGGACCCGTTTTCATAAATCACCAAGTTATCAACAATGAAGTTAGTAATAAAGAGTGGACCATTACCCCAATTATTTTCCCACTGAGCTCTCATCTAATCTCCAGAATTTTTAGGGTGATGCCTTGATTTAAATGTGATGTCAAAGTCACATTTGTTTGGCTTGGGCTTCGAAAACAATTTAAAATGTGCGACCTTAGTCAGCTTTCCAAAGTGAAGGAAAGGTATGTAACGTAAGCAGCAAGAAGGACAGACAGTTGTTTTGACTCCCTGCTTCAGGACCTTCAGTCCACCGTCACTTCCTGTTATTACCTGGGGCCTGTGGCACAGCGATGCAGCATGGTAGTCAAGACAGGTGGGGGAGGTAGGCCTGCTTCCTCCACGGTGGCCAGGAAGCAAGCAGAGACAGCAAGGGACCAGGGTCCCAACATCTCATTCAAGAGATTGTCTCCAATGTTCTAACTTAATTCTTTTTTTTTTCTTCAGAATATTTTTTTAAATTTTATAATTAATTTAATTTTACATATCAGCCATGGATTCAGCTGTCCTCCTTCTTCCCACCACCACACCCAGCCCTCCCCCCAATCCACCCCCCATTCCCACCTCCTCTAAAGCAAGGACTCTCCTGGGGATTCAGCTCAGCCTGGTAGATTCCTAACTTAATTCTTTTAGGCCCCAGTTCTTCAAAGGTACCACCACCACCTCCAAATAGTGTCATAGGCTGGAGACCATACCTTTTATACATGACCATTTAGGAACATTTTTGTATTCAAACCAGAACAAGAGCTAAAGCAAAACAGAAAGATTCCTACTCAACTATACATTCTCCTATTTATTTACTAGAGGGGAGTCTCTGCTTATCATGCATACACCAAGTTCCAGGTGCCAAGACAGAAGACAAAAAATTTCTGCTTTCATTCTACTCACATTCTGATGGGATGAGAGAAAACCAATAAATGAATATGTAATAATGGTGGACTGGCAGGAAGAACAGTAACTGATTAAGAGGTTAGGAGCTTTCCCATGAGTAATTAGGGAAGGTTTTTTAAATAATAGATATGTGAATACAAATTTGGATAAGAGAAGGAAGACAACCAGGCAAATAAATGTTATAACATAGTAACATATGCCTTTGTGCAGGCATGCGTGGTTTTGTGTGTGTGTGTGTGTGTGTGTGTGTGTGTGTGTGTGTGTGTGTGTGTGTGTATGCTGGGGATGCTGTGAATGTGTTGCTCTGATTGATTGATAAATAAAACACTGATTGGCCAGTAGCCAGGCAGGAAGTATAGTGTAGGCGTGATAAGGAGAGAGGAGAATTCTGGAAGGTGGAAGGCTGAGTCAGGAGACACTGCCAGCCTCTGCTGCCATGAGTAGCAAGAAGTAAGGCACCAGTAAGCCACAAGCCATGTGGCAAGGTATAGATTTATAGAAATGGGTTAATTTAAGATATAAGAATTAGACAGCAAGAAGCCTGCCATGGCCATACAGTTTATAAGTAATATAAGATTCTGAGTGATTATTTTATAAGTGGGCTTCGGAACTGCGGGGACTTGGCAGGACCCAGAGAGAAACTTTTCAGTTACGTGTGTGTGTGTGTGTGTGTGTGTGTGTGTGTGTGTGTGTGTGTGTTGAGCATGTATTTATATGCTCATGTGTGTGGGTGCAGGTTTTTATTTGCTCAACCTGAGGTGACACTCCCCAAGTATCACCCACCCTTGTTTTGAACCTGCAATTCAATGCGTAGGCTACACTGGCTGACCAGCAAGCCCCATGGATTGGCATGTTTTCTCCTTCCAAACAGCAGGATGACAAGCACAGGGCATGACAACTGGCCCTTTTATGTGGGTTCTGGGGATCCAATCTGGGTTCTTATGTTTGCATAGCATGTACTTTACCAGTTTATAGCCTCAGTCCTGCCTTCTCTTTTTGATTGCTTGTGGCTTTATTCCTGGAAAAGTCCCCACTATCACTAATTTTACTCTGTTTTTCCTTGCCTGGTAGATAAACTTGACCTAAACTCTTAGTATATAAACAAACAAACAAATAAATGTATCTTCTAAAAGTCATCTCACGTGTCTACTCTGAAAGTATTCTTTTTCTCCCATTTGTTTTTGAACTCACAAAAAGCTGGTTTTGACATCACCACTCAAGGAAATATCTAGTGAAGTTCATTAACAACCTCCACAACACCAGATTTAATTTTCAGTACACCATTCAACAGCGTTTTATCCACGATAGTGTTCCCATAGCAAGGCCTTTCTCCTCGTGGCTTCTAGACTCATTCTCTGACTTTTCCAATTTATCTCAGTCTTAATGGCTAGTTCCTTCCTCTCTTCCTCAATATGAGCAAAGTGTCCCAGAGCTCCTCCTTTGGACCTTCCCTTCTCTCCCTCAACTCACTGTCTCATCCAGGGCCAAACACTTAAGTTGACCAATGCCTGACAAAAAACATATATCTATATCACACATTTCTCCTAAAACTCACATGTCCAACTACAAATCTGACATCTCCACTCAGTGGTATAACAGCTTTCAGAAAAGAAACATCTCCATAATTGAATCCTTAATTTCACCCCCCCACACACACACATACACACCTGCTACTCCCACAGCCTTCCCTTCTATTACAGATTCCAAGGAGGAATGCCACAATATTTCCCATTCTGTGTGCTCTTCTTACTGTATGAACTTGACACGTCTCTCATCAAGTGATAGTATGGCTGTCTTCTCTCACTTGAACCTGGATGGAATTCTATGACTAATTCATTCAACAAAAGATTATTATGGAAATGGTGTTATGCAATGTATAACGTTAGATCATGATGCTGCACCTCAAGCCTCTTTTGAGTCACGCTGGGAATCTATTATCTGTAGTGCTGTGTGAGATCCCAAATTTGCCTATACAGAATGATCTCCTGGAAAACCCCTGTGGAAGAGTGACAGCCAAGGAGCCATGTAAAACTCAGCTGCTCGTCTTGTGGATGAATTCTAGAGCACTGGGTTATTCCAGTCTCTCAGCACTGAGTCAAGCCCAGGCTTCAAGCCTTCCCAACTGAAGCTATGAAAACTATGCCACAGAGACAAGTCATCCCTTCTGCATCAGATTTAAATTTCTATCTTGGAAAATTCTGTGAATATAAAAAATAGTATGTATGCTTCACACCAAAAAAGTTTGTGCCTGTAATAATGACCGTAACAGAGTTACCTGTCACTCGGGGTGAAACTGCTTAGAGCCATCACCAATGGCTTCCTTTCTCTCACAACCACATTAGCCCATCAGCAAGCCCTATACAGTCCAGCTTTCCTTTTGAAACGGGTCCGGGGCTTTACAGCTTCGCACCATCCTCTCTCTTGTCTGTGTCATGAAGATACATCTTTGCTTCCCTGCTTCCACCTTCTCTCCAGTAGAGGCTATCTCAAAGCAAGAGCAAGGAATCTTCTCTATAAGTAGAAGTCAGAACATGCCACCTCAGGCCTCAAGCCTCCAGGGGTTTTCGTTGTGAGCTTAAAAGCTGAAACCATTAATGTTCTACAGCATCCTCATAGGCTGGCCCTGCACCACTGTGTCCCGCCTCCTCACCTTCCTTACACATTCCAGACACATTGCTCTTGTTTCCCCTTAAAAACCCCTATGTGCTAAGGCCTCTCTGCTGTTGTACTTGCCGTTCCTACAGCCTTGGAATATGTTTCCCTCGCACGGCCCTGGAAACTTTTTCTAGAAGCTTCTTTGACAGTTCCTTTGTCAGGCCTTCTGTGAATAGTTTCCTTGAAACAGCACACTTGATACTCATTATTCTCTGTTCTTGTCCTGGCTCAACAAGACAGACACTGCTTTGCTTTTTGAGTCCTTCCTGTACATGAAAGTTTCCTGAGGACAGAAACTTTGTCTTGTTGAAAGCTCAAGTCCCTGGTGCATAGCAGAGACTCAGTAAACATTTGTTGTTAAAGATTACTCCAAGCAGAAGGAAGAGCAAGTTCAAAGGCCATGAAATATGGATTACCCTCACTTGCTTGAGAAGAAATGTAGCTAAAATAGAGTGGGGATGGGGAGGGGAGCAGGCAGGACCCAAGGTCACAGAGGTAGCGAAAGGCAGGGCCAGTGAGTTGTTAAGGGACATGACAAATCCCAACAAGAGAAAGTTGAAGAACACTGATGTGATTCAAATGTGATCAAATTGACATTTTAAAAGATCCTTCTCCATCTACAGAGAGCAGTTTGAATAGAACACAAGAGAAGAAATGGTAGGGAGATCAGTGAAGTACTTGTAATTTGCAGTAATTCAGGTTTAAGCAGTATACTGACAGAAATGTCCAAGGGGGTCAGATGCAGCATGCCTTTTGAAGGGACAGTGGCACAGACGTATAGTTCTGATAAAAGATAATGCGAGCAATCTAGAATGGCTTCTAAATGTTTGGTCTTGGCAAATGGTTAAATAATTTTCACAGCACGGCGGTATTATATTTAGTAGTTGCTTTACTTTAATTAAGGGTTCTATTTTCATACAGTACATTCAGAGCTGACAAGCAAGTCCTAAAGCATTGTTCAACTGTATGATTGTTTACTTGAAGTGAAGCAAAACAGACAAATAAACAAACAACAACAACAAACCCAATGAAGAAATGCTAAATGCTTTGGCGTTGATTATGCCCAGGAAATGGGCATGACACCTGAACTTGAATAAGAATACACAAAGATGAACTGCAGCAGTCCACCTGGGAGCTCCCAGGACTCCTGATGCTGAACAGGAAGGCAGCCTACTTGGGCACCTCGGAGGCTGGCAGACACGGTATCTGGCAGATGTGCCAACAAGAAAACGGAACAGCCACAGTGTTCTGCTCAGGGAGATACAGCTCATCACAACACTTATATATTATTAGTGGGGGGAAAAAATCAAAACACTAAAACCCCCAGTGAAAGGCCAAATGCTACAAGTCACGTAAAGAATTAAGTAGTTACACGCCTTTTTCCCAACTTGCACATAACAGAAAACAAACCTGTAAGACAGCTGCTGACCTGGACCAAAAAGGAATAGAAAGTAATGGAACTTCCTAAGTACAGCTCTGTAGGGAGCAGACATTAAGACTGGCTTCATGGGCTTGGTGCTATCCAAGCAGAAAAAGCAACCATACCTGAATATCTTCCTTTTTTTTTATAAGCTAATAACCCTTCAAAAATATTCCCCATTCACTTTCCCTAAAATATTTTCCCAGTGACTTTGCCATTGGGGTTGGGGGTGGGCTATTATCATATTGTCTTTAATGATAATTATCCTGGTATACATATTTTACCATATTGATGCCCCCAGACTTTATCCTACCAGCTTCTAAGGTTTGCAGAGTCCAGAAAATAAGATTACATTCTTCTGGTCTGATACCAACTGAGATATGGAGAAAACTGAAGATCAAAATGTCAGGCTGACTACTAATAAAACTGACTGGAGAATTAGGCTTATAAGTATGAACACAATGAGCCTTCTGATGGCATCTGGCAGCCCTGAGCCAGGTAGCTACCAGCCACTGTCTCAGAGGAGACATTAGCTTGAAAGCTCACTGAGCAGACAAACAGCTTGTATTCCAAACATAAGCCACAAAGCCGACTAGGGAACAGGCCTTTCTTTCTCCAAGCTCAACTATCAGAGAAGTGGAGCCTCCTGAGCTGGAAGGAGCGAAGGAGGAGACGGAGAGATACAGATACTTTCCCTGCATGTGCTGCCCTTTTGGAGAGGGGATGAGAAATAGCCTCGTTCTGTGAAAAGCTAGGAATGGCTGCTTCTCCATTTGTCCTTCAAAGTTGGAAACAGGAACCGAATTTCACCTATCACACACCTGGATTTTCACCAACCATTTGCACATAGTACCATTTTCTCATTGTTTCTCACACTCATAATTGAGATTGCTTGTGGCCACTGGGCACAGTGAGAGGCAAACAGTTCTGCAGCCTTCCCCTCTGTTTCTAGCTTGTGGACTACAGCAAATATCCCTCCTTCTCAGAACTTCATTTTCAGACCTCTGACAGGATTGTCCTTACTTGCTAAGATTTTGTTACAAATAATAGGATGAATAGTAAAGAGCTGATATTTAATGCCAAATTAATACCATTTTCTTCCCTTCTCGAACTCAAAACTCATTGATAGATTAAAATATATGTGTTGAACACAGATCTATAATTTTATGCTAGTCCCTTCCAATTGTTTGATTTCTTGACAGTCATTGGTATGTTACATTATTTTATTCTATTCTTTTATAGTTTTTATGATACTTTTTAACAGCTTCAGGTTTATAGCAAACTTGAGCAGAAGGTATGAAGAAGCCAGTATTCCCCCATGTCTTGCACACTAGAGCTTCTCCCACTGTCCACATCCCACACAGGGCTGGCCCACCTTACAACTGACGAATTTAGTGACATTTCTCAGTGTCCACATCTGACATTAGGGTTGATTCTTGCTGTTGCACAGGGTAAAGGACATGCGGTGATACTTTATTTGTGCTGAAATGTGATATTTTATTTGTATGTTAATAAATAAAGTTTGCCTGGAGATCAGAGGTCATAGCCATAAATAGAAGTCAGGTGGTGGTAGCACACACCCTTAATCCCATCACATGGCAGGCAGAGTCTCTGTGTGGTCAAGGACACAGCCAAGCATGGTGACACATGCCTTTAATCCCAGTACCAACCATAGAGACCTGGAGGTCTGTATAGACAGACAGTGACGAGGAAGTGATGTGTCTGGGCTTAGAGCCAATGAGAAGGCAGAACAGGAAGGCAATAAAGGCACAGGATAGACAGGAAGAAGCTCTCTCGGGAAGCTATGGCGAGGTGGTAAGCTACGGTTAGTTGGCGGCTATTGCTCTGATCTCTATGGTTTGCATCTCTGTATTTGGCTCTGTGTTTCTTATTTAATAAGACTGTTTAGAAATTTGTCTATAAGGACATAATGACTTATTAAAAACTAATATACTACCACATATAATAGCTCTGTTGCCTTAAAAGAGAAAAAAAAGTTATCTATACATCATCAACTTATCTCTTCTCTCTTAATTCCTGGAAACCACACAACAGAATATTATTCAGCCTCAGGAGAAAAATGTTCCGCCATTTGCAATAACATAGATGTATCTGGAGGACTTTAAGGCAAGCAAAATAAGCCAGAAACACAGTCTGATACATGTGTGGAATCTAAGAAAGATGAATATATAGAGGCAGAGAGATGAGAGAAAGGGAGCTACCAGGCTGGGCAGGTGAAATGGAGAGATGCTGCTCAGAGGGTACTAACTTGTAGTTAGAAAGTACAGAGACCTAATGTGCCTATGATGGCCATGGTTATGTCGAAGTAAGAGACTTGGAATTTGCTTTTAAAAATTATTACAGGGACTCCCACGACAGTTAAAAATCCACTGAGTAGATAGTTACATGAATGAACTTACTAGTGGCAATCCTATCACTATGAATATATTAATCAAAATATCATATAGCTTATATAAATAAGTATAAGAAAAGATGCTTCACATAAAATGTCATCAAAGAATTGCAAATTGACACTCAGGAGAGCAGGCCCTGCACCTCATGAGGGCAGCACAGCAGAGTCAACTCCACTGTCAGAGGTGTGGGTGAGCAGGCCCTGAGTTGTAAGCATGGGAGAACTGTCTCTGTTACCCATCTGGCATGTGGCAGCATGGGTGGGGGGAAAGGATACCCCCCATCTCTGCCTCTCAATGCCTTAGGCAGGTGGAAGAACTGGCCCTGAGGACATAAGGGCAGGAGAACAGGCCTTCGCCTGCCACCAGCTGCAAAATTTGTAAAGCAGGCCCTGCACTTGCCTGGGCAGCACAATAGAGCCAGTCCTGTTGGTGGAGGGGTGTGGATGAACCAGCCCTGCCGTTGTGAGCATGGGAGAACTGTCCCCATTACTCGTCTGTCATGTGGCAGCATGGGCAAGAGAAAGATGCCCTCCTCCACCTCACCTCCATCAATGCCTGAGACAGGTTAGAGAGCTGGCCCGGATGTCGTAAGAGCAGGAGAGCTCTTAAAATAAATAAATAAATAAATAAATAAATAAATAAATAAATAAATAAGAGCAGGAGAGCTCTTGATTAAAAACAAAACAAAAACAAAAACAAACAAAACAACAACAACAACAACCAACCAACCAAACAAACAAACAAAAAACAGGAGCAGGAGAGCTAGCCCTGCCCCTCATCTGCTGCTGCACTGGGGAGAGTGGCCCCTATTCCACGTCTGGGTAACAGAGTAGAGCTAGCTGTCCCTGCAGATTTAGATGGGACATCAGACCCTGAGGACATACAAGCAGGAGAACTGGCCCCACCCCTTGCTCATCACTGCAAAGGGTGAACTTGCCAAGGCAATGCAGGGGAGCTCACCCTGGTGGTGAAGACAAGTGAAAGCTGGTGGGCTGACCAACCCTTCAACTACTCAGGCCCAGAACCAGGGTTATGGTTTGGCCCACCCCAGTATCCACCCCATCTGTCATCTGCTGCAGCACAAGAAGGGACTGGTCCTGCAGACCCAAAGCTGTAGGATTTCCACAACACAGGGCAACAGCAGGATAACCAAGAGGAGTTCCAGTGAGGACCCAGCATAGATAGTGTAGCAGAAACCAGGGGCCTTGAACTAGATCAACAATTCTCTGCAGCGAACATTTGCAAGTAAGGATATATGTAGAAAAGGGGTTACTGCATGGCTCGCTATATCACACTATACCTTCCATGATGAGATTCCCCCTTTTTTTCTTTTCTTTTTCCTTTTTTCTCTTAAATTTTATCTGGGTGGTGGGGTGTTGCAAGGGCAGAGGGCAGATACGAAGGGATAGGGAAATGAATGGGATCAAGACGTGTGATGTGAAAGACACAAAGAATAAACAAAAAAAGTAAAAAAAAAAAAAATTGCAAAGTGAAACACCTGTAAGATACTACTGAACATCTGTTATGAGGTCAAACCAAACAAAACAGTGACATTACAAATGCCAGAAAGGGTGTGCAGCAAAGTGAGGCCACACTCATTGCTGGTGAGGAAACAGTGGTGACGGCATCTTAGGGATAGTCTTGTGGGCTCTCACAAAAGGAAACATGTACATTCTTTCTACGTTATTTAGAAACTGCTCTCCTTAGTTAATATTCAAATGAATCCAAAGCTCACAGACACACAAAACCTGCTCAGTAATATTTATGGCAGCTTTATCATAACTGACTAAGGAAGCACCCAAGACACCCTAGGATTAATAAACTGGTAATGTTATACAATGGAATATTAGCAGGAAAAAAAAGAAATGGGTTATTAGGCAATGAAAAGACACGTAATAATGTTATGTGGGAATTACTAAATGAAAGACACCAATGTTACAAGGCCCCAGGTAGTATTATTCTAATTATCTAACACAAGGAAAGGGAAACTATGCAAAGAGTAGACACAGCACATGGCCTGACTTTTGGTGCTAGTGAAAGACTCCTTTTAAAAAATACCTGTATCTCCAATCATTTTCTCTAATGTTTCAATTCTATCATCAGATATTTCTGTTTCATTTAAGATGAGAAGCTGTAAATAAACCAACAAAACCAAACGCCATCAGTAAACAACTAGCAGCCCTGACTCTGCGACTGCACTCCATATATACCAGTTATTGCCATGATCTACAGAAAGTCCGTTCCAGTTATTGCCATGATCTACAGAAAGTCCGTTCCAGTTATTGCCATGATCTACAGAAAGTCCGTCCAGTTATTGCCATGATCTACAGAAAGTCCATTCCAGATGTAGTCAACGGTGACTGAAGAAAGCACAAGAATGCTTTGTTTACTACGTGATCCTAAGGAGTGATAAGTCACTTCATTACAGTTCCACCTCATAGTAAAACACTCATGTGGACAAGATACACTTTAAATGACTTGTTCACGTTTGCATATTGACTTAGTTCAAAGGTCTAATGGACAGCAGGATGACTATGGTTCTGTCTGGATGTGCTTGGAGTTTGCTTAGGGAATACACTTCCGGTGCTAGTGGTATAGTCAAAAGCTCACCGTGAAGAGATGCTACCTAATGAACTGGTTAATTCTGTAGCTATGAACACTGGAAGCAGCCCTGGCTCAAAGCTCTCCCTCTCTCTGGGTTAGATATATGGAGGGAAACCCAGATAGCTCCTGGGATGCCCTGGATATCCTGAACCCACAGCAATTAGATAACAGGTACATTCCAAATGGAAAAGGAGGAAAAGAATGAATGGAGAAAGTAATTGCAACCCTCTGAAAAACAATGCTGCTAACTTTCTAATGGGCCTCTGATGGAATACGCTTTGTGGTTGTCTTTGGTTCTTGAGTTTGCTATTTATACCCCAGCGCTCTTCTGACCCCCGTTCCAAGGATCACAGAAGCAAACATGTTCAGTACCTGGATGTTGATTCAGCATGTGGCGCATTTTACACTTAGTTACTGATTAAAAACCTAAATAAAGCGAGCATACCATTAAGAGTTGGCAACCCATCATGGTTTAAATATGAGGCGTGGAACAAGTTGGCCAGAAACAGGCAAGGGACTCTCTTGCCTATATCAGTAATGACGAACACTGCCATAAAATTCAAATGACATTCTCTCTGGAGGGCACGACAGTGTGCTGACAGCGCTTTTCACTTAACAGCCCTGACAACCAACTCAAGCATAAGCATAGCAGCCATACAGAAACATCTGCTGAACCAGAAATTTGGAGGCACGTGAAATCCGTGACCCAGAGACAAGATGGCACTTGATGTGAGGCACTCCGGGAATTCAGGTCCACGGCGTGCTCTTTTCACACTGGCGTTGATGCCCTGAACAGTGAATCTGGGAATTACGACTTTGCTCATGTATCTGGGGATTGAAAAGGAATCAATCAACAATTAAAAAGTAGCTATAAATCCAAACAAGGTCTGTGGTACACAAGAGCAGAGTTTTTCTTAGCCCTGGAAGAGAGCAGCACAGGCAGCTGACTCTTAGGAGACAGCAACAGGGAGCAGACTTGGAGCTCACCTAGGCTTCCCTGCCTGGCATGCCCAAAGGCAGAGAGATGGAGTAGTGCGTTCAAGGTAGAGGCAGGAACAGGGCCTGCTCCCTGACTCCTGTTCTGGCGCTCTTTCCAGTTATCGGTTCAAACTGGTAAAACACTCTTCACCACTTCCTTATCTCTTCATTTTGAAAACCTTCACTCCCGCTTTTCAGAAGTGATTTCTAGCCAGCAATTTTATTTTTAATTTTTATTTACTCTTCTCTTATACAGTACACCCCGAACTGCCGCTTCCCCTCCTCTGCTCCTCCCCGTCCCCCACCCAACCACCTTTCCTCTTGTTTTGTACTCAGTAAAGTGGCTGCCCCTTAAGCAACTGCCGTCCCAACCAGCATTGCAACTCCACAGCTACCAGCAGCAGTTCCACGGCACAGGCCACAGCCAGGCGGGAATTCTGTTCCCTCAGGCACAGGTCTATCACAGCCCCTAAAGGAAACTTTATCTAAATCTCTATCCTTCTCTAGAACTCAGGATTCAAAGGTTAAGGTGAAATCCTGCTACCACAGAGAGGCTGCATAGCAAGTAGCTAACAGTCTCTCCTTGCTCACTCTCCCGAAAAAAGGGGCGTCCTTCTGCTCAGCCCCCACTAAAGAACACTCACTACACTTAATTCCTCCCCACCACTTCCTGTCAGCTAGTTGCTGATGCAGCCCCCTGACCCCAGGTTAATACTATTGAATCAAACAAATATAACACATCTTTGCATCGTTAACAAAGGCAGCAGAAACCAATGTAACACACCTTTACACCGTGAAAATAACATTCCATAACACCCTCTCTCCCAGATCCATGCCTCTTACACCCACAAAAGGGCAGGCACAAACCCTCACATCATGTTTGGGTAAGGCAACCTAGTAGGTGGAAAAGAGCAAGCAAAAGAATCAGTGTTATTTATTAAGTAGCTCATTAAAAAATGGCAGTGTTTACTGTGCACGAAAAGCCACGAGGTACAACAAAGCCCACTCGAAGAGTTTATTAAGGAGAGGAAATAGAAAGAGGTTCTTAGGCCTAGGGAAAGATGGTACAGAAAAAAGGGCATCAGGATAAGTGGGACCCGCTTTTATAGATTCCCTCCCCCCATACATGTGCATATGGGCTTACGTAGCTACACCACAAATGTGCATAGATTACGTGATCACGTAGCACATGGATTACATAGGACATAACGCCCTGGGATGACTAAGCATTTTGCCTGGCTACTGGACAGCACATGTGCCATCATGTAGCTGGGGGAGTGGCTAGGAATTCTAACAGTCAGAGACTCCTTTCCCACTGTCAGGAGTCCCCCCAAACCACCTAGCCAACAACCACAACATATATGCAGAGGACCTAGCACAGACCCATGCAAGTCTGTATGAGTCCTCATGAACCCAGCTTAGTTGATCACTGGAACCATGCTCTCCGTGACTTTGACCCCTCTGGCTTGCTCAGTTCCTCTTCCCCCTCTTCTGCTGAGCTCTCTGGGCTCTGAGGAGAGGGACCCAGTGGAGACTTCCAGCTTGGGTTCTCTCTCAGCCTAATGTTTGTCTGTGGGTCTCTGCATCCACTTCTATGACCTCTAGCCAAAACTTTTCATGAAACACAATTAGACTAAGTTCTTATCCTATTTTGATTTCCCCCAACACTAAAAATATACATTATATTATATCACAGACTGTATTAAACAGGAAGAGGAAGCAGTTTAAGCTTAGGTAACAAAGCATATGAGCAGATGCTGCATGCCAACAGGAACTACGTTTCTATAACTCACAGCTCTAGTCACCCCAGAAGCTAATATTACAAGATTGGACGTGAAAAGACAGGCTTCCCATTTTTAAAATGTAGTTAATTAACCAAGACTATGTACAAAGTGTTACCAGAAAACATCACATTTGCGGTGCAGACATCCTGTGCTGAAATACTTTAACCCATATTAGTCAGCTTCTTGTTACTCTATAGAAGCATTATAAGTGTCAGAACTGAAGCAGGAAAAGGGAAAGGCCACAAAAAGGACTCGGCTCTTCCTCCTCTCCGAAGCAGTACATGCTAGGTTCATTTCCTTGCTCCCAGTGAACAAACAATTCTTGTGTAAGTACTAAAGTGCAGGGTTCTGGAGAGGCTTGCTTCTCAACCTAAAGAGTAAGAGCAAGGTTAGCTTGCACAGCCCTTTCACTCAAGGGATACCATTTCAGCACATATCAAATGTCTGCAGTGCCTCTTAAATTATCATGACCTTATTACTACCTTATTTCAACAAACTGAAAAAAAAAGAAAGGAAGGAAGAAAAAAGAAAAAAAAACTGAGAAAAAAATTCCTGAATAAAACATTCTACCAAATTTTAAATCTCACTAAAGCCACATGGTAGGTTTTAATGTTAAATGCCGGAGACAGCTTGGGGGGAAAATGATATTGGTTTTTGAGAAACTGCCTTTTTCTAATGATAAAACATTAATGAAAAAATAATTTTTAGGGTGAATGAAAGTATGCTATTAATATGATCTTTCCCTTCTTCTGGATGTAATTAACCAATTCAAACAGATAAGATTCATCTTCTTTTCAAAAATTCAAATAAATGAAACCTGAAAAATAGTTAAGAGATTAAGTAATAAACTAGACAAAACATCTCTGTGGAGCCGCAAGCTCACACTCATAGGTATGAGCAAGCTAGCTCCTTCATTTGGGTGATATTTATTGGTTCTCTACTATGGAAAACATTCTGTTCATCAAGATGTTGTAAAATGAGCCATGATCTAGTAGGAGCTAAAGTCTAGTGACCGAAGTAAAACACATGGATGGTTTCAGTCATGACAGTCTAAGTGTCTGTCGGGTCAGCATGTATAAAAACGTCATGTCAGCACGAAGTACCAAAGCACTTCAAATCTTTTTGAAGTGACTCACTACATTTACCTATGAAAAATTAAAGAATGAGGAGAAGAAGTTAAAGAAAAAACACCATGCCCAGGACGGCAGAGGGCAAATTTGAATGATAATAGTTATTAACAGGAAAGCAAGCTCAGTGAAAGAAAAAGTATGTGCTTTGCAGTTTAGTCAAAGACCTAAGAAAGACACCTTTGAAAGTTCCAGCATTTGACGAGAACAGAGAGTTGTTGGGGCCACTTGAGGATCTCCTGTGTGAGTCAGCTAAAAACATAGCTGACAATGGACACCCAGGGGCTGATGAATAAGCTAAAGGTGGCTGACTAGATCTTCATGAGTCAGGCGTAATCAGTGACTCAACATGTTATATAATCATTTGTGGCAAGATGTCACTTTTGTGTGATTCTTTGTGGACATGTCCATCGAGTCAGAGGCCAGTGCCTCCACCTGTGCCCACGCCAGCCTGCCTGTGTATGCACCTGTGTGTGCCTGGGTGTCTGCTAGGGTCTGCCTGAATAGTGGCTGTGTGCTGTTAAATAAAGTATGCCACATCTGCCCTGGACGCCTTGCACTCTCTTCAGTCTCTCAAGACCTTTCTCCTTTTCTGGACTGGAGGTCAGAATTTATAGAGTTTGTGCCAAATTCATATCAGTCAAAATAATGTAGAATTTATCATTGTGACCATACCAGGACAAAATGATGAGGGGAGCAAGATGGACATTTAAAAACTTTGGTGCTGTAATTAACTAGGTCAGATAGGTAAGATTCATCTTACTTTTGAAATATGCAAATAAATGATACCTGAATAATAATGAAAACAAGAGGCAGTTAGTTGATAGCCTATTTCTCTGAACACTTTCTGTAGCTGCCAAGAGAAAGAACAAAAAAAAGAATCAAACAGGAAGAAGCTCCAGTAATGCTGAGAATGTACTTCATTTGCATAGAGCTCTCCTGTAGCCTAGCCCAGAGGAGATCACACAATGTAATGAAAAGAATGTAGAAAAAGGAATGAATAAATGAACTTCCAGCATTCACATATTAGTAAACCACATACGTTCTATTTTTAGTAAAAGAAGGATGACAATTTATAACAGAATAGAGCTAGGATTAATGCTATAAGAGACTCAAAATCATATAAAAAGGAGGGAGACAAAGTTGTAGAAAAATAGAAATTTCAACTGGACACCATACTTATTTCTTAGTGTGCCAGCAGTCAAGAAAAACAAATACTTATTTTATTCTTCAGAACAACTAAAAGAAAACACACTTTGGAAAAAAAAAAGATATTTTCATAGAACTTTATCATAAGAAAACCTTTTCATGAATAAACATCCATCTCAGGGGTTTGAATATAAGGACCTCTGAGTAGATCAACAGACAATGCATCAGTAATCTCTGGCAGATGATAAAAACAGGCTTTCTATGGGTCCCTGTTTCACTAACTTTCTGTAAGAATTAAAAGAACAGTGAATAGACTAACTTAAATAAATCATTTCATTGGAAATTAAGTTTGTAGCTTTCTGAGGATTCATTGAATTATAAAAAGAAGATTGGGAGAAATGTAAGTGGTGAATACTGTTAATTTCAGACATCAGTTGTTTTCTTTGGATGTTATCAGCAGAAGTTGGATACTACTCAATTCAAGGTTGAAGTATCTGCCAAGAATGCTCAGAGTACAGACTGCTGTGTTGGTTAGTTGGCACTTAAGTATACACACATTTTGAAGCTCATAATCAGGAAATAAGTTTGAATTTGAAGATGTTAAAAGGAGTTGTTGCTTGGCTTATTTTTTTGTTTTGATTTATTTTGTTTTAGTTTTTGAAGTAAGGTCTCACTGTTTCAGGCTGGCTTCCAACATCTGATCTTCCTGTCTTCCTGACTGGAAGAGGCTGAGATTATAGGTATGAGCCACTGTGCTAGAATAGAATCTTTTTAGAAGAGATCACCCATATTAAAACCAATTGAACAGCATCTTCCATTACTATGAGTGCTAACCAGTAGAGATATCATGTATAGTTGAATACAAACTAGATTTATCCATGTTCTATGGCATAAGTATGTGGTGTCTTCAGCAACAGGGTCTTACCATCAAATTTTGAAGAGTAACCAATAGTATTGGAAATAGCCTGCAATGCTTGGGGAGAGTCTGGGGACCTTACTAACAAACAACTCAAAAAGAAATAACCCATTCCTGGTAGTGGAGATTTTATTTTGTAGTGTATGATGTTTAGTTGGGCTATTTTTCACACACACCCCCACCTCTCCCCACCTCTGTACAGTAAATCCATTTAAACTCTTTTTATTTATGTTTATATTTTAGGGAGTTTCTACAGTATTGGGTTTCTATATAGCTTTTTCAAAAGTCTGTTGGTGTTAGTTATTTTTCCTTATATTTCCTCTACCCTGCCAGACCACCCACCCACCCCATGTAAACTTTCCTGTTACAATTTCCCTATGGACACCTGGTTTTTGACAAAGAAACTAAAAAGTACACACTGGAGAAAAGATGCCATCTTCAACAAATGGCATGGGTAAAACTGGATGGCTACATATAGAAGAATGAAACTATCTACATATCACCCACCCTGTATAAAACTCACTTCCAAATGGATCCAAGGTCTCAATGTAAGACCTAATACCCTAAAACTAATAGAAGAGAAAACGGAATTCATGCTTAAACTCATTGGCACAGG
Organism: Peromyscus eremicus; assembly: GCF_949786415.1. Classification (NCBI taxonomy): domain Eukaryota; kingdom Metazoa; phylum Chordata; class Mammalia; order Rodentia; family Cricetidae; genus Peromyscus; species Peromyscus eremicus. The sequence goes on along the minus strand of NC_081430.1, from coordinate 12,360,235 downwards.
AAAGTACTCTCTGAATAGGAGGAGCAAAGAAATCATCAATACCACCCAGCTTTGAATCCTGACAGATACATAAATACCCTGCCTGGCCAAGGCATGCTCTCTAGTAAAATAGTGACACAAATGTTATAGGAGCAACCAACCATGTTTTGATTGGATTTCAGTCTGGTTCCATGAAACAGAACCCGTATCTGATACTATCAATGAGTCAAAAATGTAAGACTATATATTACACACACACACACACACACACACACACACACACACACACACACACACAGAGTTATATATAAGATAGATCATAGGCCCTAGAAGAAAACCTAATACTATTATTCTGCTAAATGATCATAATCATATATTGTCATACTCATAGATCAGGACATCACTGAAACTCATCAGAGAAGCTGCTTCTTGCATTAATACAAAAACCTGCAATTGATGAACATGCAGAGAATAAGAGACTTTGGAATACTCAGTCTTAAATGGGGTGCCTATATCACTCCCCTCCTCTTAAGGATCAAGGATCTATGTGGTTGAGGGGACAGAAAGATATTAACAGCCAGAGCTGGTGGATGTCTTCAAGGAAACAATGTTTTATAGATACAACCATGAAGAGGCACATAAGAACTCACACAGACTCTGATGGCATGCACAAGACCTTTGCAAACTAAATCCAAAAAAAAAAACCCAGTATGGGAGAAAGGAGGTGGTCAAGAAGTCCCACCCATAGTCAAGGAGCTATTGGTATTTCATTGCTGTCGGGTAAGGGAAAGTCAGTTGTCTTCAGTGGTGTGACAATTAGAATACTGAGCACATTCTAGGACAGACCCCTAAATGAACAGGAATCATCAGACAACCCAAAGTGGTTTATCAACATCGTCCTCATCATCATTGTTATTATGGAGAGAGAACATAAAATTGGGTAGGTCGAGAGATGGGGGAGGATCTGGAAAGATTTAGGAAATGGAGATGAATATGCTCAAAATATAGTGTATGAAATTATCAAAGAATAAGTAAAAACATTATTAAAAATAACAGTAATCACTACAGAAAAGCAAGTACAAGGGAATTTCAATGGCTATTCAATATAAAAGGAGTGGGGGAGTATTATCAAAACATACTGTATGGAATTCTCAACTACTAAAAAATGAAAAGAAATACTATTCAAGAAAAATTCCATGAATAACTTGCTTTTTGTTCTGAGATTGAAGCCAGGACTTATTCTTAAAACTAATTTATTAGCATTCCTTAAAATCTTTTTATACTGCAAAATTATTTTTAAAATAGAGAGGATAAAATAACTTACTTTTATCATTTAACTTGTTTAGTTAAATTTAGGAAGCATATCACTTCTTGGGCACTAATACACTAATTGCTCAAATACTTTAGTAAAGGATAATGCACTCAAGCTGGACTTACCTGTGGTACAAGGGTACATAATTTCTGGGAAGAAAGGTCAAAGGAGATAATTTGCCATCACTCATTTTATTTCTCCAAACTAAAGGCAGAAGCTGTTCGGGTGCAGCATCTTTAAGAAAAGTCAAAGACACCTGAGGCCAAAGGCTGGGTTGTTAACTGGTAACTGGAGGTTTCATCTAAATCACTAATTCCACCCACTGAGGTTCTGCTTCAGCTCACTCAAGGGTCTCAACCACAGCCAATACGCAGCGATGGAGGCGGGTCCAGCTCTACTGCACATCACCCTGCGACAGTGACGATGGGTGGGAAATTCATTTCCATCCTTTCCTAAGAGTTCCCTGAACTGACCTTAAAGGTTGCTAAAATAATAAATGCTTTAAGAAAGTATTTATTGATATTTCCTTCCGTACTTGGAAGTGGCATGTTAGCACCCGGAAGAGGAAGCTGATTGTTTTTGTATCATCCTTATCTTCCTGTCATGTATAAGCTCACAGTTCAGTGTGCCAGGCACTTTCCATGAACAGTCCATGTAACCAGTGGAGAATATTGTTAGGAAACACAAAGTGTCAGAGAGAAAGAGGGAAAGCAGAGGGAGCTGGAATAAAAGGGTTTTTTTTTTTTTTTTTTTTTTTTTTTGAGTGAATAGAACATTTCACAGAGCAAGTAATCAAGGCCCCCTCCCGGTGCTCAGTGGGTTCCATCTCATCAAATGACATGTGTCTCTTGTGTAAGATAATTTGTAGTTTTCAATGGATCATGAGAAATCTTTTTATTTTTATTTTTATTTATTTATTTTTTTTTTTTTCCGGTTTTTCGAGACAGGGTTTCTCTGTGTAGTTTTGCGCCTTTCCTGGAACTCACTTGGTAGCCCAGGCTGGCCTCGAACTCACAGAGATCTGCTTGGCTCTGCCTCCCGAGTGCTGGGATTAAAGGCGTGTGCCACCTTTAGTTAAAAGGGGATGAGACCAAAATTGGAAAATGTGCAGGTATATATTAAGCAATAAGAAAAGCAAAACAACAACAACAACAACAAAATAAGGCTATACTTTGACAACAATTACAATATGAAATTCAAATAAAATTATAACGTGGAAAATGAAAAAAAAAAAAAAAAGAAAGAAAAGCAAACCAATAGAAAGTTACAATGTGTAACCTGTAGTTACCAATTGCCAACTCTGGGGAAAAATTTTTTTTTTGAAAGAGCAAGGTTTCTTCGCAGAAAGTTTATGTGCTGAGCTTAATGAAAATGTTTATTTACTCAGGTAATTAGTATTTCCCTGTGCTAAGTTTTCCCTATGGTAGTGACTTTGAAAAGATAACACAGCCTTTTTACTCATTTTAGCAATGAATAGTACACATATTTTTGGAAACAATTACAGGGTAGCATCATGACACTCCACCTGTTTTGACACAGTGCAGTTGGCTGGACAGACTGCCAGTGACAGAAGCTCTGTGCCTTGTGAGATGAGGCTCTTCTGCTCCGGTTATACACAACTGTCAGTGGGGCTTGCTGGTCATAACTGGTACTTTCTTCAGGAACAGAATCAAGCATTAAAACCACAAAGTCCTAATGAAATCCAACATACCAAAGCGTATTTCTTTCTTTCTTTCTTTCTTTCTTTCTTTCTTTCTTTCTTTCTTTCTTTCTTTCTTTCTTTCTTTCTTTCTTTCTTTCTTTCTTCTTCTTCTTCTTCTTCTTCTTCTTCTTCTTCTTCTTCTTCTTCTTCTTCTTCTTCTTCTTTTTTTTTTTTGGTTTTTCAAGACAGGTTTTCTCTGTGTAGTTTTGGTACCTGTCCTGGATCTCGCTCCATAGACCAGGCTGGCCTCGAACTCACAAAGATCCGCTTGGCTCTGCCTCCCTAGTGCTGGGATTAAAGATGTGTGCCACCTCCGCCTGGTCCAAAGTGCATTTCTAACCCAGTGTGCAGCATATTCACTTTCGTAGATGAATGGCTGTGTCCTGTGATCTGTTCTACATACATAGATGGAAAGGATGCAGGTTGTTCTCTTGAATTTCTGTTGCTGTGATAAAAGATCCTGACCAAAGCAACTTAGGAGAAGAAGATTTTCTTTAGTTTACAATTCCAGATTATAGTTTAGAACTTCAGGGAAGCCACAGGGAGGGAGAGTGAGAGGGCTGGTTATACCATACCCACAGCTGAGAGAATTGAAAAATAAGTGCTCCCACGTTGCCTGCTTGCTACTTTATGTAAGCTAGGCTATGGTTCCTCATTTACATAGCCCAGGACCATCTATACACCTAGAGAAGAGTGAGATCCATAGTGGGCTGGAGCTTCCCACTTCAGTCAACAGTTAGCACCCCCTCCTCTTGCTCAACTTTGCTCTCTTTCTCCAGTTGTGAAGACTGAACTCGGGACCTTGCACATATCAGAGAAACTGTCTATACACTGAGTTATAGTTCCAGCCTCGCTTTATTAGTTTTATTTTACATGGTTTTCAAAACTTTTCCAAAATCTATTAAGTGGCACATAGTTAAATCCAGTTAAACACTATACCAGATTTTTTTTAAAAAAAGGACCCAAAGGGTTCTGTATTTGGCAATATCTAGACTACTGTCAACGGCCAGTCAACTCTTCTCCTTAACTTAGCCCTCGCCAGTATGGCAAAAGCCATCAACTCAATAAGTCAGTAAGCTGACTGGACCAGTCACCTTGTTTCACTTTAAGGTAAAAAAGACTATATCCTTAATTAGGAATGCTTATGATGGACCACAGGAGTTACCGGGTGAGTGATACAAGCCCATAAAACCACCATAGAAAGCACTGTAAGGCCTATACTGTGTTTAAGGCAATAGGCCAACACGTGAGTTGAAGTCAAGAGGAGGTGGTTTATTTCTGGCTCCAAATTCATTAATAACCAGTCTGAGTGATTCACTTGAGGCTTCAATATACTGTACTCTTTTACTATGTCCAAGGCAGAGATGATTTTCATCTATTTAACTTACAGAAAGAAATTTCTACAAATTAACATGACAAAATCCATTCAAATAGAGTAAAGGTTAGAGAAGGGTGGTATGGTATAGATCCAAGACAGCATTAAGATGATCACTTGAGAGGGTTTATCCATGCTTTTAGAAGTAGTCCATGTCTAGATCCTGATGGTTATACAATCCTCTTCATTCTATGTTAAGCATGTAGAATATTTAACAATCTTAAAACAAAATTCTAAGAAGTGGCTGGCCTCAAAAAAAAAGTATCCAATTAAAGGGAAACTGAACTCTAAAATAGCAATTAAGATAATGAAATATTTCTGGGCTCACATCTACAACTGCTGAATTCCTAGTTAGCTTCCCAATATAAAAATATGACCCAATTCAAGTGCTTTCTTTTTTTACCCCCTTCTGAAATTTTTCAACATCTTTAGAAATTGGTGATGTGAAAGATGAGAAAATCTCTACAGGCCAGAAAGTACAAAGGAATCATAGAAAAGCACTCAGGGAAAGTTAATTATTTCCTATGATCAAGAGGTCAGATGCCACCTACCCATCATTTGGTCAGTTTTAGGAAGATTGTTGTGGGTCATTAGTTTAGTTTTGTATTTTTTTTTAATTTTCTTTTTATTTATTCTTTGTGTCTTTCACATCATGCATCTTGATCCCATTCATCTGCCGATTCCTTTGTGTCTGCCCTCTGCCCTTTGCCACCCCCCAAAAAAAATAAAATTTAAGAGAAAATTAAAAAAAAGAAAAATCTCAAGGGCCCAGTATTGAAGGTGTAGCAGAAGCCAGAGGTCTCAAGCCAGACCAATGACTCTTTGCAATGAACACTTGCAAGTAAAGATGAATGGACTAAAGAATATACTGTGTGATTCCCTAAGTCAAACTACAGCTTCCATAACGAGATTTTTTTTAACTTGTATTGATTCTTTGTAGATTTCACATCATGCATTCCAATGCCACTTATCTCTCCATCCCTCTGTTTAAGCTGTCTACCCATGCAAGCCCCCCAAATCAAAACAAAATTTAAAAGAGAAGCCAAAAAACCAAACAAACCAATTAACCAAACAACAGCAGCAACATGGAAGAAAAAAGAAAGAGGAGAACAGTCTCCTTGTGGAAGCTGTGGTATAGCCCACTGAGTCATAATGCACCCCTTAGACTATTCATTTTTACTTGTAAGTGTTCATTGCTATGAGTCATTGGTCTGGTTTGAGGTCTTTGGCTTCTGCTACACTACCGGATAAGGGGCTTTCTCTGGATCTTCTCTTGGATATCCTGTTATTGCTCTATGTCTTGAAGATCATGCAGTTTTGGGTCTGTAGTCCCTTCACATGCTCTAGCAGATCATTGATGGGATGGATGTTGGGGATGGATCAACTCATAGCCCTGGTTCTGGGCCTGGGTAGTTGCAGGATTGGTCAGTATACCAGCTCTCCCCTGTCTTCACCACCAGGGTGAGCTCTCCAGCACTGCCCTGGCTAGTTCACCCCTTGCAGAGATGAGCAAGGAGTGGGCCCAGTTCTCCTGCTTTCACACTCTCAGGGTCAGCTCTCCCTCACCTACTCTACCAGGCCCAGCAGATTTTTAGTTCTGTGTGCAGTTTCTGTCATCCTCACAAAAATCAAACCAAAGCTAAGCCACTGACTCATTCAAAACCTTCCCTCAAGCCAGATCAGAGTCAGAGAAAATCAGTGTAACTGCTGCTCTAGTTGGTGACAAGAGCTGGCTTAATGTCTCTGTTACAGTTACCATGATTTCTTGAAGCACACAAGGCCTGGGGTGTTGTGTATAAGAAAGAGTTGTGACTTTCCTGGAGGCTTTTCAAAAAGGGTTTTAATTTTACCTTAAAAAACAACAACAAACAAAACAAAACAAAAAGAGACAGCCAAGGTAAGCCCAGCAAGGTACACAATGAATTTTTCACTTTAATAGTCAAATTTGCTTCATGATTCCACTCTCTGTCTGCTACAGACTATGAAATTTAACTAAATAAATTTCTTGGACAGTAATGTGTACATGTATGTGTTGGTACTCTCTTCCACACTTAAGAATGTGTGGTTACATAAGGCCATGTAAACCAGTGCAGCACAAGGGTGGACCCCAGCATACCTGCTGCCACCCCACATTTCAAGTCCTCAGCCTGCAATGACAATATGAAGAAGGAACTAGGAGTGTCTTTGTTTTGAGCAGCCCTGTATGAATGAACGCAGCCACTCACTAAAAGGCTAACTGCATCTTCTGAGCCATTAATTGCCTTAGCTCCAGGATACCCTCGAAAACATATGGTGTAAGACCCAAGCAACTGGCCGAGGCTGTGCACAGGGGGCATTTGGCGCCTTCTGAAAAGGAGAAGGGAAGGTAATCCCTTTGCAGCTGGAGTGCAGATGGTGCCTTCACACCATCTCACTGAATACTAAACAGAAACTGGAAAAAGTTTGAAAACACGAGAAACAAACAGCTGAGTGTTAGCTTAAATGCTCTCTGAAGCTATCAGGAAGAAACATTCAGAAGCTCTGGATGTTTACCAGAGAGTTTAAAAGAAACACAGAGACGTGAAAACCGAATGAAATGTTTCAGGAAATTGTGCCTAAATATGGTTCTGTGTGGATTTCTCCAAAGCAACAATATAATTAAATCTCCCCGAAACTTCAATTATGGGTGTCATGATTCATAATCCTCCTCGAGATCATCAAAAGTTACAGTGTCTCTGAAAACTACAGTGAGATGGATAAAGCAGAGGCCGCCCTCGCCCAAAGGAGTTCTTGGAAATCACTGTTAACCTCGGTTCTCCCTCTTTCATGTGGCAACTTAACATACTGTCATCTAGTCCAATAAAAAGGCACAGTGAAGCTCAGTTACTACTTCAGCCTCACATCATTTATTCTTGCCTTAGTAGAAAGGAAACAGGATAGCAGAGAAAGAGCAAAGTCATATCCACCAGTGAGTGGGCTTGACTCGTTAATATCCGGCAGGTCACAACACCGTACTCACTTCACGGAAGAAGACAGGATTTTAATTCTAAAACTCCATCAGGTTCTATGAATGTGTATTCAGCACTCTTCTAGACACTAGATTACAGAAAAACAGTAAGATGCCTGTTGTGACTACAAATACATAGTCATATGCCCATCTAACATACAGCCAGATAGAAGACCAAATGCCAAGTACTTTGTTGTTTCTCATTATAGGTAAGGCAGTAAATAGGATCAATATTGTTTTCTTAGCTATTTCTGATCAAGTGTTAATCTGGATTTTCTGAAATACTTTTATAATGAGAAATTATCGAAAAGACTGAATTATAACTCAGTGTGGTGGTGCATGCCTGTAATCTCAGCAGTTAGGAGATAGAGGTCGGGGGATTAGCCAGCCTGAGTTACACAGGGAGTTGGAGGGCAGCCTGGGCTACATGAGACCCTCAAAACACAAAACAAAGGTCTGTGGGATGGTTCAGTGGGTAAAGCTACTTGCTGAAAAAGCTTGGCAACTGGAGTTCAATATTGGGAACCCACATAAAAGTAGAAGGCAAGAATTGATCCTACAAAGTTGTCTTCTGACCTCCACATGTGTGCCATGACACTCAAAGCCTCTTTCCCTATCCCTTGATATTAAATAAAATTTAACAAACACAAACAATCCCTTCAAAAGACAAGATTGCAGATGGTATTAATACAGGTAGGTCCAACTGAAAGGCAATATTTGTAAGTGATCATTTAGGTAAACACAACAATTTACTTCTATATTCTAAACTTTCTAAATACTTAAGTGCTAAAATGAAGATCTTCAAAATAGAAATGAACAATCACTGTGTTTCTCCCAAGAGGTGAATTTATGTTTCATCAGCTGGATAGTTCATGAGTTTCAAGAAACAAAATGATTCACCAGGTAAAATATATTCTGAAGCCCTTTTATCAGGTGAGAAGCTCAAACTAATGCAAATGGTATAAACTCTCTTTCTCTTTACACTGCACACCGCGGTCCACCTTCTGTTTCTGTGTACTTCAAAAAAACATGAACAGCTTTGCATTTTGAAGAAATGAAGAGACAGACCACCAGCTCTCAGGAGTTGGTTCTTCTCGATGCCTGCTACCTAGGGTGTGACTGCACAGCCTGCCTCACTCAGCAGTGTCTCTTGCATTCCTGCTCCGAGCTGAAAACTGTTTGCTGTCCTTAGTCTAGATCTCTCTCTTTTGAGACAGGGTCTCTATGTGTAGTGCAGGCTGGTCCTGAACTTGTGGCCTTGCAGTCTCAGCCTCCTAGATGTGCTGGAATTACAGGTATGCTCCACTGCATCAAGATTCTCTTACTCCATTTCTCCTCACTTGCCTCTTACTTTACTTGATTAAACACTGCCGTGGTTGCATTTAATTTATGTATCACTGTTCTGCTAAAAGAAACTACAAGAAGATTCACATATGGTTCCTGACAAGGTATTTGGCCCAATGAGTAAAACTTCTTAACATTTGAAATTTCTCAGTCAGAAAATTCAGCTGCAACATAATGAGAGGATGATTGGTTAAATTTTGGTAGCATGTGTTTCTAATGGAACTTGCTTTAACCCATTAGGAAATCTTAATACACCAGGAAGCACAGGACCTCTTTCTCATTATGTCAGCTATTGCATAGCCTGTGAAGAGAGCAGAATTGACCATGGGAATGGATGTGTAAGATGTCTGTTAGTACTCTGGCCGGGATAATGACTTTAATGGGCTTCCAATGGTCTTTGCATGTCACTGCTCAACAGTGGCAGGAGTTTGGAGCTCTGAGAGAAGAGCTGATAGCCCAGAGCTGATTGAGAGACTACTTGATTTATGAAGAAGCAGGTAATCAGACATTGTGTGAGCCTCAAATGTGTGCTTTTCTGAAAAATGTGAGACCATCTCTAAAACGCCAACTACGAGAGCCATGACTCAACATCCATGGGAATCTGATTGGTTGGGGGCTGTAGCCACCCCCACTGCCATCACAGAAACACACCCACAATGCAATGTGACACACCCACACCTTCCCTGAGGTGGCAGGAAAAGAATCAAGATGACTGGAAGGTCCCCAGACTGCAGTTTCTGATGACGCCAGCCAGACCTTACACCCTCAGCTGCTTTTTATTTGTTTCCCAAGTAATTATCGTTGGGTAATGAGTCCAATAAAATTTATTGGTCATTCGTTGACTTGATAGTCATTTTTCTTAAGGAAAGGAACAAACATTATTACATTGTAGCAATTTTCTCTGCTTCTACAGCACTGTAAAATGCTTTAATTTTTCTCAAGAATTCCAAAACCACCATAAGGTTTAATGAACAAAAATTTTCAATTTGCCAATTCTAAAATGACCTTAACAACTAATAAAGAAGATGTCACAGATGATCCTAAAGGTCAAATCTACTACACCTTAATGCCAAGCATTAGTCTGGTGAGAAATGTGATAAAGGGTAATATATTCATAAACAAATATAAGGGTTAGCAATTGATTGTAAGCAGCAACTGGCCTTACTCATGTAAGTATCTGTACAGGTGAAGGGTGGTGGCAAACACCTTTCTGGTGTTTTGTTCTTGTTGTTTATTTCTACTCACATTTTTTGGCATACCTTGTTTCAGTGCATAGCAAGTTAATTAAGAATAAAATTCTAGACAGTTCTTATATTTAATTTTTGAGCTTTACTATACATAGCATTTTGATGATGAATACAGTAATACACAAACACAGTGAACATGAAGAACCTGAGGACAGTACTGACCACTGGCACTGTCGTATCGGCTGCCCAGCACTGGTTCCTCCCATCTTCCCTTAGGCAATCACCTGTACCCAGTTTGGGGGAGTCCCCTGTGGTTTAGGCAGAGCTGACTCTATGCCTTGGCTTGAGGGGAGGCCCATGTAACAGCATCCTGCTTTGGTGATAGTGCATAGTTCACATACTAAGCTAATGACATCAGTGCTCCACTATGATTCATGTAGAAATTTGTTGATACTTCTGTTCTCATTCACCTGGGGTAATATCTGATACCCTGATTGATACATATCCTTCCAGACTTCAGCATCATACATGTTTAGTGACAAAATAAGTCTGCATCTGCACTTATATGTACTGATATACAAGTGTGCACTTATACATAAAATTTTCTAAACAGTGACACATGTTAAACCTATTTTCACTTTTACTCAGGTTTTTTTTTTTTACATCTTTCTACTTCAGAGCAATTTCTGTACCTTTTGATTAATCGCTGTGTAGTATTCTCTCCAATAGAGAAAATAATAGGTCACACATCAAACAGTACATTCTGAATTAGCGGAGGCTGCAGCATAGCGGGAGAAAAACACTAGCTAGAAGCTACAGCCTTATTGGGGTAGCTTATCCCTTCATATGGGGTAGCATATCCCTTCATAATTACCGTGCACCTCTCAGGAACATCCTGTGGGGTGGAGGACACTCCTAAAGACACACAGGAGTGAAATGGAAGAAAACTGGGAAGAGAAATGCACGGTAACTCAGGAGAGGGGAACAGCATGGAATAGACGGCTCAGTCAGTAAAGTGCTTGCCCAGCGAGCCTGAGGACCCGTGTTTGATCTCCAGCACCCACAGAGAATGCTGAGCACAGCAGGAAGTCTGTGGCAGCAGCCTTGGTGTGCTGGCCATAGCTGAATCCATTAGCTCCAGGTCCAGTGGGAGGCCCTGTCTCAAGAACTAAGGTGGTGAGCAACAGAGGAAGCCATCCAATGGTGACTTCCAGTCTCCACACACAGGGGCTCACACATGGACATGCACCCACATGTACACATGCACTCACACAAACATGTGCATACACTACACACACACACACACACACACACACACACACACACACACACACACTGGAACTTGACCTGAACCACATTTCATAGTTATCTTCTAGGTTCTAGAACCAGGTTTTCTTCAGTTAATAAGTAAGTTCAATATAGTGAACCTAGTCTCAGGACAGCTTTTGTTAACACTCAAGTGTTGAGGTAGAGTGGGAATCTGAGACTGAGCTCTCAAGTGACTCAAAGGAGATGGAGGCTGGGGTGAATGAAGGCAGCATCCAAGTAGATCTTGGTGAAGGCTGACTGCTGGGGGCCACCCTTGCCCAATGTTCACATATAAAAATATGTACACATGTACAAGAACTAGCCTTTTCTAAGCCCAAGCTATACACGCACAGTATATTACATATATCAGTATTACACACAGACACACGTGCACACACACACACACACACACACACACACACACACACGGGGGGCACACACAATACACACAGAGCAGATGTGGGGAGGTACACACACACACACAGACACACACACACACACACACTCCAAATTGAAATGTAGGAGACTGATATTTCTCACCCTTAACTCTTCCCTTAATAGTTGATATTTGTTGAAATTCTAATTAGCCATGTGGCTGTGTGATTAAAATCTCTGGGTTACTGAATTTTAAGTTTCTCAAGAATGAGGATCATGGCTGCCTAGATCTGTAGCACACATGTAACACCTGTACCATGTGGCTGGATAAGCAAATTGATTTCGTGTATCTAAGTATCTATGATCAGTTACGAGCTACGGGGGGTGGGGGAGGGAGGGGGAAGTCTGGGTAAAGAAATGAAAGAAGTGGTGGAGAGAAAGCTCAGTAAAGAGAAGAAAATGTTTCAGATTGTTTATATTAACTCGTAATAACAGTTCATGAAGATGAGATTTGACTTTTTGCAAAGTTTCTAAGACTAGAGCCCACCCTGAAAGAAATGGGATTAAAATAGCATTGTTTTGTTTTTCTTCTCTCCTTACCTAAAATTCTATATATAGATTATACTTTCTTATACTTTGCTCATTTCCCTTAAAAAAAAAAAGCAAGTTAAGCAAATGCCAAATCTACTTTTATCAAAATGTATACATACTCATATAACTGGCATTTTCAGATGCTACTGCATGTTTCTTACACAGCAACTTGCTTCACAGATACCTCTCCAAGACCATGAGCAATATGAAATCACCACAGTAGGAGTGTGGGCCTGCGTTTCAGCACATCCCCCTTGAAAAAACGAAGTGCGTAGTGCAAAGGGTGTTATGGAATCAGAGGACACTGAGTGGACAACATACAAAAAGAATTTTTTTCTAAGTTTGTAAATAACATTATTGTTACACTTTGTTCAATAACTAATTTTCATTTAAACTGAAACTCCATTCATCGAATTCATTTGAGCAAAAAATAAAATCAAGCGTATTTTATTTTTTGCTTTTGTTCTTCCATAAGGAAAATCATTACTATTTAGCATCATTATTCCAGGTTTATATTTCCAGAAGGTGAAAATTCATAATTTAGATTTTGGAACTAAAGATGTCAAGTTTATATGTGTGTGTGTGTGTGTGTGTATGTATGTATATATATATATATATGGAGAGAGAGAGAGAGAGAGAGAGAGAGAGAGAGAGAGAGAGAGATTCAAAGAAGTGCTTTGAAGGGACTTTGGTGGGACCTTGACTGGATCTATGGTACAGTTTGTGAGAGCAGAAGAAGCGGCTTAGTCTTCAGGGACACTTACCCTACAGGTAGGAAAGGAGGTTGAGACAGGACACACTCTGATAGTGTGTGGTGTGGTCATTAGCTTACATGCAGATTTTGTGCACAGACACTGAGTAGAGATGCAGATTTGGCAGACATGTCTCCATTTGACAGTGGTGAGGACCGCTTAGGAAGGAAGTCGGCAGGGAGAACGTATGGAACGTATGAGTGTGGTTGAAGTATCTGCCCACAGGCAAGCCACGGCAGTCATAGGACACCAATGGCCACAGAAATCACATACAATGCATGAATTTTTAAAAAAGGGCCCTGAGCTGGGTGTTGGTGGCACACACTTTTAATTCCAGCACTGGGGAGGAAGAGGCAGGCGGATCTCTGTAAGTTCGAGGCCAGCCTGGTCTACAGAGCGAGATCCAGGACAGGCACCAAAACTACATAGAGAAAAACCAAAATAAAAAAAAGGTCCCAGTGGTTTTCCTAAACAAAATGTCTCATTGCAGAAAATAAATAAATATTTTGAGGGAAAGAAGCCCAGCCTGGAGACAGTGGGTGATAATGCAAGGTGAAAGGAAGAACAGGGTGACAGAACTGGCCGAATTACCCTCACAAATGATGCCAAATGGACATTAAGACAATGTGTGTGTGCCACACAGACTGCTCCAGGCTGTCCTCCAGAGGAGCTGCTATTCATTTCTCTCTTCTTTGTTTATTTAATCCATCCTCTCTCCCTGGCTTTTCATATTTAGGGCCTGAAAACCCACCAGTTGTTGCTTTCTGGTCATATTTGCAAACGTTATATTTGATATGCCTTATTATGAGCAGATAATAAAAACCTGTGCCCAGGTCTCTCACCTCCACCCTAACTCCCACCGCAGACCACACAAATGCAGCAGGAATTCAAATCTACTTAAGGGCAGAATATAAGATCCATTTGTTTATTCAAGTCCTTGATTAATAGTGTCTGTATTTATGAACTGGTATGGGCTTTTCAGGTGAGGATATTTTATATGAAGCTCCAGTATTATTAAATATTCTGTGATGTTATCACAATGTTTGGGGATATGTGCTAAAATTCAATAATTTTAGCCTAAGGTAAAACACTTACTCTAAAATTGCAAAATAAGAAAATCTACTAAGATATGAGTTTAATCTACTTAATAAAAATTATTAAGTTGAAGGAACAGAGAAAATTGTAGCATCTTACTGTTTTGTTTCCATGAATACTGGGCCATCTGCAATCTATTACTGAGTGACTACTGAATGGCTGTTATCTGAATATACATACAAATTAGAAATGTTATGATACATGTGTAAAACAGCTCATGCTACACTTAAACTAAAATCTCTAAAGAGGGGTCTTATGACCATTGTCAAATTCATGAAGGGCAGATTTACCATTATCATTTGTCTCTAAGACATGGTGATTGTCAACTGAAAACTGTTTTATTTAATGTACTCAGGGAATCACAGAGCTACTTTACCACAGAACAGCAGGAGGCAGCCCGAACTGACAGGTGCTGGGCCCTCACTGCTCTCTTCCACCAACTGTGTAGCCTTCATCATTTTATTTCCAGCCTTCCTTGGCTCCCCTTGCCCATCTATAAAACCAATATGATTATCTCCAGCATCCATTCTGTACTAAAATTTTGCCATTTGATGATCATAAATGATTATGATGCTGCTACGGCTGCCAGTGAGAGTAAAATGACCTGGTAGACACTGAGACCTTAATTATGTGTCAGCAACGCATCCTGTGTGCATTTCATTTTCACAACCACCTGTAAGGAAGACGCTAGTTCCGTTTTACAAAGAACTTTCAAAAGTCAAAGCAACAGTAAGGGGCTGATATCTAGACTCAGGCAGTTTTATTCAGACCACATACTCCTAAGCTTCATGCTAAATCAGAATAGATGATAGTGTACTTGGATATAACTATAAGCAAAATCCTTGCCAATGAATTTACTCATAGCACTGTGTTTGCTGGCATTTATCTAATTTAAATATTGAATTCCCCAATCTATACTTCTCTGTTCATATATACAACATACTAAAGGGAATTCACACATATAAAAACCTATGACCCTTAAAACAACTGTGAAGGACATTTCATATTTATGTTTGTGTTTCTTCTATGAACAACTTAGACTATGATCCAGACATTCCTCACTACAAAGGTGCGCTGCCTTAAGTGCCTACCAGAACAATCGAGGCTGAAGTCAGAGACACAAGGGCAGTTAATGCTGCCGGAACAGAAGCATAGGACACGAAATTCCTACTCTTGTCTGAAAGTTTAGCACCCTCAAATCTTTCCTCAAGGCCACATCTCCTTCCTTTCTCAGGTTGTGGTACATCAGATTTGAAATATCCAAATGAAATTCATCACTAGTCTATGAAATGTTTTTCCTAACTTCCCTCACTGACAATATGCATAAATCACTCCTCTGAATCAGAAATCTGGACAGCTCTTCCTCTCTCTTCCCTCAATTCCAGATGTTCACATGACTCCTATGTTCTACCTCCAAAACCAAGCTCAGATCTATTTATTTTCACTCATATAATTGATGCTTCAGGTTTTCAAACATTTGAAGTATACAGAAAGTCTTACATGATTGAGGACTATTAATTATCTCCAACTTTTTTTTTTAACCTGAGGCCACAGTCTTGCCAAATGTGATGATAAATATTGACTGTAAACTTGACATGATCTAGATCCCATGGGCCGTGGTGGAGTTTCTAGCTTGTGCGGATTGCAGTGGGAAGATCTACCCCCAAATAGAATCCCAGACTCTAAAAAGAGAGAAATCCAGCTGAGACCAGCATGTACAGGTCTCTGCTTCCTGAGTGAAGATTCCATGTGTCCTGAAGCATCATGATCTTGTCACACCACCTTCTTGGCATGACACAGCATTCTCAAAGCATGAGCCACAGAAACCCTTCTTTGGGTTGTTTTTGTCACATATTGTCATAGCAATGAGAAAATTAACTAATAAACAAACTACACATAGAGCCTCTTGGTGTGAGGATTTCTCTGCCTACAGTTCATGTCCTTGGAGTCTCCAAGGAGGGCTCTCCCTTCTGCTGAGGTATTCCCCCATAAGCACTTCCTTCTCTAAGGAATGTTGATTTACCAGTCTTCAAGGCCCACCCTTTCTCCTGCATTTGTATAGTTTAATGGTAATGAATACATTTTATCTGATGACGTTTAGTTCTGGTCTTTGTGCTTTTAACAGTTTCTCTAATCCTTAAAAAGGCCTCCTGATAAATATATCCTTATTCAACAGAAGTCCCTGATGCCTATAAAGATTAGAATACATACCTCAGAAGAGAAGAAACTGGAATTAATAATTTTCTAACCTAAACTCTTCACATGATTGTCCTTTCATGGTGCTTAACTTACATAACAGCCTGTTCTGTTACTATTCAAACTTGGGAATGCAAGGAGAATGTTTAATTCAATGTTTAATTCAGCCCCAGGGCCTGGCACCCAGTCTAGCCCTGCCCAAGCCTACAACAAATGCTTAGAAAGGGAACCAGCCCCTGTATTGTTTGACTTACTAAATAAAATTCTATTTTATTAACTACCATTTAAATAGAAATGTCAGCTCTATGAATATGACTGATTGGAAAAGAAGATTTGAACCATGTTTATGAGTTTTTAATGTAATTTTTATTGAGTTTTTTGTATCCTTACTCATTAATAAAAGAAATAATACTGGCATACTTTATCTCCCAACATTATTCAAATTGAATTGGCTTTTTCCTTTCAATACGATTCTTGGAGTAAATTACTAATTTCTTTTCTTCCAGGAAGGCCCATCTATTTTTCACACAGTGACCTAAGTCTATTTTATAAAAATACATTTGTGTATACAGTTGACATGTGTTTGTGTAAGTTCACACAATTGCATTTCTTGGTTCCTCAAAAAGTGTACTGGAGATGGCAAGATGGCCCAAATTGAAAATGTTTATTTTGTCCTGATCACCTAAGTTCAATACCTGAGACACATATGGTGGAGAGAACTGAATTCTGGAAGCTGTCTTCTGCCCTTGAAACTCACTCCATGGCACAAATGTACATGAATGTATACACACACACACACACACACACACACACACACACACACATATACACATACACACAAATAAATAAATGCTAACTTCATATCATATCAACATTTTAAAAACACACATTGATTCTTACCATGGCACAGGAGAAAACTTAGTATTTTTCTATTTGTTTCAGCAGCACCTTCACCAAAAAACAGAAGTGTAGATATGAAGTCCCATAAAAACTAGGGGATGGGAAAGAAATTCTAAAAAATTTGAAGTTGCTCGAAGATTTTTTTATAACCTCGGTTTTCAAATTTAAAAAATGGGTAGAGATGGCAGCTTTGTCTTACAATTTTTACAGATGGTTAAATTTATAATTTTTGTCTATTGTTTTCATGTCTGCATTAAGAGAGGACAGTGGATTTCTGTATTTGCTGTGCCATGTTGATGTGTATGAAAAACTATAACTTAACAGCAGGTAGTTGGAAAAAAGAGATACATTTTAGTAGTCCTTTCCCCAAAACACAGATATTCTTTGATATCACACCAATATTTGACAGTGATAGTTTCTTTAAAAAATAGTTACAAATGATGGGTTTTAAGCTTTATTGATGGAATTATCATTATTACTATTACAGTAAAGTCTTTCTATCCTGAGGCAAATCCACATTGTACTCTGATGTACTTCTGCCTATGAAGAATTTTGTAATATCATGCATGCATTGTTCACTGTGAAATTAGCAATTCACTACTTAAGATATTTAAAGGTTACATTTCAATCACTACTAATCCCCTCACAAGCCTTCAGGTGAGAGCCCTCAAGCAAATTATGGGGCACACAATTTTTCCCAAACTTAAAATATTGCTTTAAGCTCAATTCCATCTTAGCGCCGATTTTACTGAAGGCTTGCCTGCATACCACCACCCCACCCCACTCCACTGCCGACACACACACACCATTTTTGGTCTTTCTCTGTGTCTTAGTCACTGTTCTATTGCTGTGAAGAAAAAAAAATGTAACTACAGCAACTCTTATGAAAGAAGGCATTTAATTGGGGGCTTGCTTAGAGTGTCAGAGTCAGTCCATTACCATCACACCAGGGAGCACGGTGGCAAGCATGATTTTGAACAGTAGCTGAGAGCTACATCCTGATCTATAAATCTGTAAGGGTGTGGGAGGGCAACTAGACCTGTCATAGGCTTTAGAACCTCAAAACCCACCCACCTTCAATGACACAATCCTTCCAACAAGGCCACACTTCCTAATCAGTCTTCCTCTTCTTAAATATCACCATACTCTGATAACTAAGCATCCAAATATATGAGCCTATGGGGGCCATTCTTATTCAAACCAGTACAGTGTTTATGTGTACTTGTGTGGGCACTGTCTTGTGTGAGGGTAGATGAGACTTAATGTGTATATGAAGGTCAGAGCTTACTCTCAGGTGTTCCTCAGGACAGCTGTCCACCTTGTTTTGAGAGACAAGGTCTCTTACTCGGACCTGGGAGTTTCCAATTAGGGTTGGCTGGTGGGCCACTGAATTCCTGGGACTGTCCTGTCTGCCTGCACAGTGCTGGGACTCCATGTGTACTACCATTCCTAGGTTGTTTTACATGGGTTCTGAGTGTCAAACATGATCTTCATGTTCTCCTGGAAAGTACTTTATAGAATACACTATCTCCTCACCCCACAGGCTCTGTTCTTTAATGCCAATAAGACATTTTCTACATAATCAAAGTCTGAGCCATTATAATTGTTTTGTTGGGTTTGTATTTCTAATGAAGGCGGTGGTTTGTGAAAAATGTGGCTAGAAGATCCACCAGGTAACTCAACCGCATAAGTACTTGAAGATAGCCACTGTCCTTCAAAATGTATCAAAAGCAATTTATGAAAACTTCTGATTTCTTCACACAAAATACTGAAAAGGACATCGTACTCAAAGATAAAGATTTAATACAGTTCATTGCTTCATATTCTCATTTGGGGCATTTAAGTAGAGGACCAGTGTTCAATTCGCAGCACTCACAGAGGAGAGCTCACAACTGCAGACCCAGTACCAGAGGATCTAAAGCCCTCTTCTGGCCTCCATGGGCACACACTTGATGCACAAATAGATAAGCATAAATAAATACAAAAAAAAAAAAAAGAAAAGAAAGAAAGAAAGAAAGGGTGAAGACTCTGAGAACAAGTTCAACCTGGTGCTTGTTGTGACTGCTTTGGCTTGTGCACCAGGTTTGCACTAGGGCACCAGCAGTCTTCCCTTCCAGCTATTTTTGCACCAGCACTGCCCAAATCAACAATGATAAAGGCAAATGGTGTCTTAGAATTCTCAGAAAGCACTTTGACCTCATAAACTCCTTGAAGGTATTTTAGGGAAAATCACACATAGAAGCTGCTGCCCTTTATTATTTCCATTTCAAAGCTAAGGAAATCAAGATTTAGGTAACTTCCCCAAAGGAGGTGATCAAATAGCCCAGGCATCTTAATAATAACTTTCTGTGTTTTATGAGCATGCACAATGCTTACAAGACCTCTCTATCGACTACTAATACTTTCACAATGCTCTTGTTACTTAGATTTCACAGGGGCCCTTGCTTTGCCCTCTAGGACAGCAATATATATCCATTCATCAAGCATTTAGATTGCTTCTACAGTGAGCCAGGGTCTGAGCCCCAGGTTGGGGATGCCAGGAAGAAGGCATTGTCCTCATGTTCAAGGTTGTCGCAGTTGATGTGGGAGACAAACGTGTAAACCACTACTTCAACGCCCTGCGATAAATGCTGTAACAGCATTTTGCACCAAGTCTTTCAGCAGCATAGTAGAGAGTGACTAACTGTACATATAGAAGAGAGGAAGAAAGGTCTTAACAGCAGAAGTGCACATTAGTTGGATTTTAAGGACACACACGTCTAATTCCTTTCTTTACAGGTTCATCCTTTATATTCCTGGAGATAGGTAGTGTGTATCTTATATTGCATACATTCCTATGACTTTGAATTAACTATCCCTGTGCCCTCAAGAATATGTTATGAAGATGAATCTAGAAAACAAATCCCACATTATAGAAAATGCTTTCAGAAAATAAGTATTGATCGTCTCCAAATATATATGCACATTTGTTACCAACAACCTGCAATTAATCTTCAGTGTGCTGAAAAGCTTTGCTTAATATTCAAACTGCTTATTCCAAATGACCAGAAAGAAACATAAAACCAATGAAACTTTAGAAGTGCCTCCTCCATATTTTTCTTTCATCTTTCCTCTAAGCCAGAGGTCAGCAATGTTTTTCTGTACAGGAGCAAAGACTAAATATTTCAAACTTTAGAGGCCAGTTGGCCTCTAACAACTACTCCAATCTGGCCTCTGTATCATGCAAATAGTTAAATACAATATGTAAATTAACAGGAGTATTAAAAATGACCCAACAACTTTACTTACAAAAGCAGGCAGCAGGCTGATAGGGCTCACAGCCTAAAGACGGTTTAGGTCTTTAGGTCCTAAGTTACCTATCTCGAGTCTTCCCCACTTCCGGCACAAAATGGAAGGAGCATTAGATCTGCAATCAGCATGACTGTCCTCAACCTCCTGCAACATATTCCGATTGTGGTGTGTATGCATGTACATGTATTTGCATCTATAAGTGTAGGTATGGGCATACATACGTGTGTGTGTGTGTGTGTGTGTGTGTGTGTGTGTGTGTGTGTACACACATGTGGAAGTCTGACATTGAGGCCTGGAATTATCATCAGTTATACTCTTACCTTATTCTTTGAGTGAGGGCTTCTCTGTCAAACCCAGAGCTCATCAATATGGCTACTTCTGCTAGTTAGCTTGCTTGGAGAGTTGCCTGTTGCTGCCTTCTGATGCTAGAATTACACTTGGCTGCCACTCTCACCAGGTCTTTAAGGGGGTCCTGAACCCCGAATTCTGATGCTCATATTTGCATCTTAACCAGAAAACAATCTCCCCAACACCATTCCTGTCTCTCAGTTCTCCCTTTGCTAAGCACAGCTACAGGATTTTAGGCAAATAGCTCCACTACTCTATCACTCTAGTTCTGTCAAACCAAGGACATTTAAATTAATATCAATAACAACTCTTAAAAAAACAGTGAAAAATAACTGTCTTCATTAATGTTCTTAAATTATTCCATCACAGAGAAAATAGTATGAGAGACAGAAAAAGAATAAATGTTAACTGTTAGTGATACTAAAAGAAAATTGCATTTCATATAGATAGTGTAGTCTTGGTCTATCCTTCATAGGTTATAAAACAAATAACACTCAATTCTAAGGAAGATATTAATAAACTTTGAAGAATAATACTGTCAAAAACCTAAAAAAAGAGAGAGAGAGAGATTTTGGCCAATGAAAAGGAATGAAACACACGCTGAACTTAAATAAAATATTCTGGGGCTTAAGGTATATTTTTAAGTTTTAGACCCTAATAGAGTGTAAGTTCTGTGTCCTTTTGGTCTTCGCAGTATTTTGCATCTATAAAGTTGAGACTAGTAACAATTGCCAGAAACACCACCATTGCTGATACGTTATGTTTTTATAATTCTAGCTATGATTATTAGCATTGTATTGGCCAATTTCCTTAGCCCTATGAGATTGGCAAAGATGAGTTACTGTTGCCTTTCTATCTATCCAGGAGAAGAAATTAAAAGCAATTCTTCTGTACCTACAATATTCTTGACTAAATAATTTAATATGGGTGGGGCCGAAGCTAAACTCTCAAATCAGCCAAGAATGTAGACTGAACACTGACCAACCATCCCCACAATTATTTTCTACAACAGTGTCTCCTTCCTAATTCTAAGAGGAAGGAAGACCTAGGGAGCAGGACTGACAGTTTAAAGTACTTTCCATTTGGAAAACAGTTGCTTAGCATTTTCCATTAGTTGCTAGTACATATTTATGTGGTTGTTCTGTTGAGTGCTCCAGTCAAATGTGAATGCTTTATAAATATAGATCATACAGTGTCCTAAGGGCAGGGTGTTCTACAGTAAAGACAAGCCCAACTGGGAAGGATTTAGAGAGCTTAAGATACTTTTTCCAACTTGATTCTTCTCATTATAAACACCTTTTCTTACTAAGGAAAAAAATCAAAATCAGAAAACTTAAAAATCCCCAAGTATTTGTGAATAATTTAAATCACTAAATGGCACAAATAGATTAATATTTTAATGTTATACATGCCTTTTATCCAGACAGAACTTTGAACATAATAAATGTGGCTCAGGATGGAAGTCCTCAAGATTCAGAGGTTTTCATATTTTTAATGTGTGTAATTAACTTAATCTTTGAAGGCTCCTGAAGGTTGTAGAGGACAGAGGATATGCATTCTATTGAAATGGCTGAATCTGTGAGAAGCCTTCACTATTGCCTTTACAAAATACTTCACAGAGATTTCAGCAATCATCAATACCTAAGTCAGATTACTACTACAGATGGCAAAGTCCTCTTTTGTGTTTTCATTTTTTTTCATAGAATTTATTTTGATCATGCTTCCCCTCCCCCAACAATTCCCAGATTTTCCCTATTTCCTACCCACCCAACTTCATGATCTCAATCTCTCTTTAAAACACACACACACACACACACACACACACACACACACACACACCAAATGAATAAACAAACAAATAAAAAAAAAACACAAAAATAGTAGTTGGCCAACTACTCCTGGGCATGAGGCCTGCCTGGGAGAGTGGTTGATATACTCAGTGATACGCCCATTAGAGAAAACCGATTCCCCCTTTGCCAGAAAGTATCAATCGCAAATAATTTCTTGCTTAGGGGGGAACCTCTGTCCATTTCCCCTTCTTAGTGTTGGGACATCATCTGACTTGAAGCTGTGCAGGTCCGGATGTGTCCAAGGATGCTGCTTCCTTGGAGTCATTCATGACCTCTGGCTCTTATAATCTTTCCACTTCTTGAGGGAGATCCTCCTAATGGACTCCTGATTCCAATAGGCAAGTAGTGGTCTTCCCTTCCCCCATCCTCCAAATTTTCATTGATTGAATCACATTAATCCCTTACAAGTTTCCTTGTATAAAAGAAGGCAGTGGGTAGCAACTGTGGTGTCCTTGGAAAGGAGAAAGGAACACTCCGTTTTCCTGTGGAGAAGCTGAGGGCATTTCTGGGCCCTGAGAACACTGGTGCATCTTGTGCCTTTTCAGCAGCAAGTGAGGCTCCTTCCTCTCCACAGACTCCTTCCTTCTAGAAATTCAAGTTCCTTATAGGCTCACTGGGAGAAGCTGTCTACCACACACGGGTACTGATGAACATGGAGGTGAGTTTCTATAAACACAGTCTGAAAGGTGAAAGTGACCTCAAATTTAAAACATTTAAAGACTACTTGTGTTTTTCCAACAGTACAGCAGGTATGGTTTTCCATATACAACAACCCAACACTCCACAGAAGCACAATATATTCATAACAATAGCACACAATTCATAACAAAAATGGGCCACCAGCTATTGAAATGGCACAATGAGATGCTTGTACTAAAACATACGTAAGTAACATTTCTAGACACTACATTCTTAAGAGAAATGGAGCTTAATATGTCCATATTGTTTTTATTAGTTATTTATATTTTTCTCTCTGTGTTTTGTCCACGTGTATAAATGTGTCTGATATGCATCCCTGATGACGTCATAGGTCAGAGGAGAATGTCAGATCCCCTGGACCTGGAGTTATGGATGGTTCTGAATCATCTGTGGTGTTGGGAATAAAACTCGAGTCTTCTGCTAAAGCGACAAGTGCTTTAACTACTGAAGCATCTCTCCAGCCCTCCTTGCCCCACTGTCTTTGATGACAGATCCTTTCTCTTTATTTGCTGCTCATTATGCCCCCTCCCTTCACCCATCTCTCTTCCTGACCAGATACAGTAAAACGCCACCCAAGCTGCGTAACACACGTCTGTCATCGTAGGACTCGGGGGAGGGAGGGCTGAGGCAGGAGGTAAGACAAACCCGGGTTCCACGGCAAGAAATTATCACAAAACCACAAAAATGTCAATTAATCCTGGTCGTGCAGACACACTATTCTCAGCCTAATCATATGGACTAGTTTTCTACGGCCGCCATAGCGAAGTATCGCAAACTTAAGCAACTTTAATGAAACACAACAGGCTTCAAACAGCAGAGGATTACATCACCACTGCAGAGGGCAGAAGTCGAGATTTGCCACGCTGGCTTTTCCAAGGCCAGAATTAGTGCTAGCTGACTGAACTCAGCACGAGAACTGACTTCCTAACTTACTCAGTTTCATCAGATTCTGTTCCGGGTCCCGCAGAGAGTAAGGTCCTCTTTCTCCGCTGCCAGGAGTTGTCCTCAGGTGCTACAGGCACCCACCGGCTTCAGTTCCTGACCCCTTTTACAGTGCATTCCCAGTGGTTTGATGACGGTGGGGTGATGCTCCTGCAGGCTCTTTTCCAAGAGCATTTTGGCCAGAACAGGGCATTCTTTTCTTTCATGCTTATTTTTATACTTGCTATTTCAACCATGTCAAGCATTTATAAACTCTCCTACAGGTCCTGTTTGACGGTTTTGATTTTCATATTTCATAGTTCTCCACCTCCCTCTGTGTCTCATCTTCCTTCTCCCTCCTTATTCAGCTGTCTCCATAACACTTCTGTCTTCTTTTTGCCTTTAAGGGATCTTGTGATTATACTGAACCCACCCAGAAGAACTCAAGTCCCTTACCATATTCTCAAGCCATCTGATTATTAACCTTAATTTTATTAACCAAGTCCTTTTGCAGCAGTTTCTAGACCCCTGTTAGACAGAGGAGTTTGAAGTTAGATTATCTTTGGAAAGACCACACCTTTATTTTTGTTTATTTTTATAATTATATGCACACATGTGAGTCTGTGTATGGGTATGTACAAGTGAGTGTAGAGGCCACAGAGGGCTTTGGATGCCCCAGAGTTGGAGTTACAGGTGGTTGTTAGCCTGGGTCCACTGGAAAAGTGGCACAAGATTTTAACCCCTGAGCCATCTTTTCAACCCCATCACATGTCTTAACATTCTTCCTACCTATGGTAATAAATTCTTGAAGTACCAAGCATGTTTCTTACAGATCCTAAAAGATCTTGCATATATAGTCAAAAGAGACAAGCAGTCAAATTGGCCAACAGGGTCTTATCTGTAAAACAAAGAACCACATGGAAGCTGATCAAGGAAGACCGTGAGGAGGGAGTACAAATGTTTGAGTAAAACCACGGAGAGGAGGGGGAGCACACACAGAATAAGTGTGCAAGCCAAGAATGCCCTGGCCCGCCTCCACACGCAAGGGAAAGAGCCCGCCCACGTTGTTTTTTTTGTTTTTTGTTTTTGTTTTTGTTTTTGTTTTGTTTTGTTTTGCTTTGTTTTGTTCTCCGGACATTTGGCATCACTGGTTTATTTAGAAGTGCCATGAGTTACTTTTTGCCTGGCAAAGTCTGAAGTGCTTAGAAACAAACTGCTCTGAGAAACGTCCAAGGCCCAGGTGAAAGTCCCTAATTGAATCTAAAGATCCCTGCTGGGCTCGAAGAAACAGACTTCGGAACTGATTTGACTTCAAAACTGCTCTGTCTTTCTGCTTTGCGCCAGCATTTGCAATGGACGGTCTTTATACTGGAATAGTCACGGCTCTGCTAACTAACATCTGAGCAAGGGAAGTCAGGCGACAGTTGAGGAATCACCAGTAGGTGACATGTTTCTTCCTTTCTAGCCTGTGATCAGAGGCCTTCCTCTTCAGTTGGTAAGCCCACCTGTCTCAACTGTTCACAGTCCAAAAGAGGCTTGCACAGGATGAGCTTCCTTGATTTTCTTGTAGCTTTATTTGGTGTGGTGGTCTCTGGTCAACTAAGAACATTGTGAAGCCCCAGGACTACACTATATACCACCACGATGCCTCCTAAGAACTGATTTTTGATTATAGGGAGGGGCACTCAACTCCAGACAAGTATTTAGCAGATACTTGACATTCATGATCATGAGAAGTTTGCTTGTATCCCAAAAATCACCAAGAAAATTCAGAATCTTACAGACTCCAGAGATTATTCCAGGGTGAGAGCACAGGAGGAAGGCTATCTTGGACCTTTCAAATTATATATCCATGACAAAGTTTCAGAAGCAGGGATGATGACCCTGAATGACTGAGAACTGACCTAAGGTAGGCAAAGGATCAGGGGAGGCTACACTGTTCCTTGCAGTAGGTCTCCAGGCTTGTTTCCTTGGGGAACTGAGCAGGTGACTGATGATGCTCTGCTGTTCCTGCCTTCCACTGAAGGTATCACCACACCCTCAATGGTACCACCTATCACGGAAGGACCACAGGAAATGCACCACAACGCTCACTAGCAATCACAGCAGATGGGTACTCCAGAATAAAGGAGGCTTGTAGAAGGGCTCCAGTCAGCCACTAAAGTGAATGGTTCTTGTGTTCTGCCACATAGGAGTATTGCTAAAACATTTGGGGCACAGCAGATATCTAGAGGCTTCATACATCTATCTGTATTAGTGAGTGACTGATTCTAGGACCTCCCTTGACTAGAAAAATCCATGGATAGGCAACTCCTTTATATAAAATGCTATAATAGTTGCATATAATCAACACATAACCTTCTGAACACTTTAACTCATTTAAATCATCCCTAGACCATTCGCAATACCAAGTACAATGTAAATGTTTCACAAATTAGACTGCATTTGTGTAGTAGTAACAAGAAATCTACACATGTGTGGTGCAGATCATACTTTCTCCCAAGTTTTCACTCCACAGTTGGTTGAATGTGAAGATGTAGAACCTGCATATTCACCAAAGTAAAATAATAATTTTAACCCTTCAGCCTTTCCACAAATTTAATATCAGAGACTTTTTAAGGTTGTGAGAGTGGGCACAGAATATAAAACCAGATTTAAAAAATCATGAGAGGGGAATATGAGGTTATGAGAAAAGTAGTGACATGAGGTAGAAAGGAGACCACTCAGGGTGGAAGGGCACAACGGGAGGGTGTAGAGGGAAGGTAGAGAGAGAAACAAAAACAGATTTTGTCTGAAAACTGTCCATAGCAAAACCTAATTCTTTGTAAGCTAAAAATTTCAATGTGTGTGCATGTGTGTGTATATGTGTGCATGTATATGCATTTGTGTGTGTGTGTGTGTGTGTGTGTGTGTGTGTGTGTGTGTGTGTGTTTATGTACCAAAACAGGAAAGCAATAAACATCTGTTCATAATTTTTTTTTTTTTTTTTTGGTTTTTTCGAGACAGGGTTTCTCTGTGTAGCTTTGCGCCTTTCCTGGAACTCACTTGGTAGTCCAGGCTGGCCTTGAACTCACAGAGATCCGCCTGGCTCTGCCTCCCAAGTGCTGGGATTAAAGGCGTGCGCCACCACCGCCTGGCTGTTCATAATTTTTTAAAGGTTCTTTAAAGTACAGAATATGAAAGTGGACCAAGACTGACAGTTGTCCTCTGATGCAAAGAAAAATGAAAAGGTCTTAAAGAAAACACCAGTAGAATGGATCACTGCTAACAGCTACGATCTATGGAGGCTGAGCCTGATTAAGCAAAGCAAATGTGGGTTCCTATGACATAAGTGCCTTGAACACATGTCAGAAGGCCGTAAAGAACCATTAGCAGGAACAGTGTCAGGTAGAACTCTCCCAAAACTTTGTTCCAGGAGATGGGCATGTTAACTGTGCCATCTGGGTCACAATGTCAGTTCTAGAAGATGGGCATGCCAATTATGTCATCTGGGTCACAATGTCAATGCTGAACACTCCTCACATGTAAAAGAGGTAGCTCCAAAGGATGTCATCACCCGCAGCAGGAAAAGATGTGATTTGTCAAAACCATGAGAGTCAAAACAACAGCAAACCTTGCTGTATAGCCTCAAGTGAGATCTGGCTAGGGGTTCATTTCAGGGTTCTGTATGAAAGGTCTAAGACAAATTTTCAAAGAAGCATTTAGAAAAGTGGATTTCAGTAGACATGAGTGATCAGTTGGACAGGGGTAGTTTGACTCTGTTCTTATATGCTGGAGAATAAAGATTTCTGACCTAAGACTGAAGGTTGGATCCACCTGTCTCACATGAGGTATGATGACACTTTTTCTAAGCTCTGAAACCCTGGTCCTTAAATCTCAGGGTACTGGAGATTCACAGAAAGATGTTCAGAAGTGTCTGGATCATCACTTGGTCTTCTCAACAAGCTGAGAGCCACAGACCAAGGTCAACCACATAGCAGAGGAAACACTCATGAACAGCAAAGCAAGGGGAATGACAGCTTGACTGTAAATTTTGGATTATTTCCTCAAACTGACATACCTGAAATTATTCCCTTAAGGGATTCCTGTAAGCCAAGTAGCTGCATTTCCCCCTAAATCATTTGCCTTTTTTTTTTTGTAAATTCACTGAGTAGAAATGAGATCTATTACTGCTGTACACATGAGACTGTCTTCAATAAATGGGAAATAACAGAGGGTTAGAAAACTTGTAATAACCATGTTTAAAATGTTTCCTTTTTTTGCATCCTTCACATTTAACATATTTTTCTTGGAATGCATCTCACTTGGGGAGCTACTTTTTACCCGAATGAGTCCTTGGCTTGGTAGAGCATGGCATACACTGATCATTGTAATTACGTGGAGACCCAGGGTGACACCCAATCACTCACACTCATTTGTGTCTGGAAGCATCCAAAAATGACACATATTAATGATTTATACTTGCCATGGGGAGTTAATAGGATAACAAATCTTGGGCAGTATTAATACACTGAAGGAGGAGTGAAGTTGAGCTCTTCGTAAACATGTGATCTAGTGAGAGGGAATTTCTGCAAAAGCTGTTTAGAAAGAGTAAGAACGAGTTCATTGGCCCCTGTATTCTCATTGTTTTCTCATCCTACTCAATTCACACATTTCTGAGGGTGGTTTTCCAAAACTTCTGAGAGTAAAACCTAGATTTACAACCACTGTAATTCAGGGAAAAAGGATATATTCAGGAACACACAAGGCAAATCCTCTCATGCACTGTAAATTATTGAAGAATTCCCTCAAAACCTCAGTGCAAGACTTTCCGTTTACTGCCCTTGTACTTCAGGTGACTGGCATGGAATAATGGAACATAAAGCAGTAATTCTATTATAGTTCCCATTTCCTGGAAAAAAAACGTAAGTCATTGATCACCCAGCACTAGAGAGATGCTCAAAGTACAGGAAAACCATTGCTGTCGTTACCTTTCTAAAAAGGAATGTGGCAATGTTCACTTCATCATAAAGTGATAGCAACAAACACAGGTTTCGAGATTTTTCATAGAAATTTAATATAAATACTAAGGTTATATGTACAAAGTTGTTACTGACAGCAGTGGCACAAAACTGAGAATGACTTCACTATTCATTAATAGAATAATGGTTAAATAAAATATAGTACATGGAATTTCAGGCAGCTACTCAAATAAATGAATTTGGTCTATGGATACTAATATCAGGGGAATACCAGCAATGTATCATATAAAAAGGTATTCATGCTCAAAAAAAGGAGAGAGAGAGAGAGAGAGAGAGAGAGAGAGAGAGAGAGAGAGAGAGAGAGAGAGAGAATGACCTAATGTAGTGGAAGCTTCCTGGAACCTATGCAGGTGACCCTAGAGAGGACTCCTAGTAATGGAAGATACGAAGCCTGAACGGGCCATCTTCTGTAACCAGGTAAAGCTTCCACTGGTGGGACTGGGACACAAACCCAGCCAAAACCTTTGACCTACAACTTATCTTGCCTGCAAGACATACTGGGGCAATGGTGGCTCAGAGCTTGTGGGACTGCCCAACCAATGACTGGTCTAACCTGAGACCCACATCAACAGAAAGAGCTCATGCCCGTCACCATCTGGATGAATGGCCAGGAACCAGAAGCTGCATGGCCTAGAGTCTTAGGGTAAAACCAAACACAACTGGTTAAAAAAAAAAAAAAAGTCAAGGAAATGATTCCTAATGCTATTCTGCTACACTCATAGATCAGTGCCTAGCCCAACCATCAACAAAGAGGCTTCCTCTGACAGCTGATGGAAGCAGACACAGAGACCCACAGTCAAATGTTAAGGAGCTCGGGGAACCCCTCAGATGATAGGGAGGAAGAATTGTAGGAGCCAGTGGGGTCAAGGACACCAGAAAAACATGGCACACAGAATCAACTAAGCAGGGCTCATAGGGGCTCACGGAGTCTGCATCCTCCTTCTGGCCTGCCTCCAGCCTTGATATGAAGGTTTGTGTTTGGTCTTTTTGCATCTTATTATGCTCTGTTAAGTTCACATCCCTGGGAGGTCTGCTCTTTTCTGAAGGGAAACAGAGGAGAAGTGGATCTGGAGGAGAGGGAAGGTGGAGGACTAAGAAGAGTGGATGGAAGGGATACTGTGGTCTGGATGTATCATATGAGAGAAGAATAGAAAAGGACAAAAAGTGTTATCCATACTTGTCTGAATTCCTGCAAAGCAAGTTATAGACTATGTGTAGACACCTAGTTTAGAGAAGAAGAAAGAGAAGGAGGGAGGGAGAAGAAAACAGAAGAAAAAGAAAAGGAGGGAGTGAAAGGAGAGTGTAATAAGAAAGAAAAAGAGAGTGGGGGAGTAAGAACATGAAAAACCATACAGACCTATGTATGCACTGAGATTTTTAGAAATAAGGAGAATCATGATATTGAAGACGTTTATTTGCAAAGTAGTTACAGAGGGACACAAAACAGAAAAAGGGAAAGTAAGCTTTTGTTTAAATTTGATTTATAGTACAGTTTTCTGAGACTGGATCTCATTCTGCATCCAGGCTGGCCTGGAACTCACCATGTAGCCCAGGCTAGCTTTAAGCTTGCAATGATCCTCCTGCTTCAGTTTCCCAAGTGCTCAAATTACAAGCATGCACCTCCATTCCTGGCTTTATACTGTCATATTTTTTAGGATTTAATATGCAGAGAATGGATTGCTATTATTGCCCACTTTTGCTTAAGAACCAATAACCCAATCTGAAGATGACAACCCCCTCACTACCCCTCACTACTTGAGAAAAAATGATCTTAGTTTCTTAAGATGTGACCTGGAGGTGACATTAGGGAGTCATTTATGCTGAGAGTATATTCCTGGGTGTGGTGGACATGAAGAGGTCCTTCCTTGCCTTGCAGAAATGCAGAATTGTATGTATATCAGGAGGTCCAGAATGCCTGAGCATGGACTGTACAATTTCCATCTACAAAATGAAATTTATACTTGAGTCGGACTTGTACTAAGAGGTCAGAAGACAAAGAAATAACATACCATTGCTGGACTTAGATTATAGGTGTCTAATTTTCTTTTTCTGAAGAACCCAAATAAAATTTAACATTCAGATGACTGTTACGCAATTGAAACTTTTTGGTCTTGAATGATTTTAGACTTGATGTCTTCTGTTTCTTGTGAATGTTGAACACCTCACTTCTAATGAGTGTTCTGCATTTTTCAGAGGCTTAGCATCTTTAGGTCCAACCCCATTTTGCTGCCCCCTTGAGAACTTAAATCTATTTGTTAAAGCCATCCAGACTTGCCGGGCGGTGGTGGCGCACACCTTTAATCCCAGCACTCGGGAGGCAGAGCCAGGCGGATCTCTGTGAGTTCGAGGCCGGCCTGGACTACCAAGTGAGTTCCAGGAAAGGCGCAAAGCTACACAGAGAAACCCTGTCTCGAAAAACCAAAAAAAAAAAAAAAAAAAAAAAAAAAAAAAGCCATCCAGACTCAAATGAAAAATAAAGTAAGACAAGATGATTCATAGAATGATAAGATTCTTTGGTTAAATAGAGGACACATTAGGACAATTTTAAATAGTTAGCTAACAAGTTATCTATAATATTATTCTATATATAAGTATATAGTGGTATACCTGTATATAGTACTTCTGCATAGACATCAGCAGAAAAATCAAATGGAGAAATGATATATACTATAAATATATATGGTGCTTAGAATACTAAAGATAAAGAAAAATAGTAAAAGGCTGTGGTACAGCTCCATGGTAGAGCATGTACTTAGCATGTAGGAGGCCCTGGATTATACCCACAGTGCTACACACACACACACACACACACACACACACACACACACACACACCAAAAAAAAAAAAAGCCACATAAAATAGCTTGAAAAAAAGGATTTTGAATATTTTCATTCCAAATAAATGAGAAATGCATAAGAGGATGAATAAGCTAAATACTATGATTATGATATAATATATACAAATCTTAAAATATCACACTGTCCTGTTGTAGAATATTATTTTAAGGTGTGTTACTTTTGTTTAACTCTGTGAAGCTGTGTTACTGTGCCTGTCTAAAACACCTGATGGTCTAATAAAGAACTGAATGGCCAATAGTGAGGCAGGAGAAAGGATAGGCGGGGCTGGCAGGCAGAGAGAAGAAGGGACAAGCCAGAGAAGGAAGAGGACTCCAGGGGCCAGCCACCCAGCTACACAACCAGCAACAGAGTAAGAAAGAAAGATATACAGAAACAGAAAAAAGTTAAAGCCCAGAGGCAAAAGGTAGACAGGTTAATTTAAGTTAAGAAAAGCTGCCTAGAAACTAAACCAAGCTAAGGCCGGGCATTTATAAGTAAGAATAAGCCTCCATGTCTGATTTATTTGGGAGCTGGGAGGCAGACCCCCCCAAAAGACCAAAAAATAAACAGCAACACTGTACCCCATAAACATGTATAGTCATTAAATATCAATTAAAATCACAAAAATTCAAATAAATAAGTAATTAAAATCAGAAAAATAAAGGAAGAGAGGCTTACTAGACTCACTTAAGCTATAGTGATAGGCTAATTCATTTTCAACTTAGATCAATACAAATGGCATTTTTGTTATCTGAGTACAGACTTACAGGAAGTCATGTTCAGAACAAAGAGTTCCTATCAGAGAATACTATATTGTCCTAGAAGCCAATGTTCATGTTGTCCCTGGAGAACTGCCTCTTGCCACAGCAGTCACCTGGCACTCACCTCAGTGCTGTTACAAATCCCTTGTAAAACACAATGCCTCCCTCCCACTTGTACACACACACATACACACACACACACACACACACACACACACACACACACACAGGCTCGCCAAAGCCTTTTGTGTGCTCCTCCTCCCCACAGTGATACGAAGTTCTGCCTCAGTTGTACACGACCTGAAGAAGAGCTAGAGTGGATAAGAGAAAGAGGCTAAGTGAAGGGGAGGACTCCATCCATAGATGGATGCACTTTGGGAAGGGTATCACTAATGATGGCTCAGAACTTTTGGATGATGCAGATGTTTCAGGACCACTCAAACTCACATAAGTAACCCTCAACCATAGTCTAGTAAGTAAACCTATTGGTTCACCAAGCTGAACTTGGATGGCATTGTTCCTTTAGTCTACGGTTGGTGTCCTATCTTCAGTGAATCAACATTGGTTCATGTCTTCCTGGGAAAAGTAACACAGCACATCCATGCATTGCCAGCTATAATTAGGCAACCATGTTTTAGTGAGGTAAAGCATTAGGAGAGTTTCTCGTTCTCACTCACTCAGTGGAACCCCTCAAGCTGGAGAATCTGCTACACACATGCATAGTTCTTCCTGTGGTCTGTCTAGACTTTCCATCTTTCCTCCTTGTAATCT
The DNA here is from genome assembly GCF_949786415.1 of Peromyscus eremicus. Lineage (NCBI taxonomy): Eukaryota > Metazoa > Chordata > Mammalia > Rodentia > Cricetidae > Peromyscus > Peromyscus eremicus. Next base: position 12,326,634 of record NC_081430.1, on the reverse strand, counting down.
GAAATCGTCCTTGGAAGAGCATACTGGGAGTCTTCTTTCTTTGGCTTTTATTTGAGTTTGTCAAGGCACTGGAAGAATACCAGAAAACAAATCCTCTCTCCTGCTAGCACCCAGTTCTCTATAGCAAAAGCCTTAGTTAGAGCCCCTTTCTTGGCACATTTACCCCTCAGACCTCTGGGTGGTGAAAGCCCTTGCTGTTGCCAGCCAAGACAACGTCACTCTTTCTGCTCTCCTTATCCTTGCTCACACTATTAGAAACCATTCCTTTGTTACACTCTTTACAAGTATGCCAGTTGGGTATCATCAATTTCTTTCTGGAATCCTGACCTACACATTCATTTTCAGAGGATCTATTAAGGGCCAGAGAACATGTAAAAATAAATTAGAAATTGATTGTGTTCTCAAAACAACTTACAATCTGGTGAAGGCGATAACTGTGGCTCATCAGACATCATTGGTTGACTAATGTCTACTTAGATATAATTGAGAAGGAGTTATATTGTCACACAAAGGCTTCATTAAGCAGAGGTAGAAAATTCCAATAGATGACTTGTTTTCTATATACTGCTTTGAAGTAATTTGTTTATATATGGTTGTAGCTAGAGTTTTCCTGCCTTGCTCACAGTCAGGACAAATCTCTGTCACCCGCCAGTCCCACAACTGCTCAGACCCAACCAAGTAAACACAGAGACTTATATTGCTTACAAAATGTATGGCCGTGGCAGGCTTCTTGCTAACTGTTCTCATAGCTTAAATTAATCCATTTCCATAAATCTATACCTTGCCATGTGGCTTGTGGCTTACCGGCATCTTCACATGCTCCTTGTCATGGCAGCAGCTGGCAGTGTCTCCCTGACTCAGCCTTCCACTTCCCAGAATTCTTCTCCTCCTTGTCCCACCTATACTGCCTGACTACTGGCCAATCAGTGTTTTATTTACTAACCAATCAGAGCAAAACATTTGCCATACAGAACATCCCACAGCATATGGTGAAATAAAACTGTATTCAGAAACATTTTAACACAATTTCTAAAACATCTACCTTGCTGCAATTTATGTATATAAAGTGTGATTATCTGAAATAATAATTAAAAATTATGTACCCATAAACATAATAATTATTTCACAGACATGCAGGTTGTAGGAAAAATTCTTGATTTTCTTCTATATTTATTTGTTAAATTTCTACATATAAATCCTACAAAGACTAAAACATTCTCCCATGGAATTTAAAGCTAGTGTTAATGGAACCATTAAACACACATTTTTAATTATTTGATGGGGATAAATCAGATTTGAGCAACAACTTAATTATAACAATAGCTAGGTTTTAGCAGTAGGCCTTAATGTAAGATGGATACTACATAACGTTGCTTATTTAATTTCAAGTTCTGTTCAATAAACTGGATATGGTAATACTTTCACACAAAGAGTTTATTTTGATTTTCAAACGTCAGATGTATTAGCAAGTGTACAAAGCACACTTTTATCTTTTTCTTTCTTTTTATTTACAAACAGTGTAGAATACAAATTTTATGCCCATTTAGAAAGAAGAAAAAATATTATGAGTAAATGACTCAACATGCCCATCATCTCAGGGGCACCTGTTCTTGATGGAGACTTTCAAAATGTTAAAAATGCAAATCAACACTTAGATCTTGTTAAGACAAATGGCTCTGTATTTAAGAACACTTTACGTCCCTGCAGAGGACCCAAGTTCAGTTCCCAGAAGCTATACAGCAGGTAACAGCCATTGTAACTCCAGTTCTAGGGGTTCTAATGCCTTTTTCTGGCCCCTCAGGCAATGCATGCATGTAGTGCACAGAAGCACACAGGTACATATGAAATAAACACAAATGAATCTTGTGAATATATAAACAACACGCAAGATAATAAAAGGAGATAGCACTTACCCTTTAGGAAATCTATGTGTGGAAATTATAGACAGGTTATAGATATATATTTTTAGATAACTAGTGAGGCTATCTAGAACTGTTTAGTTTAATTCAAATTTAACAGATATTTCTACATAAATATCTTCATGCTTGCTTCAGAACATCCTAGCTTTCTTTTATCATAACAGATTTGTAATTCCCACTACATTTCAGTTAAACTGATGTGATTAGTAAAGATATATTGTGAATTATCAAATATTTAAATTGTATTACTAGAAGCCTTCTTTGTTTTCAGGATTGAGGCTTTAGGGGAAAGCTCAGTCTTAGGCAAGGCTTCCTCAGACCAAGCTGGACGGTATGTGAACTTGGCAAAGAACGGGGGCTTATCATTTGCATTAGTTGTTCTGAAAAATCAGTAAGTAGATTGTCTAATTGTCTAAGAACAGATGTAAGATCTGAATTTTGCCTGTCTCAGTGGCATGACTTTCAAAAGGGAACAAATATAAATAAGTCTCAGTAAAAAAATATGCATTGTGTCGATAAATCTGAATTCATAAAGTACACACAAAGCTTTGAACTGTATGGCCTCAAGTGATAGATTAACAATACAGACATACAGTAAAGCACTTAGCATGAAAACTGCCCAGTGTAAAATGGGGCAGAAACACATTAAACATTCTTATCAACCTCAAGTCCAAATGGATTACAATTTAGAACATATGCACAATCAGTTATGCAAAATGGACACAACAATTTCTCCAATAATTTCGAACTCTTTGGGGAATAGTTTATCCTTATATTTTTGAATATGTTAAATGGGGAGAAATGAGAAAGAAAATATTTCAATAATTTACTTTTGTTTGTTTGGCTAGAATAGCAAATCGTGAAACCTTCACTGAACCTAATTAGCTCCTCTACACTAGGATTGCAAATCTCTTGGATTCAGGACCCATTGACCAGATGGTGCAGTGTATCATAATGCATCTAAATAGAGGCTGGAGTTCAGGTCTGAGGCCACAGGACGCCAGGGCAGAATGCACAGAGAAAGTGATACATTCAACTCTAAGGCCAGGGCTGGCAAAGGATGCGCTACTCTCTGCCAAGGGGCAAGCCAAAGCCATCTTCCTGAAGCCTGAGGCTCTAGCTAAGTATACGGCTGCTGACTCTGCTTTTTACCTATGAGGACCTGAAGAGAAGTGACTATAAGAGGTCAGGAAGACAAAACACGTGAAGAAGGGTAGAAAGCTGTCTCCAAAGGATCTGTATTTGGCTGTGCAAGAAGATAGGCCTGTCCCCTAAAATACCTTGTATACCAAGGACTCTTCACAGAAAATCTTCTTTTGCTCTTAATTAATGAGAGTGATTGGTTCACAATCTGCCTTATGACTATGCCTGACGGAGCTTAATGGAAGAAAAGCTTAATTGCAAAAAAGCAAAGGAAGAAATTCATTAGAGAAGGCTTGAAACCCAAAAATTATAGGCAAAGCAGGCTACCCAAATGGAAATTGAGCCATTTAAGTTGTCTTAATTAGATTTAAAACCAGAGCTTAGAGAAACTAAATTAGCTCTATCGAATCAGATTAAGAAAAAATCTTAGATAAAATGCATAGTTATTATTGGATTACTCAAGGTAGTCAGAATGGTTTCATCCTGATGGTTCTAAACCCGGCCTTTGTGAGGAGTTCCAGCAAAACAACAAAGGAGGTAGTTAGCGTGACCTTTTAACAGCATGGCTTTTATTCCTATCCTTACAGTAAAAACGTTTTAACGGCTGCTCTCCTGCCAAGTGTCTTAAAGAAATGCAAAAAGAGATAAGCGAAGAGAAGATTCATTTCAGTTTTGTTGGAAAGAAGAAAACAAAGACTCCCATTTATTTTTCATCTGAGAGTTAGAAATTTACATGAGATGGTTGTGATGTGTTCCAAGCGATGATGACACTGTTAAGGAGCAAGCCAGCCAAGCAGTCAGCACACTGTTGTGTTTACAAGATAAGTGTGAGGATTAGAGCTAAGAATGAAGGGGGGAAGCAGAGGAAAGACAGCATCCAGCGCTGTAGGGAAGTACAATCCTAAAGCCCGCCTCCTGTCAGTCACAAGTATTGGGCATGATGGCTCTGCCACAGTGCTGAGGGGGTATTTTAGAATACCACGCATAAGCTCTCCGTAAATTGTCTAATAGCATCAAGATAAGTGAATAGGAAACAAAAACAAAGGCTCAAAAGGTAAATTGTACATTGCGACAAGCACTGTAAAAAGTCTAGAGCCACTAGAGATGACTGCAGGGACATGGGATGGGGGGTGGGGTGGGGCGGTCACTGAGGAAGTGGTATCTAAAATGAGATCTGAAGCTGGAAGGAGGAGCAGCCAATCCGTGCCAAGGAAAGAATAGCCCAGGCTGAGGAAGCAGTCAAAGATGCAGTCAGTCAGGGGACAGGAGGAGGTGAAGAGAGATGCCTAGAGTAAGAGAGAGGGACTAGTTCATGTGGACCAGCAAAGACTGTTGGTTCCACACTAAGACGTAGGACTCTAGTCTTGTGTGGAGTCCTTGGGGGGAATTAAAAAGAAAGGTGACATGAGCAGACTGGCATTGGATTCAAATGTTTGCATGTATGTGCGTGAGGAGAAGAGATGGAGGGAGGAGAAGAGAAGAGAAAAGCAAATATATGCCATGGCATGCTCGGGGAGGTGAGTGGAAAACTGTCAGAGGTCAGTTCTGTCCATCCACTGGGTCTCCAGGGGTCACGTGTGGTGGTCAGGCTTGCAGAGCAAACATGGTTGCCTGTGAAGCCATCTCGCCAGCCCTAGACTGACATTTTACAAAAGATCACTCTCACTATGGAGACAGCTGCGGAAAGAGAAGCCTTTGGATTCCCAGTGCTTGCTGGGTCCTGTACTCATTGAGTATTCCTATTGGGAAACATTTTTTCAGCATCTCTTGTTTGCCATTTTCACTGAGCAAGAAAGAAATGCAAAGATCAATAAGGCTTAGAGTTTGCTTTCAAGAAATGTAACACATTAGTAAATAAATATGATTTATCAGAGACAAATGTTTGTTTATAGGTGTGTGCAACATGCTAAAGGAGATGAGGGGGAAATGTCACAAGTTAAACACTAAAATTGGCCTTGCAAAGACATAAAAAGAAAAATAATCCAGGCAGCAGCAATTAAAAAATATTGCAGGACCAAAAGAATACAGAATGGGAGAGAAACAAAGGAAGCCTGGGGATTCTAACACCAGAGTGGAAGGAGGTAGGTTGTGACAAATGGCTGGGAACACGCTACGTGCCAAGTCCTTAAACTTAGTCATACAGGCAAGAAGTTTACTGCGAAGTCACAGAGCTCCATTATATACTGACCTAGGAAAATATGAGTCCCTGTGCTTAGACAATTGGAACAAGAGCCCCAGAAAAAGAAGCCATGGAGCCACAGGTACTATTTTTTCTATTTCCTCATTTTGTCTGGGGAGTAGACGCCCTTCTGTCTCAGCCCCCATCATCTGGAAACGACTGGAAACGTGCACCTTAACTACAGTCCCTCGATCCTAGAGCCAGGAGCTTGATGCAGGAGGCTATCATCCGGCCCACCCTTTCTCCTCCCTGCTCTCCTTCATTCCCTGTCCCCTCAGCACCTAGCACAGTGCTTAGAATAAAGTCCATGCTGAATTAACATAATATTCAATCCTGAGAAAGATAATGGGTAACTGAAAATACATGGCAGTTATTTGTTTTTGTTACCTTTGGAGAGAATTTTGAAAAGTACCAGCAGCATCCCCCACTTTTCAGTTTCTGACTTAAATTTAGGCTGGTATAATCACAGGTATTTCTAAAAATCCCTGGGTGGTTCTATTGCAGGGAACTACTACCCGACTGTTAATGCCTTAGGGATCTGTCAAAATATAACTTTTTAACTCTTTCAAATTACCATATTTTATTAGATAATTTCTACTTGTTTTTCTCTGTCCATGTGCATTTTGTTGTTGTTGTTTTTGATGATGATGATGAGGTTTTTCTTTTAGTTTCATATAATTTCTTCCTCACAGGCCCTGTCTCTATGCGGAGCTTGACACAATTGTCAAATACTTCATTCCAAACTGCTGTCTCCCTTTTTGATTCTGTGGAGATGTCCCTCTAAAATTCTTATGTTGAAACAGAATCACCAATATAGTAATGTTAGCACCTGGAACACTTAGGAGGTGGCTGGGACAGGCTCTACTATCACATAAGGGTCATGATCTTCATAACAGAGAGCTCAGTGATCTGCCTTATCCTCTTTCCGCCATGGGAAGCAGTACTACCTAGGAACAGCAATCAGAAACCACTAACTGTGTCTGCTGGCAGCTTAATTTATGACTCCCCTGCCTCTGTAACTGAGAGGAATACCTTTTGTTGTTTATAAACCACCCAGATTATAGTATTCTATCATTGTGGCCAGAACAGGTACACATTGTCCTGGGTAAACTTTCTATAAATTAATACCATAACAAAGAGATTTGTGATCATAGCTTCACCTGCTAGTAATATAGTCCTGATGATAAAAAATATACAATCTTCCATCCTAATCATTTAACTTCAAGAAATCTGAGCACCCAAATAGCAAAGGGATTTGTCCTAGATAATGTAGGTAGCTATTTCTTAAACATTATGTGTCTGAAACTAACACCAGGATCCTTCCTGCTTTGGTTCACAGCTTCTCTCAAACTCTGATTTTATCCCTTTGGTAGGAATATTTCCTTCTATTGTTAGAAAATTTTACTCATATCTTCTTTTTACTTGGAAGTAAGCAAGCACACAGATGTTTGTAATACATCAGCTGTTGTTCAAATCCCTGTGACCAAAATTACCATTTCTGTTACTGACCCAGTATCTCTAGTTACCATCTGAAATAACCAAATCAGACAATTGAAATTGCTGAGTCACCAATCCTGCTGGTCTTTGACATTGATGTCTTCGGTGGCACCATTGTTACTATTGGAGCTGAAGGTCTTTCAGCCTAATGTCTAGAACTAAAGTTCATTCAGTATCTTTCTGATGTCCCCTTTATTCAATCATTCATCTTTATCACAGCTAAAAGACTCATATGCATCATATCCTCAAACATGGCATTACTCGATCATTTACAACGTGGGTACCCAAACAGTCCATGTGTCATCAATATTCAAGAAATGTTTGTCGAATTATAATTATTTTTAAATAAACTAGACCCAGTCTGATAAACTACATTTTTTTCAGGGCAGTTTCATTAAAATTTAGGAAATCTTAGACTCACATAATAGAAAGATTTATTTAAAAAAAAAAAAAACCTCCTTAAAATACACAAAATGAATAGAGAAAAGCTGTGGGATTATTCATACAGAGCAACCAGTTTTCTCTTTTATTTTTATACTTCCATTTTATGTTCTGTTTTAAATACATTTATCTTAGCCTGAGTGCAATATATGTACTTATTTGAAAAAAAAAAAAACAAAAACGATAATATAAAAGGCATGAAAAGAAAGATGAAATGCCATACCTTTCTCTAGCTAATCACTGGTTATAATCTGATGTGACAATTCCACACACTCCCAGACAAAACACAGTGAGCTGTTTGGTGGCCCCTGACAAAGTGATTCTGAAGTTGTTCTGGGGAAGCAAAACAACCAGAACTACTCAACAATGAAGGAGAAGAAAGTCAAGTACTTCCTTACTTCCAGACTCATTACAGGATGACAACAATCAAAATGCCATGATATTGGGGGAAAAACAAAAACAACAACAACCAAAACCAAACCAAAACAAAAAAAAAAAAAAACAACCAGACAAATCTAACAGAGCAGGACAGACAGACCAAACCATAAATAGGTCCACACATAAATAGTCAACTGATCTTTGACAGAAGAAATTAATTCAGTGGTGAAAGGAAAATTTTCTTTAAAATGGCAGTGCATAGTGGAGGACAAAGACAATAAATAAAGATGGTTCTAGAACAATGAGGCACCCTCTTGAAAACAATGAATTGAGACCCATTTGATAAGCCCTTCTCAAAAAGTAACTCAATGTTATAGAACCCTAAAAGGTAACCGAAGAAAATGTAAATGACCTTGGAAATGGTGACGGCTTTTAGAAAAAAGAAATCAAAATTTCTACTGAAAGAAATAATCGATAACTTGGACTTCATTAAAATTTAAAACTACTGCTTTGCAAGTTAATGTGAAGGGAATGAAAACATGAATCACACACTGGGAAAAAGTATTTGCAAAATAAATCTCTAATAAATATTATTTTCCAGAAAATACAAAGAAACTACTAAAATTCTATATAGAAAACAAATCACCTGCTTAAAAATAAGCAAAAAAAAAAAAAAAAAAAAAAAAAGTGAACAGAAACCTCATTGATAAAGAAAACTAAATGATGAGCCAGCATATGCAATGGTGTCTCTGCAGACAAGTCTTATGTCAACACAAGCTAGTGTCATCTGACAAGAGGAGCCTCAATTGAGAAATCGCCTCCACAAGATCAGGTTGTAAGCAAGCCTAGAGGGCATTTTCTTAATGAGTGACTGCTGGGGGTGGGGGCAGCCTATGGTGTGTAGTGCCAACCCTAGGCTGGTGGTCCTGAGTTCTATAAGAAAACAGGTTGAGCAAGCCATGAAGTGCAAGCTAGTAAGCAGCACTCCTCCATGGCCTCTGCATCAGCTCCTGCCTCCAAGTTCCTGCCCTGCTTGAGTTCTTGCCCCGACTTCCTCTGATGAGGAACTATGAAAGTATAAGGAAAATAAACCCTTTCCTCTTGGTTTCGTCTCAGTCACAGTAACTTTAACTAGTATAGAAAGTGGTACCAGGATCTTGGGGTATTTACTTGATGGAGTTGACTGTTGTTTTGGGGAGGACTGCGGAAGGACTTCGGAACTTTGGGCTAGAAAAGTCACTGAGGTTTGTGAGCTCAAGTGGCCTGTTTTGTAGGAACTTGGAAAACAATACTGAGAACAGACAGATGGTAGAAGTCTATCTTGTGAATTTTAGAGGAAAGTTTGAAGACTCTTTGGGGGCCATTTGTTGTTTTTGAATGAAGAATTGGAGGGTCTGGTCAGCTGGGGCTGAAGAACCATCTGTGATTAATAAGAAAATAGCATCACTGAAGTGAAACCTTTGCTTTACTGGGACAAGTGATGCTGGTTAGCTGGAGATCAGAAATTAGTTACGGTTAAGAAGAAGCCAGGATCACTGAGGCACAATCTTTTTGGAATTGTTTCCTCCAGGGACACGTAGAAGCTGTTCTAGAGGTTGCCAGGGTTGAACCTCATGCTAGCAGCTGAATATAGTAATGTGTAAGAGTCTCCCAGGTGGTACTGGTTTTGAAGGCATCATGGAAAGTAGCTGAGGCTTGGCTGAGAAAGCCAGTAAGCACACTCCTTCATGGACTCTGCATCAGCTCCTGCCCCCAGGTTCCTGTTCTTTTTGAGTTCCTGCCCTGACTTCCTTCAATGATGAATTAATTATATAAGTATAAGCAAAATAAGCCCAGTGTTCCATCACAGCAATTGTAATACCAAGACAGTACTCAACATTGCATGTCATTAAGGAAGTGTCAAATATAACCAATGAGCTCCCACTGCACGCCTATTAGAATGGCCACAGTTCAAAATACTGGTGGTGTCAAACTCTGGTGGGGGCGCCTAACATGTATCTGGGAACCTAACACAGCATATCCATTTCAAAAGCAAGCTTGTCATTTTCCTACAACACTAAACACACCGCTTACATTATATCAACTCAAAGATGTGTTCCCTGGTATTTACTAACTGAATAAAAAACGTAAGTCCACACCAAGCCTGCATGCAACATTTTGAGGCTTTGTTCACAATTATTAAAATTTGGGAGTACCCAAGATGTCCATCAATAGGAGTAGATAAATCATGGGATATCCAGATGATGAATACTATTCATCATTCAAAGAAATGAGCTACCAAGCCATGAAAACGCATATAGAAACATCAAATGTGTTCTATCAAGTATCCATCTGATAAGGCTGTATAGCATATGATTATAGCTATATGACCTTCTGGAAAAGGAAAATATATTGAGATGCATAAAAGACTGGCAGATTCCAGGTATTAGGGGAGGCAGAGGGTTAAATAAGAAAAGCCCAGAGGATTTTTAGGTCAGTGAAGCTACTCTGTGTGATAGTTCAGTGGGGGATACATGGCAGGCACTTTTCAGACCCGTAGAATGCACAGCACTGAGAGTAAATCCTAATGTGAACTGTGACTTTGACTAGATGATGTATGGCTGCATGTCCGTCAGTCTCATTCTGGTATAGGATGTGAAGAGTGGGAGGCTACAAACACATGGGGACAGGCAGTATATGAAAACTCTGAACTTAACTGTTTAACGCTGTGAGTTTAATGAAGGTTAGTAACTGAAGAATATCTTAATGTCTATCTGACCTCTTGGTGGGAATTAATTTAGTCATCAATGAAAAAGAAATCTCAATAGTAAAACTACCAAGGGATTTGACTATGCTAAAAATATATGTAGCTGATATTAAAAATCAAACTACAATACAGAAAAAAATTTTCTACAAATGTCTCTTACAATCTGTTAAAAAATACTCTATATAACTGAAAAGAAATGAGTTTCCATTTTTAAAAATTCAGGAAAGAAAAAGTGATAGATGAAAGATAATAAATATGTGAGGACATGCTCTAATTGTAGTCAAACATAAATGTAAATTGAAATAATGTCACTTATTAATAAATAAATGAAATAAGGGATAGAAATGAGTGAGATGGGTGGCCCCACACACTGCCTTTGGGATTATACAGCAATAAACATTTGCAGAAAAGACATTTCATGACTGAACAAGATGTATGATGAGTCTTAGAAGTGTTCTCATAGTTAACCCACCATTTCTATCTCTAGAAATCTGGTCCATGTTAGAATTAAATACTTATATACACACAAGACTTATAAGTACATGACATCAGTATTTATCAATATTAGCAAAACATAGTTATAATACAGGCACAAACAGTTTAATAGTCTCTAATAGCCAGTCTTAAAATGGTCAAAGGACAATATTCACAAGAATATTTTATGGTAAAGAAAACTCAAAGTATAAGTGAAAATATAATACTTGGTCTGGGAAACATAGAGACAGGCCAACAAAATATAGGGATATGCAAAGACTAAATACTGATCTATCTAGAAATGAAAGGAGAGTAAGTAGGGAAACTCATGGAGTAGGGTATTACAATGCTTATAAACAGATTCAGGAAAAATATGTATCTGCTATAGCAAATTGGAAATTATAAGAAATATAAAACACAAGCATTTATGATCAATAGTCAGAAAGTATAAGACAGAAGACTGATGAATATTTACTTGACAAAAGAGCTAACAAAATTAACATAAATGATAAATAGCACTGAGAAAGCATATTGGCAAACAAACACTTGCTATCCATAAAATATACGGCAAGTTTAAAATTAATAAAAAAGGGAAAATTCACCAGTAGAGAAACCAAGACAGAAAAATACTTTACTAAAGGTTTATTAAAGGAAAACTGAAAATTATGATAAATATGGGAAAATGTGTTTCTACACACACACACACACACACACACACACACACACACACAAAACAACCCAGAAATATTTGTAGTAGACTACAGATTTTGAATGAGCATGTTCAAATTCTTGAGGTTTCAATTCAATAACTTAAAGAATATAATTTGGCAAGTGCACATGATTTATGTAGTGAGATGATCTTTACATCAAAATTCATGATAGCGAAAAAAATGTATTAGACACATCTAATATGCGACTTCACATTTACTGCATTCAGCAGAGGCGGCCGCATCCAGGCAGCGCTAGACATAGAGGAATTAATACCCCATGAGCACACTTTAGCCAATGTGTGACAGGCGTCAGCAGATAAATGACTCTCCCTCCCTTCCTTTGTTGTTCTGAGACAATGTTTATGTTGCCATTTAGAACACTCCTCTGCAAGACAGAGCAATCAATCCCGATGACTATTGAGCAGCAGAGTCGGTCAGGTCTAAATCACTCTCTTTTGAGCCTTCCTCTCATCCTCTCTTTGCTGTTCACTGGCATTAGCTCCATGTGACTGGACTAACACATAAAGTTATGACACAGAGGCATTTCTTCACCTTAGCATTTGCTTCTATGTCAGCCTAAAACAAAGGGGAGAATGCTGTGTCTATTGGGGGGAGCTAAACAATGGAGAAGGCAAAAAGGTTGAGATAGAATTATTTACATTGCTTTGCTTAGCAATTTGGATTTGTTTTAATTGTCTAAAATAATTCTGACCTCACATTCTTTTCCAGACTCTTGTTACCCCTCTAATCAAGTTACAGTTTACCTCTTCTACCCTTGAACATGGGCAGGGCTTTGAAAGTGATGGGTTCATGAAATCTAGAAAGACTGTCAACAGGACTTCAGAGGATGATGTAAAAGGAGATGAGGCTTCCAGGTGGTTCTCTCTCTTTCAAGATACTTGCCTATAAATACAGCCACCATTTCGTGAGCAAACTCTTGTATCAGAAACTCTGAAGACTCTGAAATGTTGTCTCATTTGCAAGAAAACCGTTATATGGCCAATAAACAGATGGCGGATGGATAGACGATGGATAGGCAAACACATACACATACACATCCATGTATGATGTGAATATTGCCTGAAAAGATGAGGCCTCAGGGTCAGACACGAGATGGGCTGTTACAGCAACATCAGAACCATATATCTCATTGTTTATCCAGTACCAGTGTCTGCAGGCCAATATCCTAATGGTACCTGAACATACGCTGAGGCACATTAGAGGTGAGGAACCCTAATATTAGGAAATTCTGACCACGTTTGGGGCTCTCAACAATAAGCCAGTCCTCCCCTCAGGAAACAGAGAAACATCTTTCTTTGGAATGTATGCAAATATGGAGAAGAAAAGGACCTGATTTTTATCTTTTGGTATTCTAGATCATATCTAGAAAAAGATAGTCCCTGAGCTTGACTGTCCTGGAATGTCTGCTTGTAAAACTGTTCTTAAACTGGCTGTAAATTCCTTTGTTCAGAGATCCTGGACCATACAGAAGCATGAAATATTCATGGGGAATTATCTCCCAACAGAAACCCCAGCCATACAGAGAGCCCAAATGGAGACTGTCCAACTAACAAGCCAAGCTAAGATCTAAGCCAAATCCAGCATCAATCATCAGATACATGAGTGAACAAGTCTGCAGGATTCCAAGCCCTAGATTTTGAGCCACAGAGCTGATGCTAAAGTGAAACATTTAATGCTCAATCCTTGGAGATCCTTGCCTAAGATTGAAGAAGCTGAGATCCTCAATCAGTATAATTTATGATCAATAGATCATTAAAACAATGTGAGAAAATGTCTTTGATATATTAAACAAGCAGTTTAAGACTGAAATGTTTAATTTCATTCAGTTTTCAGAGATAGTACGCACATACACACACACACACACACATACACACAGATTACATTATACAAATATGTTTGTTCTGGTAGGATTTCAAATTTCTTCTTTATATTTGTATATACAGATATATTTCTTAAAACATCACTATTTCTTTAATCTGGAAATAAAACCGGTGTTTCTCTTGCAGAATTTTGAAAACCTTAATCTCTGGAGTATATAGTGTGTTTTTTTCTTCTACGTTTCTGTTCCAACCAGTATTCTCTAGAGTAAGTACTGAGCGGATATGTGGTGATGTGGGGGTGATACAGGTAAGAGTGAGGATGCTTTCAGGTATTGGAATGTGGTTTCCTTTACAGTAGAAGTGTCTGTGGTGATATTCTATTTGTGCACCCCAATAAAACTTATCTGGAGATCAGAGGGAAAATCCAGCCACTATATTAAACATAGGAGTCAGACAATGATAGTACACACCTTTAATCCTAGCATTCTGGAGGCAGAGATTCATCCACATCTCTGTGAGTTCAAGGCCACACTGGGAACAGAGCCAGCCAGCACTAGTTAACCATAGAGGTCTGGAGGTCTGTACAGACAGACAGGAAGTGATAGAGCCGGGCAGAAAGAGGAAGTGATGTAGCTGGGCAGAGAGAGGAAGTGAGATAGCAGGGCACAGAAAAGATATAGTTGTGAGTATACAGGAAGCAGCTCTCTCTGGAGGCTGAGGAGTTGGTATGGGAAGATTGGCTGTGGCTTGTCCTATTCCTCTGATCTCTCAGTTTTCACCCTAATATTTGGCTCCAAGTTTTTTATTAATAAGACTGTTTAGCAATTCATCTTACAAGTATCAACCAACTCCCTTGCTACTATGTGAGATGCTGGGGCCTTCAGAGCACTGGAGAAGTACTGTCCTATACCAACTGCGGTTATAGTTCATTGGAAACTTGACAGTGACTTATGAAGATTTAGTGTGTGTGTGAGTGTGTGTGTGTGTGTGTGTGTATGTGTGTGTGTGTGTGTGGTGATTATGCTTTCTAAAAGTTGCTGGTAAAAACTGATTTAAGGAAATTCTTAAAATGCATAAATTACTATTAAAAATTAAATAGCACACAAAATTTACTGAGGATTCTTCATGAAATCAAATAATTGAATAAAAAAATTTCATAATCAATAATGTCCACTTACAGAGAGCATCTGGTAAACCTGTAGTTCATTATTTTAATGTTTAATACCCAAAGAAACTATAGTTTCTATATTAAATAACCATAAACTATGGAATATAACATATTATACATGTTATAATAGGCAGAACTGTTTTTATCCTTTAAAATATTGTCTATTATGAACCACATGGGAGAAATAATTCTTATAATCTCAAATAAACAGTCCCAAATTCTTAAAACTAATCAGTGATACTCATCTGGATGCATACGTACTTTAGTATGTTTTGTGATATTTGGCATTGAGTTCAGGATACATGATTGGCACATAATCTAGCATTGAACTACATTGTCAGCTCCCTATATGCATTAAATATAGGCATTTTAAGGAAAAATACTGCCTACTTGTCCACTTGGCTTGCTGATGTTTTCCTTTAAACTTTTTTGACTAGGGCCAGCAAGATTTCTCAGTGGTTAGAGGCACCTGCTTCCAGGCCTGATTAACTGAGTTGTGTTTCTAGACTCCACATGGAAGGAGGACAAAACTTACATCTTCAAGTTGTCCTCTGACCTCTTCATGTACACCTTGACATGCATAACCCCACCCAAACATGTATACAAAGTAAATAAAATGTAATAAAAAGTAACTACTGTTATGTGTCAGTTGGAAACCAACATAAGGAATAAATCTGAATATTATGTATGCTAGTTTTTTTACCAATCCTTCTGTAAAGAAGCCTGTGGAATAGTGCCGTGAACATTCTATGAATAATACTGGAAAACCCACAGGAGAAAGTTATGCCATTGAATAATGTTTTCAGTTTAAATACTTGTCTATTAAAGTTTTCTTCACTAAGAATAAGTCTGTGAAAAAAAATGTGGATATAAATGTAGTTTTGCCTTTATACCTTCATAATGTTGTAACTTTAAACATATACTTAAGGCTTTACTGAATAATTTGGGATTACTGAACCTCATATCTAAAAAAAAAAAAAAGAGCCAACCTTCCACAAAGAATTACAGGCGGATGAGTAACGTGGGGGGTAAGTGGGAGATGTGTCCCCTCCAGGCTGGAGAGCACCAATTGCTTGCCAGCTACCAAACAGTAAGACCTGAAAATGTACATACAAGTAACACTATAGGGACTCAACAGTTTATATTTAGGAACACATATGTGTTTAGAAATGCATGTATGTATTCAATAACAAGTGATAAAAACAGACATCATGAATTTGAAGGAGAGTGCATACTGGAGGGTAAGGAGGGAGAAATGGTGTAATCAAATTAAAATCTTAAAAACTAAACAAAAAAAATTCAAAATGGAATCTGGGGGCATGCAGTAGGAAGGCCAAGAAAAGCCAACTTTGGAAGATGGATACGATCAAAGTACAAGACATCCTCAAATGAAAATGGCTTTATGAACCACACAACTGTACAATGAATACATATGCTTAGAAAAGAAAAAGGCTAAATAATAAATAATACTTATTATGATTTCACCATCAATATAACTTTGAATTGTGCAGTTTGAACTGCAGACTCTGAAAGCTATCTAAACATGTCAATCAATGATAGTTGATGGTTAAAAAAATCCAGATATTCTACCTGATTTAAATAACATTAAAATAATTTTATAAGTGATGATTGATAAGCAAGTATGCTAAGATTTCAAAATTAATAAACATTTAAAAACATATCCAATTCACACCATTAGAAAACAAATACAGAAGTCAGCAAAAAGTGTTCATCATGATCAGGATGCATCACATTTCAGCACCTTGAAATCAGATGGTTGGGCTGTTGTCCTGCGTGCTTCTGCTCGCTCACCTCTCTGGAAGTCAGTGACTAACTACAGGCTGCTTTGTAGCCCTACTGCCTACTAGAATGTACCTAAAGATAGAGCCAGTGTAGAATAAGTACTGCCCTAGTTAGGGAGAAAGAAGGAGGTTTCTAGAGCTTTTTGCTTCTAAGAAACACACAGGCTATTTTCCTAAACTCATGTTAGCAGTGAAGGCCATGCCGCTATAGTTATTATACACATGACTAATGGCCAGTTCCATCAATACAACTTAAGAAGCTGAAACAAAAATATTAAGTCAACTAAGAAAATATGTACTAAAATGATAACAGACCCAGTGTGTAGCAGAGAATCAAGAACCTTTTCACAAAATGTAAAAATAAATCTTACCTTAAATGATTACTAAAATTTCAACCCAAGGGGGACAAAACAGCTTCTACTAGAAAATAAAGAGGTAATGGCTAATCCAAGTTATATGACCTAAAGTCCTGTACATTAAATGATCTTCTGCTCTGTAGGACTAAAGTGTTTAGGATATTAGAGATCATGTGCCTAAGGAGTGATACAGTAATTGTGCTGGTTGTTGTTTTTTAACTTGCTCAGGCCTAGAAAGGAGTCTCATTTGAGAAAACGCCCCCATCAGAGTGCTTGTAGGCAAGTCTATAGGGCACTTTCTTGATTAGCCATTGATGTGGAGGGCTCAGCTCACTGAGGACAGTGCCACCCCTGTGCAGGAGGGTCTTGGGCTGAATAAGTAAGCAGGCTAAGCAAGCCTTTGGGGAGCATGGTAGTAAGTAGCATTCCTCCATGGCCTCTGTTCCTGCGTTGAGTTCTTGCCCTGACTTCCCTTGATGAAGGACTGTAAGCTGAACTAAACCCTTTCCTCCTCAAGCTGCTTTTGGTCACAGTATTTATCATAGCAACATAAACCTAACTTAGACAGTACTGTACGGTGGTGTGATATGGCATGAACTCTGTATTGGAAACTGGGCATTTTGGCCTCCTCTCCAATGTCAATTGCTTGACCCAACAGAAGTAAGCTTACTTCTCATATAGTGTAATAGCCAGGAAGAATGGAAAAATGTTGCATTTTTTTTCCTGTTTCAGTTACAAACCTGTGCTGGCTAGTGTTTTTTGTCAATTTGACACTAGTTAAAAATTATTTGGGAAGAGGAAGTCATAATTGAGAAGGTGCCCCCACCAGACTAGCCTGTGGGAGAAAGTGTATGGGGTCACTTTCTTGATTGATGATTGATGTGGCAGGGTCCTGCTCATTGTGGATGGCGCTAGCCCTGGGCAGGTAGTCCTAAATTGTATAAGAAAGTAGGCTGAGCAAGCAACACTGGGAGTCAGCTGCCTCCAGGTTCCTGGCTTACTTTCTTGGATGATGAACTACAAGTTGTAAGATGAAATAAATAATTTCCTTGCAAGTTGCTTTGGTCATGGTGTTTCATCACAGGAATAGAAACCCTAAAAAAAAGACAGAACCATTCTAGGAGAAGCATACCCAACATAAGAATGGAGCCAATTCTCCAAGGGATATTTAACAGTTTATTTAATAGGAATGACACACCTATTCTCCTAATCCAAACTCATCACTCCTCTTTCTTGCAAAGCCCTGACAAGATTTATCTTCTCCAAGATTCCTTGCTAAACATATCTCACCATTATCTGATCACTATAATAAGTCCCACAATACTTCAACTAGCTAGGTCACTTCTTAAAGTAAAAATTAGATATGTACTTTTCAAGTCTATAACTTCATTTATATTTGTGTACCTATCTGGTAATCTCTGTATAAAATATACTTACTATAGGAACAATACTAATCAATCCACACCTCGTAAAATAATGTGATGGGTCAACAATAAAAAAACTGTACACTTGTATAAAAACATTTAATGGCAACTTTTGAAAATACATACAGTCTCAATTTACTAATATCTACTATAAGATTTGAACTGTTCCCTCACAAAAGCACCCTCCCCTGAGTCTTCTAAAACAACCCAAATTGCAGACCTTTCAGAAAAAAAGAAAGTAAAATAAAAACCAGCAGCAACTATATCAAAACTAACAGGTAAGTAGACCCATCCTCAATCTGTTAAAATGAGATTGTGGGAAAATGTAGTTCCAAAGTCTTACTTCTGTTGAGGCAAGAAGTCATTTTTGTATCAGAGTTAAAATATCCATTTACAATGCATGTTAAGATTTTGAGTTGTTACAAGCGTACTTAGTTAAAGGAAGAATTATTTCAAGATCTGTTGAAAGAAATGGTTTTAATTTCTTGCAGGTAAGCCAACCATACCACCTAGAAACTGAAGCAAGACAAAAGCAGCCTTAGCTGTGCCTGGTGATGTAGAAAGGAGGTGGCATTACTTTATTAGATACAAATTCATGAAAGAGAAAAACCAAACTCTTATCTTACAAAAGCTCAAAAATTAGAGAAGTGTCTTGAGAAGCTGAGAAGATCTGACATGTCAAATCAATCTGCCTCTTTAGAGAAACTGACTTGGAAAAGGAATGATATCCACTTTGTCTTTTTTCCTGCTACAAAAATACCTGTAGTTATGGTGAATGAACATCAAGATAGACTTTGGGATGTTGCCAATTAACCAGCCAAGGCTGGGATCAGTGACCTACTTTAATAAGAAATAAAAACTTCAGGACTCTTAAATGTGGATGAAATAGCTTGATGTTCATTACTCAGGAGTGGTCTAAAGGGACAAGGAGTCCTGGGATCATCCAGCTGCTTGGAAGAATGAGTCATCAGTAACACAGATGGAAAAACAAAAAAACAAAACAAAACAAAACACTACCTCTGGCAGACAATCCCTGACATTCCTCTGATCGATATTAAATAGCACCATGTAACAGGTCACCATGTTCAATTGTCTGGAGTAACATTTAGCCATTCACTTACCCAGCAGACATCTGGAGACCTGTACAAGGTCATCATTAAGGCTTTCCAGAGAGCATTTTTGTGCCATAAAGAACATTTCTCTAAAGATTTCAAACTCAAAACTACCTCTGACTTGCTCTAACTTGATGTTTGAAATCATCAGTGACCTAAATACTGAGGCAAACTCCAAACTACATTTTGAAGAATATCTGACTTGATGAGAGGATGTCCGTGGGAGCTCTTCATCTATCCTAGAATACTGGGGTCTGGGCTTTAAAATTTTCATAAAACCGGACCAAAAAAAAAAAAAAAAAAAGCTTTCCTGTATGTATGGAGACCTAATTAGCACCATGGAATGTCTGCTTTCCAGTATGTCTTCAGAACTGAACTTGACTGATTCCTATCACAAATATGACTAACATAAAAGAAATTTGCCCAACAGAACTCGAGAGAGTGGTCAAATGCTGCTGTGATTAGTTGCATTAATATCATATCAGGTGCTGGTTAAAACAGAGACTCCAAGCTCTCATCTCAAACTACCTACATTGAAAATTCCAAGAATAGAGCCCAACAGTTGGTATTTTTAATGAGGACTCTATCTAGCTTTTTATGAGGACTCAAATTGGAAGCCCCAGACTAAGGGACTAAGAAAGAATCCACGTAGTCCTGTGGTGCTGGAGGCACTTCTGACTTTGTGATGCATTTAGCCTGGCAGATATTCAGTACAAGGTCACCACTTGAAGGATCAACTTCATTAACACGTGTGCTTCAATGTTAAAACATCAGCTTTTATTTTGATGACTGCGTCAGTCTTTGCCATGGAGTTATTAGGAAGGATACGGCTAAGATACTCTTCACATTAACTTTATCTCCTTTCAAGAAAGAGCCCAATGTTTTCTTATTGTGAAATCTGGTGTTCATCATTTCTTCACTTTCCGTTAAGCTGTCAGGAAAATCAAAACCAAACTGGTACCTAAATGCAGCAATTACTTTAATCCTCACAGTAAGCATATTTCTTTCTGCCGTTCTTTCCACTTTTTGTAAATTAAAAGAGAAAATAAATTATCAAAGTTCTCTCAGGAAAAAGCAAGATAGGAAAACATCTCGAAAAATCCTAAGAGTTTTATAATATCCAGGTGCCTGTATTTAGATAGTAATGCATACTCGTCTGGTGATGAGGTTGTGTTCCTACATACACTTGTCCAGACAGAAGTGTCCCAAAGCTTCTATGAGACATAGTGAAGCCCCAAGAACATCAGAGACTTTAGTTCAAGACTGAAATATCTAGAACATTGATTAAATTCCTCATATAGAGAGATGAGGGTGATTAAAATCAACCATGGATCAGCAAGACACCTATAGTCCACTGCCAATCTGAGTAATGACACAGATGTCTACATTACAGGTCAAAGTATCTAGAAGCTCCAGCTCCGGCTGGAGCAGCTATGCTGGAAGCCGACTCGGAGGTGAAAGAACTCTTGCACACCCTTTCTGTTAACTGCTCACATCGTCCTAAATTCAGCCATCTAGTTTGTAACTAAGCAGATCAGCCAGTGGAAGACTTTATTATTTCTTCTTCCTCTCGGTGCAAATAACAGACTGATCAGTGTGCTGGTCAGTTTTTCGCCAACCTCACAACTACAGTTATCTGGGAAGAGGGGACATTAATTCAGGGATTGTGTCCATTAGACAGTGTGCAGGCAGGTCTGTGGGGGCATTTTCTTGATTAATGGTTGACGTGGAAGGGCCCAGCCCACTATGGAATGTGTCACACCTGGGACGTGTGATCCTGAGTGGTTTAAGAAAACAAGCTGCCCAAGCCAGTAAGCTTTGTTCCTCTACGGTCTCGGCTTCCGTTCCTGCCCTAAAGTTCCTGCCCTGATTTCCCCTCATGATTGGCTCTAAGAAGTAAGATGAAAGAAACCCTTTGCTCCAGGGTAGCTTTTGGTTATGGAGTTTATCATAGCATCCAAGGCTAACTAGGACAGTTACCTGTTTTGATTCATATATAATAAGGGAGCTACAGAATCCTGTAGGGCTAAGATCGAGTGTATGAATCCTGTAGGTTCAAGTGGCAATCACTGAGTAAAACAGAGTTCACATCTGAAAATCTGAGGATTCCTTCATTCTCTGAATGCATTTTACTCAAAAATGGTATTACTAGAGCTCTTAGAACATTCCTTGACTCTGACTGTGGCAAACTGGTATCTTTGGCAGTGTAGGAAAACCTGAATGCAAAACGTGTTTGAAATTCCGATAGACAATTTTTAGGTAATATCTCAGAGAAAATTTGGGGATTAAAAAGTTTGGTTCAAATACTAACTTTTATCAAATAAAACTCATTAGGCCTTTTAGGAGTAAAGCCATATAAATATAATTTTTAAAGCTGTTTATTTTGTCAGGGATAAAGTACAAGGTTTAAAAAAACACTTATTTTTATATTTTGTTCATGGCACATGTGTGCTAGGGCCTGTAGAGGCTGAGTGAGGGGATCAGATCCCCAGAGTTAGAGTCAGAGATGGTTGTGAGTCACTCAACTTGGGTGCTGGGAACCACATTTGGATCCTTTAGAAGAACAACATGATCTGTTCACTGCTGAGCCATCTCTCCAATTCCAAAGTGCAGATCTTTAACTCAAAATTTAGAATAGGAAAAGTATCTAACCAATTAAAGTCATTAATTTATAATCAAACTAATCAAAATTATGAGCTGTATATTTAGAACTTGAGGTTATTTGCTATGAACTGAAATCATGTTTTATGTTTAGCCTAGAAACATTAACAGCAGGAATTCAAGAATCAATCTGCACCACGCTTACTACTCAGTTTTGCCATTGTTAAAATCAACAGGTTCATTCTGAATTGATTAAGTCCAGATGGACATGAGAGTCTGGATGGTCAGAGTTAAAAGAAAGAACTGCATTCTGTTTTAATGAGTGCGCAAATCATCGAATTGGACTGAGGGGAGGGAGAGGGGAATGCAGTAAAGCTCAAGCATCTCACTTGCAGACAGAATTCTTCATTTACCCTTACTTTTAAAAGTCATTTAAATACAATAAGACTAGAACTAGAAATTTCATAGAAAATATTACCTCTCACAAAGAGGTATGTGTGTTCATACCATGCTTTTTGAGTCCCCGAGACTAGGTAAAAAGCAATGCCAACTTGAAGATAATACTTTTTATTGGCAAATTGAACGATGACAGATACATTTATAGAATTTTAAAAATGTACTTTCTGGAAGCTGAAGGGAAATTTTTCTTATTCCCTGAAAGCATATCTGTCACTACTGAGTTAGTAAAATTAAGGTGTTACCAAAAGCTTGCCTTGGAAATTCACTGAACTAGATTAGTGTTGGTGTCATTTTACATAAGACCGAAGTAAAATAATATATCTTCCATTAACGCTATAACTGTGCAGACAGCTCACCACTGTGGAGATTACATTTACAGGGACTCTGCATTTGTTATCAGCAGCTCCCTTCCAACATGGTTTGTAAGTGAACTCACCTCCTCTCTCTGTATTTCTCCAAAACATTTTGAAAACAAAACAAAACTAAAATAGAAATTTGATCAATATTTTGTTCACTAAACTCAGAGAAATGTTTTAAATTTTGAATGCATGAATAATCACAAAAAGAATTGGTCAACTGATACCAATGGATAAGGGTGGAGTGAATCCAAATATGCAAAACTACAGATGTCAGTAGATTCTGGTAACAAAAAGATTGTAATTATTTGAAGAGATTTGTTTCGCTCACAGCAAAGGTAAAAAGGCATTACTATCGTCAGACCCTAATGCAGAGTATGTCATTGTCGGATCTGATGTATAGAGGAAAAATGAGCTAAAATCACTATTGCTAATTAATTTTTATCAACATAAGAATATGACACATATTTTCATTAGTAAATCACTTGTTTAAAAATTTAAGAGAGGGTTTGGAAATCAAAACTTTGGACTTTGGCAAGTGCACAGAAAACTGTTGTGGTTTGAAAACATCCCTCCAAACCATGTACTGGAAATACGATCCCTATGTATGTTAACGGTGTTTGGAAAAGGGCCTTTGGGAGGTGATTAGGAATAAATGAAGTCACGAAGACACAACTCCATGGTAGTATTAGTAGCTTTTTAAGAAGAAAAAGACCATGTTAATGTGATTGCTGTGTCTTGTCAAAAGATGCCTATCCATCATGGTGAGACATGGCAAGGAGTCCCTCACCATATGCTAATACCATGCTAATGGACTCTTGATTCCTAAACTATGAAAAAGAATTCACATTGCATAAATTGCTTTGTCTCCAGTATTTACAAGATAAAACAGACTGCAACAGTATTTTATCTCTGGTTCTTTTTTCTAATTATTAAGACTTTCATTTTTATATTTCTTTTGGAAACACAATATACAAAGTTACCCAAACCATGTTTATTAACATACACAAGAAAAGACAATGATCAATATAAAATTTTCAAATCATTCTAAAAGTACAGAATCCTAACTATGAATGTAGAAATACATTCACTTATATATTTCTAGTTTTAAAATATTTAAAATATTTTAATGATAAATCAGATGGTATACAATTAATCTGATATGTTTAGCAAATATAATGAATATAAGGTTGCTGTGGGATGGTCTGTATGTCAGATGTGTTGCTCTGATTGGTCAATAAATAAAACACTGATTGGCCAGTAGCCAGGCAGGAAGTATAGGCAGGACTAACAGAGAGGAGAACAGAAAGATGGAGGGAGACACTGCCAACTGCCACCATGACAAGCAGCATGTGAAGATGCCGGTAAGCCACGAGCCACGTGGCAAGGTATAGATTTATAGAAATGGATTAATTTAAGATATAAGAAAAGTTAGCAAGAAGCCTGCCACGGCCATACAGTTTGTAAGCAATATAAGTCTCTGTGTTTACTTGGTTGGGTCTGAGCGGCTGTGGGACTGGCCGGTGACAGAGATTTGTCCTGACTGTGGGCCAGGCATGAAAACTCTAGCTACATAAGGTTGAATAAATGTGCAAATATAAGTATTTATAGCATCTTAATATCTAGACAATTCAGAAGCTACAGAAAACTGAACTTCAGGTGACACTGCTTATCCTACATTAAATATAAATTAAGTTCACATGACCAGCATGACCTATATCTAAAGCATACATTTAAGTTATGAATGTACATTAATTTTCATAACAGACAATTTTGGCATACCTAGTGTGATATGTGTCTTCTTAAAACAAACTGCAACTGCACACAATACATATAAAGAGAATGTAATGCTCACACTGATGTGCCTACATGTGCCCTGCTGCACCACTGTACTTCCTCTGGGGGATCAGAAATTTCTTTTAGGAGGCTCACTGTTTGAAGTGAAATTCAATAGAAAACAAAACACTTGACTTTTGGATTCTCAAAGTAACAAAACCTTTCCCATTATTCAAAAGCCTATTAAAAAAAAAAAAGCCCTGCTTTCTGAACACATTAATTTACTTTAGATAAATAGTCTGGTTTTCCGGAAAGGGCAGAGATTCAGTTTTACAGACACAGTGAACACAAGTGTTCACCCATTGTTTTCATAAGAGTGTGGCGCTCTTGAACATGTTCTTCCTAAAGTGTCTAACAGCAAAGTCTGTTCTGCATCAATGTTCATCTGAATTCAGCAAGAAGTCAGAATGAAGGCAAAACACATTTCAGGCCATAAAAGAAAAATGTTAAGGATAGAAAGACCCCTGGAGAGCAAAGAAACAGTCATGGTGCTCCCCTTAGAAAGGCCAGGAGAGACTACTCCCTATCACTAATTTTGACCATATACTCCCAGTGTCTTTTATAATTTATGTACCATCTCCATGTATATATATGTAGGGTTTGTTCTGTCCTTATGTTTGTTTTATAGACCTAGAAGTTTATTTTCTTCTCAAAATAGATTCAAGATTGCTACAGTGCTGTGATAAACACCTATGCCTTCACTTTGTCTGCTCTGCACTCAATACTGATCACTGATACTTCCTCAAACAGATTTAAACCATAAACAATTTTCAAGTTCCACCTTTAACTCAACAAAGCATGTAACAGGTGTGAAAGAACAGACCCCAGAAACTGTGAGAGCAATTGCAGCCATTCAGAAAGAAGACAGTAGAGTCAGTTTATGCTTAATTACAAAAGGTCTGCCATTGAACAGACATCCTACTGTATGGTGGCGTCTCTCTATGGCAAGGTTAGGTAAGATGGTTAAAACCCCTGACAGTAGCCTATAGAGCAAATCTAAATGTGAGGGATGGAAAAATCCAGTTTATCTGATTCCTATGTGATTAAACCTCAACACCTAGAGAGTATTTATTGATGAATAAAGAAAGTTACCAGCTATGACAGTATCCATGCCTTGATGGGATCATCATTAAAGACTTAGCAATAAACTTGTCTAACTTTAAACAACACTGGGAAGGAGATGCTTAAGAGACCCACGCTCTGAAGTCCTAGAGACCTGAATTAAAATCATAGCTCTTAAGATTAATACTATCGTGGCCCTATACAAATTTTTTTGATTAGTCCCTTTGAAATTTAGTCTTCTTTTATATAATATACAAATATAATTATGACTTGGAATGCCAAAGTTGCATGTTTGAGAAGGGATAAATTCATAGAACCATTTAGTGCATTCATAAAATGGCTTAATAAATTACTGTTACTTTTACAGTAATTGAATAATTACTGTTACTCTTACAATAACCATAAATCTTGACAGATAAGAAATAGTAAAAGGTAAGTTTCCAGTGTGGTGAATGATTCATTGGTGTTTTCCTAAGCTCTTGATGTGAAAAAAAAAAATGCAGAAATGCTTCTCCACAGGTTTCCTCATACTGTTGTGTATTTTTGCATATAGCTTTATTTTATGTATTTGAAACAATTTTTAAAGTGCTATACATCTAAACAATGTATACTGACCCTATCCATCCACTGCTACCTCCCTCTAAGTCATTCTAGGGTCCCTCATCTCATCCCCCGCAATTTCACACCCTCCTTTTTACTGTTCTCTTTGTTATTAATAACCCTGAATTCAATTAGTGTTCTTCATATGCACATAAGTACGTGGCTGTCTACTGGGCTCTGAGCACCCTATCAGCATCAGTATCCCCAAATGACTCTCCCTCCCCTAGCAGCCTTCAACTGCCAATTAACTCCTCAAGCCCCGGACACACCATCTTTCTTCTGGGTTCTCTTTCAAAGACATTTATACAGTGAGAACTCTGGGACAACAAAGATGTATCTCTCTCTCTAGAGCAAAAGCTTGGCTCACTTTCAGCCTTAGAAGATAGAGGTGTCTCTCAGAATGTAAGGCTGCCACACTTTTATGGCCTTAGAGAGGACTCAGATTCCTGACAGCTTGGGGTATCTGCTGCATGTCTAGATTTTACCTGGCCATCCATATTGCCATGGAAGCAGCACAGATTTTCTACTCTTGCTATTCATATTGAAGGGAACAATAATGTGTTCTCTTTCTTTTTTTTTTTAGTAGTCTTGAGCTCTATGTTATCTGTGATCTTAGGGCATACTTTACTAATTAGCTGGTAGATACGGTAACATTTCAAATGCTCCCTGAACTGAACAATCTATGGATCTCAGAAGTTTATATAACACCATGTCCACTTCACTATTTTCTCAGTTTTCCTTAGGTTCTCTAGGATGTTTCATTCACATTCCATTCTATCCACACATTCCAGTGTGGATGTTTCTCCCACATTGGCCGTGGGTTTTAGGGGTGAATTTGGCTTGGCTCCACAAATTTTCTCCTTTCTGGGATCCAGCTTTAAAAAGCAGATTCCATCTAACCCATGGATGTTGTCATAGCACAGGAAAAGGAAGAATGAAAAAGCCACTGGGCAGCTGGGTGGTGGTGGCGCATGCCTTTAATCCCAGCACTTGGGAGGCAGAGCCAGGAGGATCTCTGTGAGTTCAAGGCCAGCCTGGTCTACAGAGTGAGATCCAAGACAGGCACCAAAACTACACAGATAAACTCTGTCTCAAAAAACAAAAACAAAACAAAAAAAACAACAAAAACAAAAACAAAACAAAACAAAAAAGAAAGAAAGAAAGAAAAAGGAAAAAAGAAAAAGCCACTCGGCATCCAGCACTTGCATTTACAAGGTATCAATGGATGAGAAGAAGGATCTCCTCCAAGGGAGAACCAAAGTGCAATTACACCAAATGGAAAGGTAGAGAAAAGTATAACCTACTTAAAAGGGAAATGAATACATACACACATACTCACACACACACATCCTACTATATTGCATATACTTAGTAAATAAAAGTTTTGTTAAGACTAGTTATGTTAGGTATGGCATAACATAACTAGTTATATCAGGATAAAATAGAAAAAAATTGTAAGACCGAAGGGAAGGAAGCAATTAAATAGTCCTATCCAGCTGCGAAACCTGTGAAGTACCAATTACCAGCATGGCAAAAATCTGCATGAAGGTGCAATCAGTGGCATTCTCATGTCATTGCAACCAACAGCTGTCTAATTGGACTCAAGGCCCACTGAACAAGAGGGAAATCATGCCTGGTACTGGAAACCTAGCCAGTTTCCTGGGGCTAGTGAGGACATGGACCTGAGAAAATACTCTACTGCCACCACTTTGCTAGACTGAAATAATTCCTTACTATATTCTAAATCTTAAACCCACAGACAAGTGTAGCTAACACCCCTCGTCAAAGAAGGCGCTCTCTACAGCAAATGGAGACCATCGCAGAGAACCACAACTAAAGAACAATGCAGAGATCAGCTGATCATAGGGAGTCCAGCCCCAGTGGACACATCCATATCACAGCTCCTGCATCTACGGCTAAGGGAACATCTTGGAAGAGAAGGTAGAAAGACTGTAAGAGCTAAAGTATCAGGAAGTTTTCTGTGAGTCAGTCTCTCCTAGAAACAGCTGTATAAACAAGGCCAGAAAATGATAATATCAATGGATTTGTTAAGATGGAAGAAGAGAAATTTTGTAGGGTCCCACACGTAGACAAAGAACCACAGGCAACTAAAGACTGCTGAGAGGAGAATTAATCTCTTCCAGGGATGAGCCCATCTAGGTTGTCCAGTGCAGAGTAGTGAGCCCTGAAGCCATATGCACAAAAATAATAAAAACAGACTCAGCAAATACATATTATACATGTGTATATAGACATATACATACATAGACATATATATGTAGTAATAATAATCAAAGAAAAAGAGGCTGTTACCAACTTGAGAGAGGGGACGTGGGAGAGGGTTGAGGGAGGGTAGCTAGGAGAGGCTAGAGGGAATATGGGTATGTGGGGGGAACATGATGTAAGCCTATTTCAATTAAAAACATATTTAAAAAAACAATAAAATACTCTCTCCACGTTACATAATGCTTTCTACATTATTTTCCTGTTCTGGTTGTGAAGAAGATATACTTACTTCAACAGTTTTCATTCAAAACTTCAACAGAAGCAGGCTCATTAAAGTTGTAAAGTTGTAACATAAGTTGTATCCTGTTGCTATGTATGGATACATGTAAGTATAAAAATTTTTTTAATTACTTTATATTGCTGTGCAGAGGCATCATGACCAAGGCAATTTGTAAAATAAAGACTTTAATTGGGGCCTTGCTTACAGTTTCAGAGGGTAAGTTTGTGACCATCAGGGTGAGGAGCGTGTCAGTGGTAGGCATGGCCCTGGATTAGTAACTGAAAGTACACATTTGAACCAACAAGCAGAAGGCAGAGAGAGCATGATTGGGTTGGCTTGAGCTTTTGAAACCTCAAAGCCCACCCTTAGGGACACACCTCCTCCAACAAAGCCGTACCTCCTAATCCTTCCCAAATAGTTCCAACATCAGGGAGCAAGCATTCAAACATATGAGCCTACAGAGGCCATTCTCATTCAAACCACCGTACAAAGGATCACAAACTTGAAAAGAGTATCTTTAAAGATGAATAAAGAGACATGACATTGCTGCTTAGTAGCAATTAATGTACAATTAATGCAAAGTTGTGAAAAACCTTCATTTTCTAATCACAACTCAGTTTCTTAGAAGCCTCTAATAAGCAACATTATCTACCATTTCTTTGATCCTTGAATTTTTCTGTTGCGTTTTTCAAAATCATCATGAGAAACAGGGGTGCGTACAGGGTTTTTCATGACTTTGCCTCTGCATTGTTGCAGAGATAATCATCCTCTAAGCAGTCTTTTCAACAGGAATCTCTTTGAACTGTTAGCTGTGCATGACACATAGCAGCCTTTGGCACAGTGTGAAAGAAGCATGCTTTACTTTGAAACCAATGAGACAGCTAAAATGCTACTTACTCTTAAAACCTAATTTCAAATCAGAAATCATAATTTTCAGATTATAGGAATTATGGCAATCAACTTCATTCCAAAAGTCTTTGATTCCCTTTTCTCTTCATTTTAACAATTCCCACGTGCTCTGATCTGTTCTTGCCCACCTCACCCTTTCTTTCTAATTGGCTGTTTCACAGAGTTATCTAAGTACTCCTCTATTGTCAGGATATGTACCAGATACTATTTAGGACATTCCAATATTTATTCTTACCTATTTTAACATAAATTCCTTACATTTATTTTTAAATTTGCATATTTCAAAATAGTAACTTGTGAATATTCTCTGTGTTATGAAGGTTAGGAGGGAGAAGCAGTGCACACATTTTCACACACACACACACACACACACACACACACACACACACACACGTTACTCCTGTTCATTCACTGTTGGGTTCAGTAAGTATGAGTAGATGAAAAAGTGAGTTCAGAAAAACACTAAATTTGAATCATCCTCTTTTTACTCTTTCACGATGGGCAACTGAATGCAGGATGTTGCACAGGGGAGGGAAGCACGAGGTGTGCACGCCACCAGTCAGCTATACCCCAGGCTGTTTTCACTATATTTTGAAAGTGGGTCTTCCTGTGTTGCCCAGGTTGATCTTGAACTCATATGTAGCACTCTCGGTGTATAGGATTTTCTCCTGTTAGCTATCCTTTTGTCTCTGAGTACTTGGAATTACAGGTCTCTGCCGCCAGGCCAGACTTAACCCTACTCTTAAAATCAATATTATGTTCCTGAGGAAATTGCAATATTCTCTCAGTCCTTCATCTTTTCTCATCTACCCTCTAGCCTCCAGGTTATCTTTTACTGCATTCTCCTCAGCTCCACACAGTCAGCCATTGCCCTCAGTCCTGCTTCTTAATGATGAGCAGTTGTCTGAAGCTCTGTCTATGCTGATGTATTTTTACCTACAAATGCTATTCTCTTGTACTTCCTACTGGAAGATGTGAACAACAGATGGTGGGGCTTCTCTGCATATCAATGCAGCTCTGACAAGGGACTACATCACAAAAGACACCCTCTCTCAAAACCAGTCAGCAAGGCTGCACTGATGAACCCAAGGAAAAGAGTCATCTTAAACTTGGCATTTCTTTTTTTTTTCCTAGTCATTAAGTAACCAGGATTAAAGCAATTTTCCATTTATAGTATTTTACATGATTTTAGCTCCATTTTTAATGAGGGGAATCAAGTGAGAACTCTCCATTTGTTCTCCAAACTATTTTTATTTTCAAGGAGATCATGAACTTTGGTGTACTTGAGAATTGGCAAGAAAGTGATATAAAGCAGAATTAATTTGAAAAAAAAATCATCTAGGTGTGGTAAGGTGCAGCTAAGAACTGGGAAAGGAACAAGGTAAAATGTACTGTAACTACCTGGCAACTAGTTCATTATACAGATGGAGCAAGTTTTAAAATAGCAGGAAGGCAGTGGTTTGAGAACATTCAGAACAGAGAGAAAGGCGGGAGAATGGAGACTTTAGGATGTAGAGATGAGGGAAGGAAAGAGAATCTTCTGCTGGCCTACGTCAGGTACCCAGGACTAGTTGGCATCTTTCAGCTACAGGAGCTTCCTGGGGCTCAGGTGCCTGTTAGGGAGTATGCACTTCACCATAAACTGCCCTGGTGAGGCTCTTGTGGCTCCGAAGCTTAACTTTTTCCTAAGATTGTAATTTGCAAATTTCCAAATCAGTCTTTGCGAGGTGAATAATGGTAATGTTTCGATGTGTTACTCTCTTAGGGGACTTACATTTGCACAACTGCTTCCAGAGACACAAAGCTTTGGACCTGCTGACAGGAATACGTCATAACTAGTGTAGGAGATTTGAGTGTTCTCTAAAACAACAGGTACTTAGCTGCTCGCTATGCTCTACATCAGTCTTGGGAATGTTTGACATGTCCAAAAAAAAACCCCAAAAAATGAACCTGGAGCTATAATTATCAATTATGAACATAGTAGCAGAAAAAAATTGATACTTCTTTATATTTTTTGTACAGTTATGATCAAAGGGAATATCACATTTATTCATTCAATCCTCACTTACTACCTTATTATTATTGTGGAAGTATGTAAGTTGGCTTTAGCTGTGCTAAGGTGTGGATAAATGTCCCCCAAAAGTAAATGTGTCAAAGGCTGAGTCCTTTGGGGGACATGACTAAGAGGTGATGGAACCTTCAGGAGGATGGGCCTAATGGGAAATCCCTGTGGGTATGCCCTCATCGGGGACTGTATGATCCTCATTCCTTTCTCTTTCTCTGTTTCCTATTATGGATATGAATGGTTTGCTCTATTGGGCACTCCTGCCATTATGTATGGTCCTCATCAAAGGTCCACTATAATGGAGACAATGGAACTTGTAGTGGAATATCTAAGACCATGAGCCAAAACAGGTTAATTGCCTTTGGTGCTTTCTTGTAGTAAAGGATAGCTAACTAGTACACACTGCCATAGTAAGATGCCAGGATCTTGGCAGGTTTAAACAATGAGATTTCCCCCTTACTTCTGAAAAGCGGAAGTGAGTGCCAGCATGACTGGTTCAGATGACGGCTCTCTTCCCCTTGAAGATAGCTGCTGTATGAGACAGCAGCAAGACAGCTAGTGTCTGTTACTCTTCTACCTCTCACAAAGAGTGCCACCCCATAATCGCACCCAAACCCAGTTACTCCCCCAATCATTCTGTTTATAAGTATCATATCACCGGGTTTCACGGTTTCCACACGTGAGTTTGGGAAGGACACAACACAGTCCACAGCAACCAGAAATGCTGGGCCAATTCCGAAAGCATTTCCACAGTGAAATAAATGTTTGAGACAAATACGTAAGAACTTAAGATGCTCAGTGTATCAGCCATAAAAGAATATCTTTATTTTGGTAGAATGAAAAGATGATTCAGAACAGACTCATGTATTTTCTCCCTAAGAAGTTTCGGCATTTTCAGCCACTCTCTGAGCATCTCTCTTCTCTGCCCTCATCTCTAGGTTTCACTCCGGATCAAGCTGAATGATATTGCTGCTGGCTCCCGCGGGCGAACAGCCATTCACAAAGGCCCCTCCGGGCCACGAGGGGAAACTGGCTATTTCAGTCGGTGAGCCTCAAGCCCTCTTCCATTTCAAAACTAAGCCTAATGACATTCAAGTGCCATTCTCTGAAGCGTGCTGGTCCTGAGATGCCAGCACTCATTACCACCACGTCAGGATCCCACACTGGTGTTGCTGGCCCCACACATGAGCTGCTCCATCACAGGCACTGTCACCCCAGGAGCTCCCTAGGGATCTATGGAACTCAAGAGCAGTCAAACAGGATAATTAACTGACAGCATAGGAATCAAAGAGGCGCAAAGTAAAACTTCAGAAAGTTTCTATTTGGAATTTGTTTTATTTTGAATGTCAACCTCTTGCAAGTTTTTGTTTGTTTGTTTGTTTGTTTGAATGTGACACTGACTTTGAAGTCCGTGACAGGAAGAGACAAGCTTGAGGCATTGGATGTGGAAGATTAACCAAATCAAGCTGAGAAAACGATCACCTAAAGGATATTATTGTGGCTAACTTTTTTTGTTCACTTTTCTTACTCTCTTATCCCATTTTTCTGTTTGCAACAAGAGAGCCATGAAATTTAAAGATTCATTAATTATAGTAATGGCAGTTATGAGGGAGTTTAGCCAAAACAGTCAACATTTACCATGTCAAATAAACCACAGAGCAGTCTACATGTGAATCACTATAACCTGGCATGAGTTAAATTCACAGGACGTCCAATACATAAATATTTCAAACTGTTCCAATTTCATCTAGATATTCATTAAACCTTTGACGGCCATCAACCCTCTGGCTAGGCAAAAGAAACAGATGCAAAGATTCGAAGACAATTTCCATCTTCAGAAAACCCTAAATACAGAAAAAAAAAAAAAAAAAAGACCAGCATCTGGCCAGCCTGCTCTGTTTACACAGCGTCCTCCGGGCACTGTGCTTAAATGAGTAATTGCAATGTGCAGAACACTCCACTAACCATTGTATTTGGTGCCTTTATACACAGAATTTCCCTTGAATCACCTAGCTTGTCTCCATTATTCTTTCTACCTTCTAATCAATTTCTTGTTCTGGAAAATAGCCAAGTTTAGCAGCTCCTGAACTGAATGCAAAGATACGGCTCTGGAAAAGGAGGAGAACTTTTCTGAAATAAAAATGGCAAGAAAAAAAAAAGAAAGAAAAAAAAGAAAAGAGGGAAGACTTCAGTTACTTCAATATTCTGTTAGAAAACAAAGCTATAAACTTTCCTAAGGCAAGAATGTTTCCCTCTAGGGATGCTATCATTTTCACTATAGTGGCCATCTTTCTAAATAGTCCTTCAGCTTTGACTTGGTCATATCTAAAAGTGACATAGAGCAGAATTTCTGTTCTCAGGTTTCAGGAAAAGCATATGGTCAGAAATGGCAGTAGATAAAGCTACTGAAATTTTCTACTGAGAGTAATACACAACTACCAAAATCTTTTTTTTCTCCCTTCCATTATCCTAATTAAAAATCGGATTCTAGGGCTGAGAAGAAAGCTCAGTGGATAAAATGTTTGCCACACAGAATGAGGACAAGAGTTTAGATTCTCAAAACCCATGTAAAGGCAGGGCAGGTTGGAGACCTCAGGTGATTCCAGAACTCCTGAAGCAAACAAGGTGGCTATAGGGACCTGCTGAATGGGTAAGTTCTGGGATCAGTGAGAATCCCCGCCTCAAAAAACACAGTGGAGAGTGATGGAAGAACACATTGATGGAAATGATGGAAGAAGACATCAAGTCTATGCCTCTACACATTCATATTCACATGCATCCACAAAAACACTCATGTGTGCCAACATATATACTAACATGTCTGCATGGACGCCACACACACAGGCATGAAGAAAAGAAAAGCATTGGATTTTCCAGCTGAAGTTGAGCTAAAAACTTCCCTGCTGGCTATCTTTCGAAGTGTTAGAAGGTGCTATGCAGGCTGCTGAGGGAGAAAAGGCATCAAGAAACTTACCTAGCAGTGAACTCTAAGACCTACACCACCAAGCTGCCAGGCAGGATATACTTACTTACATGTGCAGTATCAGCATGACCGCCAGGACAGTAGCCAACCCGCTAATGGCTTTGAACCATTCCACAGAAGGATTCCCTTTCTGCTGCTACAAGTCAGGTCAGAAACATACACACTGGGTGGTTATAGGCCATATGAGCGAAATTAATACTTCTGTTTAGCCAAACAGATATACTGTCAGACTGCCATCTAAATATCTATGTTTATATATTTGGACAAAGGCTACTCTCAACCTCAGTCAGAGAAGCTTCTCTTCACAGTGAACAACAATGTCAGATTCATGGTTGCCCAAGATGTTCAGAAAAAGTGAGGGAAGAGGGCTCTCAGCCCTAAACAGTCATTTAAACTACCTCTCTAAAGCTCTGGAAGCATTTTGGAAGAGGGAATGAAGACAGAGAGAAGGGAGGTGGAAGTTCATCCTGCAGGCATGGCACAGCTAACACGATCACCACTGCACAGTAGCTATGATTATTCACACTGGGTCTGTACAAGAAGTTCCTCTCAACAGAAGATGGATGGGGATGGGAGCACAGAACCCCACCACTTAAGGCTGAGCTTTGGGTCTACTGATGGACTTTGAGAGAAGGGGAGCCATTGTCTTCCAGTTGTGTGTACCCATCATGAGCCAATGGATAGTTTCAATCCCCAAGCCACACAGACGGTCTTGGTTAAATCCAGAAGGACATGCATACACACACACACACACACACACACACACACACACGAAAGGAAGTGAATGTGAGAAGGATAATAGCAGTAAATAGGAAGAGTGGACAGAGGAGGGAGAGAAATAATGGAGGTGAGGATGAGATCAATCAGAATACATTATGTATATGCATGAAATTTTCAAAGAACAAATTTAACTAATAAAAAAACTTGTTCTGTAGATTCCTACCACTGGAAATCACATAAATATATATATTTTAGGTTGATACATCCTCACACACCTAAAAAAGAAAATCATAACACTCATAAGTGCATGACTTACAAACAAAGTCAACCAAATTGAGAGTATCTAAATTATAGAAAAAAATGTCTTTGAAATTCTACCCTGTCTAAAAAAAAAATCATGCATGTTCATGTGCTCACACACACCCCAGCCCATTTTCAAGCAGTTAGCATAACTGAACTCTGTGTAAGTACCATGGGTTTATAAAATTACGGTGTCCCATGAGTCTGTGTTCCCCAAGTCATGACTTGCCTCTGTCTGAGAACCGTATTGTTTTTCTTTGGGGAAGACTTACTGAGGTACGCAAGCTACAGGGTTCCACTAACCCAGTGTTCCAAGGGAGCCCGGAAGTCTCAGCCAGCACCCAGGGTGGTCCTAACAGCAGCTTGTGAGGCAGCCATGCCATTTCGGCTGTGGATCACAGGGATTCTGTTGAGAGCTTGAGAACAGAAGAAGGAGCTTTCCTCCTATTTACCCAGAGCTTTGCTCTTCTCCTGTCACTGTTTTAACCCTTGGATTCCATGTTAGCCTTTGTGAGATGAGACCCTGCCTTTTTCTATCCCGTGGATATCCTGACAGTCCCTATGTCCAATTGTTACCTACATGAAAAAGCCATTACTCTGAGTGACCCCCCAAAACCCTACCACTTTTATCTCCATTCTGCCTCTCTGTCAGGTTTTAGCCTGCCCTGTTCTACTGACCATTGGCAAAGCCCTGTCTTCCATCTAAAAGCCCTCCCTGTTTCTTTTTGTCCTATTTGAATCCCCAGTTGTTTTTAGAGTGGGATCCATCTCCACTTCTTCCTGGAAAATATAATATCCATGGTAAACAAATTTCACTTTTTTTTTCATTTGCTACTGACTTCTTATTTCTGAAACAAGAAAAATTAGTGGTATTAAGCTAACTCACAGATGAAGAATTTAACAAAGATGTATTAAATGTCTATTGTGAACCAGGAGCTGTGTTCTATAGCAGTGAATCAAAAGGACAAGGCCCCTGATCTCACGATTGCCGGGTCCAAAGGTATCTCCAATTCCCCAGACTCCAAAAGGCAGTCCAAATATCCAGCAATGAGCTCAACCTGGACCCTAGGAGGATTTCTAGCAGTTAGATAAAAGCCAGCATTCCTCAGGAACTTGTGAAGCCAGTTCTGCAGCTACCAAAGTGAGTCATTTCCCTTACCTCCAGCAAAAAGGACACATAGCTCTACAATTAACATACAACTGTGGCACCTTTCCACATAGTCAAGGTCCAGGATAGCCTCCAGGCTCACTGAGTCCCTACTCACCAGGAGCTGTTATGCATTTCAATGTCCCCACACCAGCCTCCAGGCCCTTCCCTCCACCCAGGTACTTACCCTTCTTATAACCTGGCCACTATCTCTATGCTTTCTCTGTGCCCCTGCTCCAGCTCCTGCTCATCTCAGCGTGCTCTCTCTAGTCTCCATTCCCTGCTGCTCTTCCCTTTTTTGCAGACAGCACTGACCATGTCCAGTTTGCTGGCCATGGTCAGTCTACTTCTTTCTCTCTCTGCTCTGGACTCTTCCAGACGCCTCTGGCTGTTCTCTCATGTCTACAATAAAACCTTCCCATGCTATTCAATAGTCATGTTGTTAGTTTATACAATGATGATTAATTAATTTTCTGCTGGAAAATAAGAAACTTTAAAATGAAATAATATAGTGGTAACACCAATGAAGAGAACAAAATGGTAATGGTAGTGTTGGTGGATACATTAGTGGTGTGTATGTTTTTTTTTTTTTTAGACTGAAAGCAAAGAAAAAAACTTTGAAGTAAATAAGGAGAGATGTGCAAAGATGTGAGGAAGATGAGGCTGGAGAGATGGCTCTGTGGTTAAGAGTATTGGATGCTCTGCCAGGTGACCAAGGTTTCAAAGGGAAACATCAGTAGCCATCTTGAGAGATGCTCCCTTCCTCCACGGCCCTCAAAGGTATTTGCTGACCAGTAGTTTTAGAACTGACCAGAAGTTGAACTCATGGGAAGATAAGACTGAAACAATAAATCTATATATCCTGGACTTGGTAAAACAGGATATGGGGAGTAATGGACTCAACTGACCAGAAATTGAACTTATGGGAAAATAGGACTGGAACAATAAATCTGAATGTATATATCCTGGGCTCAGCAAAAGCAGGATATAGGGAGTAAAAAAATTATGTCTCTGTAGATACCCTGAATCCTGTTAGCCATCAATAACTTCATGCTTATAGTTCAGCCAGTAACTTCAAAGAACTACCTCACCTCTAGCCCCCTCATCCAATCCCAAGATATGTAACTGTCTGGATGTAAACCTTTCCTATATAAACCCCTTAAAGTGAATGCTAGGGGCCATCTTCCTCCACCCACTATGTCGAGTGTTTGGAATATGGACCAAACCCCGGACTTGCTTTATTAAAAAACCTCTGTGTTCTTGTATCAGATATCAGCTCTATGGTGGTCTTGCTTGGGGGTCTTGTGAGCTGGGCACAACAGGTTCAATTCCCAGCACTCACTTGTGACTAACAACCATCTGTAAATCCAGCTCCAGGAGATATAGTCTCCCCTTCTGGTCTCCATGGAGCATCAGACACACAGTGGTACACAGATGTGCATGCAGGGAAAGCACCCATACATATACAACAAAATTAAAAAGCAATAATTTCTAATAAGGGGAGAATCTGAGGATGAGAAATCCAGCAGGAGGAAGCACTAGATGAAAGACCTTGTGCTATATTCAGTCAGCAACAGTACCAAAGGGGTACAGGCAGAGAAGTAGAACACTTCAGGGGTCCCAAGGTGGGAGGGCTCTGAAGACTGAAGGCCAAGATCAGGTGAATCTGAGAAAATGCTGAGGGTGTTTTGAATTCTGATAGTAACAGGAACCACAGAACTATTTCTTGCAAGAAAGAGACCCAACAGAAGCTGCTCAAGTTGGGTCTATGGACAGAGAGGTTACAGGCAATTACAATACTGATACAAGGTGAATTGAATTTGGGATGAGTAGACAGACAGAGAGGTTAGAGTACTCATGGTAGAAGTTCTTTTTAGCCTTTGTAGTGGGCTCCATTTGGTAGTGATGCAAACTGAGACCTCAAGAGACCTACTAAACTCTGTCTTAGTAACTGGGTGACTAGCCTCATTTACTAAAATGAGGAAATTTGAGGCAAGACAATAGGTGTCTGAAGGAACAGAGACAGAGCATTAAATAGGAGGTACCTAGTAAACATCTAGCTCTGATCAGTTTTGAAGCTGTACATCTGAACACTAAATGCACAAAAATAGCACTGAGAGAAACAGAGTCAATTTTCTCAATGAGGGCTTTCAATGGAAGGCCAGGACAGATCTGGGGGGCATGACAGCATTGAGAGGTTTGTATTTTCAGGGGTGGATGGAAATGTGGAACAAGCTTAGGAGAAATGAGTGGTTATATGGGTTCCAGGAAGCTGAGAAATGAAAGTTCTCAAATTATTTTTAAAAGGAAGTGGTCAACCGCAAGCATCACACATTGCTACGAGGCAGAGTAAGGCAAACACTCAGAAAACATCACCATCTTGGGTGACATGAACATAACCCTGACAAAGCCTGAACCAAATAACTGCTATCTCCTGAGAAACATGAAAAGGAAAAAAAAAAAAAAAAAAAAAGAAGAGGATGTGAAGAACACCTCACTACAGCTTCAGAAGAGTCACAGGTCTTACTCTGAGAGGGCCCTCAGTGAGGGACATATGCACAGGTACAAAACACACAAGAGAATGGTAAAGATACAGGAAATACCGTCTGGCACTCACATTGCATCTATCTGTACATAGATCTTAGAATGTGTCATTACATGATAGCCATTTTATTACGGACTCTGGAGACAAAAGGGAATTTCTGTAAAGAGTTATAATTAATTATTCAACAAAGACTAGCCCAAGCCAAGTCTACAAAACCACGCTTTTACAGGCAGCTCCCGGAGGAACCTATCAGTCTTGCAGCAAAACTGCCAAAAGTCTGATGATTAATACCCGTCGCCCATTTGTTAAACAGCGCAAATCGCCCTTTGTCATTTAAATTGCCCTGGATTTGAATGTGCATAGGTTGCAAGTGGAGAGCAGAATCTGGAAGGCACACTTGGTCTTAAAACAGAATACATTAATCTTTGCTGGCGCTGCTCCCAACTGAAA
The DNA here is from genome assembly GCF_949786415.1 of Peromyscus eremicus. Classification (NCBI taxonomy): domain Eukaryota; kingdom Metazoa; phylum Chordata; class Mammalia; order Rodentia; family Cricetidae; genus Peromyscus; species Peromyscus eremicus. Next base: position 12,286,905 of record NC_081430.1, on the reverse strand, counting down.
CCACACAACTCAGTGCTGTTCTTTGGGTGAGTCACACCATGAGATTTCCAGCCGATTTCTCCACAGAGATGGCACCACGTGAAACAAGGCCCACATAAACTCTGGAGGGAGGTGAGGTCTCATGCTTTCAACCTTATGCTTGGCTTTGACTTTAGATATATTACACCAAGACCAAGGCCAACTTCCAGGGCTCTGAAAGCTCAGCAATTCATAAGGGTGAACAGGGACTCTTTCACACTCCATAATTCTTAACTGGCTCTTTAAATTACTTCACAAGATCAGCTTTTCACCAACGCAGGCCCTCAGACACATCTACCTGGTTATTGGTGATTAAAAAAAAAAAAAAAAAAAAAAAAAAAAAAAAAAAAAAAGCAGCTCTTAAAGCCCCAGAAGAGAGTAGGTTCCTTTACACACACAAAGGCTAGGATCTCCTCTGCTACTCCAGCAGGCACTTAGAAACTGCTCTGGTTTGCTGAAAAGCCTTGGATCCCTACTCAGGGCCAGCAGACAACAGACCCAGGATAAAGCTGACATCTTCACCTTCATTTCACATCTGCCCTCTTTACTGTGTATGTCACCTGCTTAACCCTGTACCTAGGCATGTTAATTATCGAGAGAGTGTCTTCCTAAAAACCCAGGACACTTAACCTATCCCAATCCCCTTCAAGGATGAAGGCATAAGATAAGAGTAAGGGAGGCAGAAGAACAGGATGCTTTCTGTGAGATTCCATCTCCGAAAAATGTCAGAGAAGATAAGCCCAGAAGTCTCACCAACATGGCTGCCTAAAGATGACCTGAACAAGGACAACACCAACAGACATGCTAATGTGGAAGGGGCAAAACTCATGAGGCCGCTATCCTAGACAAAGAACTACCGGTAACTAAGGAATGCTGGGAGAGGAAGAAATAGTCTCCCCCAGGGAAAAGCCCTTTAATTAGTTATCGCAAGTAGTTAGTCCTTAAATCATATACATACAAGTATATGGACTGAACGGGATACACACACACACTCACTCACATTCAGACACAGAGAGTTATACATATTTACAATGAAAGGAAAATAGGTCACTAATTTGAGAGAGAGCAAGGGGGCTGGGTGTTAGTATTCTGACACGCCCCATGGAGACGTACCCAGCATCCCTATGTCATCCTACATTAAATACTCCCAGGCCTCCACATCTGATAGACTTATACTTCTGTCAGTGATGAAGGGACAGAGCCACAGATCCACACTGCCACCCTCAATACCCTGAGGGGTTCTAGGGGCTTCTAAGAACCTCAACTCAGGCTAAACCTGAACTCATACCTTTGATGCTAAACAGGATTTCAGGCCTAGTTGGTATGATACAGCAGAGGTGGAGATTTTGTTAAAGATATTTTAGACTTATAGCATAAGAGTTAGGGGAAAGAGAGACTCTCAGGAAAAGAAAGACTCACTAAAGAGCATGAGTATGGGCTTTTCCAAGAAGGAGTCAGTCACACAGAAAGTTAGACAGACTGAAGTGTGGGTACAAGTTCAAAAGAAAGTTGCAATTGTCATAGCACAAGCCATATATACCATTTTAGTGGCTCTCAAGTTCCATCTGAAACTGTTGCTAAGAAGCCTTGTTCCCCTTTTTTATCTCTTTTGATGAGAAAGACAAGTGAGGCACATCTGGAAATGCTGTGGGTGGAACTATAATCTGAAAGGTGAAACCATGGCCTCTAGGTTTGTACAAGGTGTTTAGTGCATTTCTTTGCCAATAGATGAGGTTTCTGGTGTGATTCCTAGAAAACTGAAGGTTTATAGGGAGGAGGGGGAGAGGGAGAAGCCTTCGTAATTGTTACTTGTGTTGGAATTTCTACTTCTCTGCTGACAACCAGATTCATGCCCCCCCAAAATTGTCTCTGTCTTCCTCTCCTGCCTTATCTCTACTTTTCCACTTGTCAACGTTCTCAATCTTATCTTTTTTTTAGTCACTGAAGCCTAATGCTTTTTCTGAAGGTGACCACTACTATGAACGTCAGTGTTCCAGCTACTCATGTCATTGTCATGTATACTTTTTAATCTTTGACTACATCATAGTGTTATATATTCATTTTCTCACACAGGAATTAATGGTAGTTGTGAACAATGGCTACCAGCAAGTTTCAAGGGAGCTGCAACAACTTTTATACGACATTTTCCTCAGGACATACTTGGACGTTTTAAAGGAAGCTAGCTGTTCAACCCATGGTAAACATGGGACACAATCCTTTGATAATTGCTTACTCAAGCAGAGACAACTGACTCGAACTAGGTCAATTTTAATCAATTGCCAATCAGACCCTGTCCCATTGGTCACAGTTAATCAGTCTAGGACTATCCACTGACTTAGACAAACTTTCTGGATTGTTCTGATCATTCTCTTTTTTCTGTGACTCAGTCTGTGGCACATAACACTGAGAAGTTGTCCATGGCCTTGAAAACAGGATTAGACTGTGCCACTTTGAAGCTTGAGCAGACCTGTGACTGAAGAGATGGGCATCTGGTAGAGGTGAATTTTGGTGTTACTGCAATAGCTCTCAGAGTTCAATACACCTTTTTAAAAGATTTATTTTAGTTGTTTGGGTATTTTTCCTATATGTATGTATGTACACATGTATGTCTAGTGCCTGAGGAGGCCGGAAGGGAGCATAGGGTCCCCTGGAACTGGAGTTGTGGATGATTGTGAGCCACCATGTGGGTGCTAGCAACCAAACCCAGCTCCTCTCCAAGAGCAACAAGTGCTCTGAACTGCTGAGCCATCATCTCTCCAGCAACCCAAAAACACATTTAGAGCACTGTTTAATGTCTCTGAGAGTCACCTAGAGGAGCTGACAGGACACAGTGGTCTCCTTACCTGCTTATTATGTTCATGCCTTGTTACCTTCACATGTGTGGTGATGCTGAGCAGGAGATAGAGGCCACAGTACCCTAACACTTACAAGACAGAAGCTCCCTTTCTTCCACCCATGCCCCCAATTTTGAATGGTGGATAATGGCTAATGCTGTGAGGTAAAATAAATCAAGGACTAGAGACATAGAACATATGATTATCTTTGAAGGCACTGTAATTTACTCTAGGCTCTTTTTACATACTATTGACTATGAAAAATGTATAGGATAATATATACATATATATATATACGCACACATAGAATATTTATTGTGCATCTGCAAATGGTTCTTTTTTGCAGAATTCGTGATGTTTTTAGTTGATTTACTTTTAAGTGGGGTTGCCATGTTTGAGCAGATACAGTAATACAAGCCATCATGCTACTCATCACTGTGACTATTTGTGAGGCTTCTAGGATTTAAAACAGAGAATTTAGAAAGTAACATTCTAAAGAGGTTGGTCACCCTAAACATAAGCAATGACCTATAAATTTTGGGTAATGTTCTCACAAACAGCAATGTCCTATTTAAATTCTCATCAGAAGTCAGGAACATCTTGTTCAGAGTCTTATACAAGGCCAAGTGCTAAATTTAAGGAAAGGAACAACAAATACTATGCATAATGGACCACAAAAGATTGAGGAGTTGATAGGGTTCTAATGGGGGAGAAGCATAACACACTAATACAAAGTTCCAATATAAAATGCATAAAATATGTAGGAAGGCCTTCCTGCAATCAAATAATTAACAGCATAATGTTCTTTCATCCAAGAGAAAATTACTTCCATTAAAAGCAAGGTATATCTTATTAACCAAAACGCAGAGAAGTGCTATGTGACAACAATAAAATCAATCAGAACTTATTTTTAAAAACGTGCCTAAAGTTCTTCATAAAATACACAGCGCTTAACGTAGAGTACATGAAGAAAACCGACAAGTGAACAGCATAGTTCATATGGACAAAAGCTCGTTACGTATCACCTACACTAACAAGCAACCTCTCGACTAACAAGCAACCTCTCTTCGGGCCTTGCTCATTGTGCTCTATTAGTTGCTAGTCAGGGCTGGGTAATGCATTAAATCTAGACACATAATATCAATGAAACCAGCCTTTAGTTATACATTATTAACTTGTTATTAACTCCCATCCCCTATTTTGTAAATAAGTTTTCTTTGTTTGAAAAACTGAGAAAATACCTGGTTTGGGGTTTTGTTTTTATCTTGTTTTAATGTCCAAACAAAAATATTCAAGTTTGTTTTCAAAGTCTCTGGAAGAAAATATTTTATAATTAGAAGTTCTATTTAACCTATGTCTCCATAATTCCACAATGACGTGAAAGATGACATAATTTAGGATCTCATTAGTCATTTGTTAAGTGAAATGTAATTTGTATGAACAACCTAAATATGATCCTGTCTAATTGGAGAGGAATGTTTCATTTGCCTGCAAGTCCCAGCAAACATTAGGCAGATGGACAGACAGGTACACTTCACCATGAGAGGATGTTAGTGGCCTTAAAGATGCTTTGGTCAAAACTGTTCTCTATAAATAAAATCACTGGAGGCAAAAGGAATACTTTAGCCTAATAGAGGTGTTAGTATAAGGTAGATTCTAGTAAATCAATATTAGTCTTATGCAAATCAGATCTAGTTATCAAAACTAACTCCAATATGCCATAACTTGATAAAGCCTTAAAAAGTCCCCCTTTCCTCACTGATTACATGTTAATTTCAATCAATGATATACTTACTTTCATATAGTAATTGTATATAAAAAGAAGACTTGAGTTAACTGAGATTAATATAAACATTTCACATTATTCCTTCAGCAAGACTAATTTATTTCTTTTTAAAAAATATTTTAATTATAAAATACATGTAAGAAATTTATTTTCTTATATATTTGGTTACTTGCTTTTCTGTAAGTTAGGGTCTCATGTAGATCATACAGAACAGCCTTCTAAGTCTGATCCTCCTGCCTCAGCCTCCCTAAAGCTGCCACCATATCTGGCACAAGAATTTTAAATATTAATTTTAAAAGAACAATAATAGGAAAGACAATTTAGAAGCAAGTTTTTGATTGGCCAGTTTAAACTATTGAAATACTTACTTTTCTGTAATATTTTCCTTGTCATGATCCCTTACATTCTAGAGAGCACGTACCTCTTTTCAAAAACTCAAGAGTTTGAGAGAAAGAGCAGAAGCAGACTGTAAAATGTGGGTCATCACCTACTGACATGGACACCAGTGTAAGGAGACTGTAAAATGTGGGTCATCATCTACTGACATGGACACCAGTGTAAGGAGACTGTAAAATGGCAAGGTCATCACCTACTGACATGGACACAGTGTAAGGAGACTGTAAAATGTGGGTCATCATCTACTGACATGGACACAGTGTAAGGAGACTGTAAAATGTGGGTCATCATCTACTGACATGGACACAGTGTAAGGAGACTGTAAAATGTGGGTCATCATCTACTGACATGGACACCAGTGTAAGGAGACTGTAACATGTGGGTCATCACCTACTGACATGGACACCAGTGTAAGGAGACTGTACAATGTGGGTCATCATCTACTGACATGGACACAGTGTAAGGAGACTGTAAAATGGGAGGGTCATCACCTACTGACATGGACACAGTGTAAGGAGACTATAAAATGGGAGGGTCATCACCTACTGACATGGACACCAGTGTAAGGAGACTATAAAATGGGAGGGTCATCACCTACTGACATGGACACCAGTGTAAGGAGACTATAAAATGGGAGGGTCATCACCTACTGACATGGACACCAGTGTAAGGAGACTGCACAATGTGGGTCATCATCTACTGACATGGACACCAGTGAAAGCAGACTGTAAAATGTGGGTCATCATCTACTGACATGGACACCAGTGTAAGGAGACTGTAAAATGGGAGGACCATCATCTACTGACATGGACACAGTGTAAGGAGACTGTAAAATGTGGGTCATCAACTACCGACATGGACACAGTGTAAGGAGACTGTAAAATGGGAGGGTCATCACCTACTGACATGGACACCAGTGTAAGGAGACTGTAAAATGTGGGTCTTCATCTACTGACATGGACACCAGTGTAAGGAGACTGTATAATGTGGGTCATCACCTACTGACATGGACACCAGTGTAAGGAGGAAAGAAAATAGGAGTTGAATCAATCAGCAAACTACAAAGCCCTGGACACCTTACTCTTGTCAATTTGACTTTTGGTCTTTTCCACAAAAATGACAACAGAAATATAATGATTTCTTATTGTGTTGAACTTTAACATTTGGCCCATGAGGTATGGGAATCCATTGTTGAAGCTGGTGGACTTCTCTAACAGAGGCAGTGAGTTTAATTCCAGGCAGCAGAATCTAACACACAGTCAATCAAAAGTACATCAATGTACTTTTTCATATGACTGCCACCTTCGTCTAGGGCCTAATCATCTCCCACTTGAACTAATACTATCATCAAGTAATTGCACTCTCTACCTAGAGCCTACTTCCAATCTAATCTTTCATTCATAATTTTCCCAAATCAGTCTTGCTAAGGATGCCTCTTCTAACTCATTATTGCCCTGTTCAAAAATGTAAATGGCTTCTCAAAGCCTTCTACACATGCTCAAATTTCTAACCCTCAAATTCTGGGGCAAACATAATCAACCAGTCTTTAACTCATCTTTCTAAAGTTCTCTCTTTGCACAACTGGGGACTGACGAAGTTTTTCTCATAGTTGTGGGCCATATGTCTTTGATACATGTGTTTGACTCGGCATTTCTAATGGAGAGCAGAGTGGAACTGCCTTTCACTAGGACTTTATTTATTCACAATTATTATCACCACGACTTTTACAGACATAGGCATGGGCTAGATCTTACCAAAGGGTCACGGTTAGCCGAAATCCGCTGTAGAAGAACATTTATTTCTTACATACTGGTCATTCATTGGGTGCTAAAACAGCTGTTCAGTGGTGCTTCCCAGGAGGGATACAGGATCTCTGTCCCTACTTTGACAAAGCTCACAGTCTTCTCTACACACATGAAATCACTCTCTGATTACATCACATATTCCATGAAAGGTAGCAGATCTTGGCACAAGCAAAGTTCATGTAGGAGGAGTTGGGAAATGATTTTCTAGGGAGAGGGAACAGGAAGAAGTCAATGCCAGAAGAGGCAATGGCAGCATAAGCTAGAATACAGAGAGTCAAAACCTAATGGCGAACTGGCCCAGACAAGCATAGATAAGAAGAAAGATGAACTTAAAACTATTTTTAACACAATACTAAATAGTTCAGGCTAGTTCCTTTGAACCGTTTGTTCTGCCCTTAGCCCTCAGCTGAATGTCCTCTTTTGATTGCCATTTTAAATGAGAACACCTTAAAATATGCTCCTACTTGTTAATGGTTTCTGGACAAGCTTGATCATATATAATAGCTATTATAGTAATAAACTCATGTAACTGTCAAGAGTTTTGCAAATTTCTTTTTCGCTTTAAGTATTAATGAAAAATAACAGTTTGGAATCCTCTTTTCTATCCCTACATCTTGTCTTCTTTCTTATCTTGTTTGTACCAGCAATGACATTTAGCATAAAGTCAAGCAGGAGAGGCTGGCACAGGCTTTCCTACCTTGTTTTGACTTAAAAGGGGACACTTCCAACAATAAAGAT